>NC_135233.1:163950582-164315582 GCF_051348905.1 Ranitomeya variabilis
ATCTGCTTCAGAATCCACATTATAAACTGATTCAAATACTCTTTGAATAATTCAAGTATTCTTTACATATCAGCTTCAGCATCAATGTCAAAAACTCCATGTGAACACACTTTTATTGCATACTTCAGGAATAGGGATGAGCAAACGTGCTTGGTAATACTCGGTCATCACTCGAGTATCTGGGTGCTTGGATGTACTCGGCGAAGATTAACCAGCACTCAGATTTGAAGCTCGAATCCCGCACCGCATGTTTGGCACCTGTTAAACAAACAATAACCTTGCAGGGATTGCCTGCCAGTCACTGTAATGCCGTAGCCATCTTGGTAGTGGCATTACTGTGATTGGCTGGCCGTTTTAATCAGTAGTTATAAAAGAACAGGCGCCGCCACGCTCAGCACATTGATGCCATTGCACAGCTCAGGGACAGTTCTTATTGGAGGGAGAGAGTGGTTGTCTAAGCCTGTGTGTGCACATTTTAACGAATCAGAGTCCTCTAGTGTTGATACTGGCGCTGAAGCTAAACTATCATAGTAACAGTCCTTGTAAGAACTAATCTTGTGCTTTGCTGTTTGTATCACATACAGTTGAAACCAGAAGTTTACACTATATAAAAAGACACATATGCGTGTTTTCTCAATATCTCACATGAAATCAGAATAAATCTTTCCCGTTTTAGGTAAATTAGGATTACCATAGTTATTAATATTTTAAGAAATTTTTATTACTGCAAAGTCAAAAGTTTACATACACTAAGATTACTATGCCTTTAAACAATTCTGAACTGCCCATATGATGTCATGTGTTTGGAAGCTTCTGAATTGTTTTTTTTTTGCAACATCTGAGTTAATTAGAGGCACACCTGTGGATGTATTTTAATGCACACCTGAAACAAAGAGCTTCCTTGTGTAGCATCATTTGAAAGTCTAAAAAATATGTGTCTTTTTATATAGTGTATGTAAACTTCTGGTTTCAACTATATATTCTGCATTTAGCCTAGGGAGTAAGAGTGACAGGATCAGGGAGAGTCGCAGAATATAGCCTCTAGGCAGTGCTTAGGGCTTTGCAGTTTGTTGCTAAATATACATCTGCTGCACGTAACCACATTCTTTTTTTTAGGTGATAACATTGACTATATTGTGATACATAACATGCTTTACATTACATGCTATGCGTTGAATTTCAGTGGTGCATAAAACTTTTAAAAAGCATTGAAAAATTTTTCTGGATTCAATTAGACATTCATAGAGTATTACCTGTTTTCTTTTACATTTCGGTGGTATATAACACTCCAAAAAAAGCATTCAAAAATGTTTATGGATTCAATTAGTCATCCATAAAGTATTACGTGCTTTCAGTTAAATTTCAGCAGGTGGTTTGCGTGAAATTTAAGCGGTATATAACACTCCAAATAAGAGTTCCAAAAATTTTATTTTCCTTTTTTATTAAAAATAAACTTGGTTTCAAGACACATAGTAATTAGAAAATGTGTAAGGCTTGCAGTAAGGATGGGGAAGCGGAAGTGTTAATAACGTGGGGCAGGTGCGACTACGACTGTTGCTGGAGCAAAAGAAACAATGCCCACCCATGACACATAGGTTACTGTCGCACATTTCAGAGAGGCACAGTACACCACTTCTTAAGCCAGAGCAGTGTGAACAGGTGGTTGGTTGGCTAGCAGATAATGCTTCCAGCTTGCTTAGCAGCACCACACAGTCTTCCACACAGTCCAGTCTCACCAGTCAAGCTTCCTTGCCCAACCAAAGAGGAGAGGCGAGGAAGACACACACCAGGCACATCAGAGGCAGGGGTGCACTGTCAAAGGCCTGGGCCAATTTCATGACACCTTCGCAGCATCCAGGGCCTGAGGACCTGGTATTTTGACAAGGAGGGAAAAGTTTTTAACCCCTCTCTGACCTTAGACGTACTATCCCGTCGAGGTGACCTGGGCCTATCTGACACTCGACGGGATAGTACGTCATATGCGATCAGCCGCGCTCACGGGGGGAGAGTGGCCGATCGCCGCCAGGTGTCAGCTGATTATCACAGCTGACATCCGGCACTATGTGCCAGGAGCGGTCACGGACCGCTCCTGGCACATTAACCCCCGGAACATTGCGATCAAACATGATCGCAGCGTTCCGGCGGCATAGGGAAGCATCGCGCAGGTAGGTGGCTCCCTGCGTGCTTCCCTGAGACCCTCAGAGCAGATGTGATCACGTTGCTCCGAGGGTCTCCTACCTCCTCCTCCCTGCAGGCCCAGATCCAAAATGGCCAAGGGGGGCCTTCTGGGATCTGCAGGAAGGTGGCTTCCAAGCACCTGCTCAGAGCAGGCGCCGGGAAGCTTCCCTGCACTGCCTATCAGATCGCTGATCTGACACAGTGCATTGAAAGTGTCAGATCAGCGATCTGTCACTATAATGTAATGTCCCCCCCTGGAGAAATGTAAAGAAGCAAAAAAAAAATATTTAGAAGTGTAAAAAAAATAAACAACAAAAAAATAAACCTAAATAAAGAAAAAAAAAATATTGTTCCAATAAATACATTTCTTTGTCTAAATAAAAAAAACAATAAAAGTACACCTATTTAGTATCGCCATGTCCGTAACGACCAGACCTATATTAAAATATATATATATAAATATTTACAAGTGTAAAAAAAAAAAAAAAACTCGAGGCAAAAAACAACGCTTTATTATCATACCGCCGAACAAAAAGTGGAATAACACGCAATCAAAAAGACGGATATAAATAACCATGGTACCGCTGAAAACATCATCTTGTCCTGCAAAAAACGAGCCGCCATACACCATCATCAGCGAAAAAATAAAAAAAGTTATAGTCCTGAGAAAAAAGCGATGCAAAAATAATTATTTTTTATATAAAATCTATCTAAGCGCCAAAACATAAAAACATGATATAAATGAGGTATCGCTGTAATTGTACTGACCTGAAGAATAAAACTGCTTTATCAATTTTATCAATCGTGGAACGGTATAAACCCCCCAAAAGAAATTAACGAATTGCTGGTTTTTGTTCACTATGCCTCACAAAAATCAGAATAAAAGCGATCAAACAATGTCACGTGCCTGAAAATGGAACCAATATAAACGTCCCGCAAAAAACAAGACCTCACATGACTCTGTGGACCAAAATATGGAAAAATTATAGCTCTCAAAATGTGGAGACGCAAAAACTATTTTTTGCAAAAAAAAGTGTCTTTTAGTGTGTGACAGCTGCCAATCATAAAAATCCGCTAAAACCCCCACTATAAAAGTAAATCAAACCCCCCTTCATCACCCTCTTACTTAGGGAAAAATAATAACATTTAAAAAATGTATTTATTCCCATTTTCCCATTAGGGTTAGGGTAGGGGCTAAAGTTAGGGTTAGGGTTGGGGATAAAGTTAGGGTTAGAGATGGGGCTAAAGTTAGGGTTAGAGTTGGGGCAAAAGTTAGGGTTAGGGCTACAGTTAGGTCTGGGGCTAGTTAGGGTTGGAGCTACAGTTAGGGTTAGGGTTGGGGCAACAGTTACGGTTAGGGTTGGGGCAACAGTTAGGGTTGGGGCAAAAAGTTAGGGTTAGGGCTAAAGTTAGGGTTAGGTGGGGCTAAAGTTAGGGTTAGCATTGGGGCTAAAGTTAGGGTTAGGGTTGGGATTAGGGTTAGTGTTGGGATTAGGGTTGGGGCTACAGTTAGGGTTAGGGTTGGGGCTAAAGTAATGATTAGGGTTGGGGCTAAAGTTAGGGTTAGGGATACAGTTAATGTTGGGGCTAAAGTTAGGGTTGGGGCTAAAGTTAGTATTAGGGTTGGGGCTAAAGTTAGGGTTGGGGCTAAAGTTAGGGTTAGGATTACATTTATGGTTGGGATTAGGGTTACGGGTGTGTCAGGGTTAGGGGGTGTGGTTAGGGTTATGGTTGGGATTAGGGTTAGGGGTGTGTTGGAGTTAGGGGTTGGTGAGGGTTGGGATTAGGGTTAGGGGTGTGTTGGGGTTAAGGATGTGGTTGGGATTAGGGTTAGGGGCATGTTCGGGTTAGGGGTGTGGTTAGGGTTATGGTTTCAGTTAGAATTGGGGGGTTTCCACTGTTTAGGCACATCAGGGGCTGTCCAAATGAGACATGGCATCCGATCTCAATCCCAGCCAATTCTGCTTTGAAAAAGTAAAACAGTGCTCCTTCCCTTTCGAGCTCTCCCGTGCGCCAAATCAGGGGTTTACCCCAACATATGGGGTATCAGCATATTCAGGACAAATTGGACAATAACGTTTGGGGTCCAATTTCTCTGGTTACCCTTGGGAAAATAAAAATTTGGGGGGCTTTATTTTCATGGCTCTGCTTTATAAACTGTAGTGAAACATTTTGGGGTTCAAAGCTCTCACAACACATCTAGATAAGTTCCTTGGGGGGTCTAGTTTCCAATATGGGGTCACTTGTGGGGGATTTCTACTGTTTAGGTACATCAGGGGCTCTGCAAATGCAATGTGATGAATGCAGACCATTCCATCTAAATCTGCATTCCAAACAGCGCTCCTTCCCTTTCGAGCTCTGCCATGCGCCCAAACGGTGGTTCCCCCCCACATATGGGGTATCAGCATACTCAGGACAAATTGCACAACAACTTTTGGGGTCCAGTTTCTCCTGTTACTCTTGGAAAAATACAAAACTGGGGGCTAAAAAATAATTTTTGTGAAAAAAAAAATATTTTTTCTCGGCTCTGCATTTTAAACTGTAGTGAAACACTTGGGGGTTCAAAGTGCTTACCACACATCTAGATAAGTTTCTTATGGGTCTTCTTTCCAAAATGGTGTCACTTCTGGGGGGTTTCAATGTTTAGGCACATCAGGGGCTCTCCAAACGCGACATGGTATCCAATCTCAATTCCAGTCAATTTTGCATTGAAAATTCAAACGGCGCTCCTTCCCTTCCGACCTTCAAACTGTAACCACTCCTCACACTGTCCCCCTACACAGTATGATATCCATAACAATACACCAATATATAGTATGGTCACAACCACAGCCCCCATATATAGTATGATGTCTACCACAGTCCCCCATAAATAGTATGATGTCCAAAACAGCCCCGCATCTATACTATTATGGCATCCACAGCACCACAGTATTATGGCCCACAAACGGCACCAAAACAGTATGATATTCACCACAGCCCCCAGTATAATGTTCTCAACAGGCCAATATACAGTATGATTACAACAGAAACTCAGATACTTTGCTGTCCCCCGAACAGCCACTCATTTGCTGTCCACTACACAGCCCCTCATTTTATGGTCCCCCATGCATTACAGCTCATTTCATGCCCCCCTGCATAGCCCCTCCTTTCATGGTCCCCGAGCACCGCCCCTCATTTCATTGTCCCGCTACACAGCCCCTCATTTTATGCCTCACCCTTGCACAATCACTCATTTCATGGCCAAGTAATATGAGAAATAAAAAATCAGCCTGCGTCATGCTGGAATTCCCGACAGGGCAAGGAGCTGATTACAGTTCCTCTGCTCTGGTCCCAAGTGGAGCTGACATTAATGGTATACAATTGAGTGCAAGGAGTGAGCCACAGCCAGACTACATGCAGGGAAAGGGGTGAGCGGTGTCATTGACTGACACTGCTCACCTGTTTCCCTGCGCTCTGGCGTCACTGTGCTGAATGCCTGTGTCAGGAGGAAGGTGTCGGGTGGTCGCAGACATTTAACAATTTTTTTTTCAAAGTGTGCCCCCCTTGGGTAGGCAACAGGCAGCATCCTAGGCAGGTTCCTACTCTACGTATCCCTTGTCCCGGCTCTGCTGTCACATAGAGAAAGTACAAAGATTATAGATTTTACATTAGGGCCTAGGAGCTCAAAAGGTTTTTTGGAGAACAAGTTTCTGTACTCCTATCTGCACTGGGTTAAAATAGAAGAACTGTCGCTGACCACCCTCACGTCCACCGCTACATCTTCACTGCTGCTCCTGTCTTTGTTGACTTGTTGCAGTGATGTCATCACAACTACAGCACACATCACTCTTACGGCCAATCAGTAAGCTCAGCCATTCATGCCATCAGCCCTTTATTTATTTTATTATTATTCTTTTTGGGAAGAGCCGGGCAAATCGCCAGTATTAACGCATATCATAGATGTGCCTTTTGTGAATGGCTGTGGGCTGTTGCTTTCAGGCCGGTTTCACACGTCCAGATAATTCCGGTACTGGAGAAATCAAATTCATGTAACGTTTCGGTCTTACAATCAGACCTTCATCAGATGGATTGCAGAAAGTTACAGGTGACCTAAGAGCAGCGCAAGTTAATGGGAATGAATTCCTGAGGAAAGTGGGCTGTTGCTTTTAGGCTAAGGGGATCAATATCCATGGCCCCTTACCAGCCTGAGAATACCAGCCCCCAGCTGTCTGCTTTAGCAAGGCTGGTTTTCAAAAAAAATGGGAGGATCTCATGCTGGTTTTTAAAAATTATTTCTTTAACCCCTTTCTGACCTCGGACGGGATAGTACGTCCACCCTGTGGTCGGCGCTCATAGCAAGCCTGCAATTCAGCTACATAGCAACCGATCTGATAATCGGTGCTATGTAGCTGTGCCGATCGAGTTGTGCCAGCTTCTAGCCTCCCATGGAGGCTATTGAAGCATGGCAAAAGTAAAAAAAAAAAAGTTAAAAAAATGTGAAAAAAATAAAAAAAAATACAAAAATTTAAATCACCCCCCTTTCACCCCATTCAAAATGAAACAATAAAAAAAATCAAACCTACACATATTTAGTGTTGCCGCATTCAGAATCACCCGATCTATCAATATAAAAAAAGGATTAACCTGATCGCTAAATGGCGTAGCGAGAAAAAAATTTGAAACGCCAGAATTATGTTTTTTGGACACAACGACATTGCATTAAAAACGGTATCATTAAAAACGTCAGCTCAGCACGCAAAAAATAAGCCCTCACCTGACCCCAGATCACGAAAAATGGAGACGCTACGGGTATCGGAAAATGGCGTAATTTTTTTTTTTTACAAAGTTTGGAAATTTTTTTCACCACATAGGTAAAAAAGAACCTAGGCATGTTTGGTGTCTATGAACTCGTAATGACCTGGAGAAACAAATTGGCAGGTTAGTTTTAGCATTTAGTAAACCTAGCAAAAAAGCCAAACAAAAAACAAGTGTGGCATTGCACTTTTTTGCAATTTCACCGCACTTGGAATTGTTTTCCCGTTTTCCAGTACACGACATGGTAAAGCCAATGATGTCGTTCAAAACTAAAACTCGTCCCGCAAAAAATAAGCCCTCACATGGCCATATTGATAGAAAAATAAAAAAGTTATGGCTCTGGGAAGGAGGGGAGCGGAAAAATGGAAAATTCCAAGGTCATGGAGGGGTGAAATAATTTAAAAAAACAGTGTGGTAACCTCTCTATTCTTGATAGCCAGCATTGCTAACGCTAACAGCTGAGGGATGCAGCCCCCAGCTGTCATTTTTACTAGGCTGGTTATCAAAAATACAGGGAAACAAACAACTGTTTTTTTTTATTATTTATTTATAGCGCAGGTGCCAGCTGATGAATACTCCCATCAGCCGGCGCCTGCTCTCACTCTCAGCTGATGTCTATGACCGGAGGTAAATGTTTTACCTCCGATCACAGCTGCGGGCTCAAGCTGTCATTTGACAGTGTGGGAACTCTGGTAATGATTTTACCGCCGATCAGAAGCGGTGTTTGCTACACTATCATGCACATGATAGCGTGGCAAACACTGGATGTTCTGGACCCACATTCAAGTGAATGGGATCCAGGTTCGGGACGGATACTGCTCTGGTACCTGAACCTGAACTTTTTTTTAACTGTTCAGCCGAACCTGCAGGACCTGAACATCCAGGGGTTGGCCCATCTCTAGTAAATGGTCCTGTAAATTGTTAATAGGTTCTGTTGTAAAAGGACTGCACACAGATTGAATACTGACTGCACACGAATGCTTATATGCTTGTGTGAACTTAGCTTAAATGTCATATACTAAATATTTGCATACATGTTAGTGCTTACATAGTGCTGCTGTATTCTTTGGTTTATATACTGTATTGGTTTTGGAAACACCAAACTCTATTTGCAGTTCAAATAGTATATGCAAACCTTATTATGGGAGTCATGATATTAGATATTCTAATGTTTAGTATCTTAGCATAATTATTTTTTTCTTAACTTTCTTACCATTGCACATGCATTGGATTTTTCCTCTATGCCTCAGTACATTTGATACAATTCAATAATATATAAACTTATGTTACAGTGTCGCAGCTTCTGACAAAGCAATTGTAGATGCCTGGGGTGATGTATTGTATTAATTTACTCATTTGTAGACAGCATTTACAGAAAAAAAAGTTATGATGTTACTATTTTTCAGTGGGTTGGCCGAAATGTTGTTATCATAAACATTTTGCTACTTTATACATTCCTGTGCTACCTTTTATACATTATTACTATAGAGCAAGTGCAACATTGCAATTATATGGTTCTCCTTTTTATCATTTTATTTTCCATATGAGAACAAGATGTACTTGGACTGTAACCTTGGACTGACAAGCATAGAATTTTTGCATGATTTGGATGCAGTGTTGAGCATACAAGCTACTTAGTGGTACTTAAAGGGAATCTGCCAGTAAGATCTACAAACTGAATATATGGGCATGCAGGTTATTGAAATGTAAATATTTTGACACCTTTACATCTTCTATCTGTTGCTGTGTTCCAAAGTGAATTGTGCTTTCATTCATATGCAAATGAGACATTAAGTGATTTCCTCCTAGAGCACTTAATGCCTTATTTGCAAATGCTTGAAACAACTAATTACTTGAGAACAGATTAACAAATAGAAGATATAAACTTGTCAAACAAGTCCCAAGCCTCTGCCTTTGGAGGTTATTTACCCAATCCAGCCTCTTTAACTTGATTGATAGCTTTTGCCTGATTTCCTTGCCTTGAAGAAAAAGGAAACACCTCAGACTCTCGCCTACCATAGAAACCTTCAAAAAGAACCTGAAGACTCACCTCTTCTGACAAGCCTACAGCCTGCAGTGATCCTCAACCTACTGAACAGCCGCACAACCAGCTCTACCCTCTCCTAGTGTATCCTTATCCATCCCCTGCAGACTGTGAGCCCTCGTGGGCAGGGTCCTCCCTCCTTCTGTACCTGTTAGTGCCTTGTTTTTTGCTCATGTTTATTGTATTTGTCTATATTTGTCCCCTTTTTCACATGTAAAGCGCCATGGAATAAATGGTGCTATAAAATGTATAATAATAATAAATAAAATCCAGAAAATCACATTGTATAAATTATATAAATTTATTTGCATTTTGCAGTGAGAAATAAGTATTTGATCCCTCTGGCAAACAAGACTTAATACTTGGTGGCAAAACTTTTTTTTGGCAAGCACAGGAGTCAGATGTTTTTTGTAGTTGATTATGAGGTTTGCGCACGTTAGGAGGAATTTTGGTCCATGCCTCTTTGCAGATCATCTCTAAATCATTAAGATTTTGAGGCTGTCGCTTGGTTACTCGGAGCTTCAACTCCCTCCATAAGTTTTCTATGGCATTAAGGTCTGGAGACTGGCTAGGCCACTCCATGACTTTAATGTGCTTCTTTTTGAGCCACTCCTTTGTTGCCTTAGCTGTTTGTTTTGCACCATTGTCTTGCTGGAATACCCAGCCACGACCCACTTTTCATGTCCTGGCAGAGGGAAGGAGGTTGTTACTCAGTATTTTACGGTACATGGCTCCATCCATTCTCCTATTGATGCGGTAAAATAGTTCTGTGCCCTTAGCAGAGAAACACCCTCAAATCATAATGTTTCCACCTCCATGCTTGACAGTGGGGACTGTGTTCTTCGAGTCATAGGCAGCATTTCTCTTGCTTCAAACACGGCGACTTGAGTTAATACTAAGGCCTCTTTCACACTTTTGTTTGCTGTGGAGCGTCGTAATGCGTTGTTGTGATGTATCGACGGACATCGTGAAAATAGCGAAAAACTTAAGCAACGCATCCAGTGTATTTCCGGGGAGACAAGAGAGAGAGAGACTCTTTTTCCCAGACTTGAAAATCCTTCCGGGCATGCTCAGAGTGGAAAAACAGGATATGTCGCTGGATTCCTGGCTTTCACAGTCAGCAACGCATCCTGCGTCCATAGGTATCCATTATAGCCAGTGACGGGCAGCGCAGGATGCGTCGCTGAACGATTTTCCGGCGTGCAGAAAAAATGTTCCTCTGAACGTTTTCTCCGCCTGATGAATCGTTTTTGGCCGACGGATCCAGTGCACGATGGATGAAACGGATGGCCATCCGTCACAATCCGTCGCTAATACAAGTCTATGAGAAAAAACAGGATCCTGCAGAAAAATTAGCAGGATCCTGTTTTCTCAAAACTCGACGGATTGTGACGGGAGATGAAAGACGGAAGTGTGAAAGAGGCCTAAAGACCTCAATTTTGGTCTCATCTGACAACAGCACATTCTCCCAATCACTCACAGAATAATCCAGGTGTTCATTGGCAAACTTCAGACAGGCCTGCATATGTGCCTTCTTGAGCAGGGGGACCTTGTGGGCACTGCAGTATTTTAAACCTTTACGTCGTAATGTGTTACTATTAGTTTTCTTGGTGGCTGTGGTCCAAGCTGCCTTGAGATCATTAACAAGTTCCCTGTGTATTTTTAGGCTGATCTCTCACCTTCTTCATGATCAAGGACACCCCACGAGGTGAGATTTTGCATGGTTCCCCAGATCGATGTTGATTGACAGTTATTTTGTATTTCTTCCATTTTCTTACTATTGCACCAACGGTTGTCTCCTTCTCACCCAGCGTCTTACTTATGGTTTTGCAGCCCATGACATCCTTATAAAGCTCTTTGGTCTTGCCCATGTTGTAGAGGTTAGAGTCTGACTGATTAATTGAGTCTGTGGATAGGAGTCTTTTATAAAGTTGACTATATAAGACAGCTGTCTTTAATGCAGGTAACGAGTTGATTAGGAACATCTAACTGGTTTGTATTAGCCAGAACTCTTAATGGATGGTAGGGGATAAAATACTTTTTTGTCACTGTAAAATGCAAATATACTGTAATTAATACAATGTGATTTTCTGGATTTTATTTTTAATATTCTATCTCTCAATGTTAAAATTAACCTACCCTTAAAAATATAAACATGTCTTTGTCAGTGGGCAAACTTACAAAAACAGCAAGGGATCAAATACTTATTTCCCCCACTGTATGTGGTTCAGGGTGGATGATCTTACTGACAGATTCCTGCTAAAGCCCTCATTCTGCTTTATGCTAATGTTGGTCAAACCTGCCAGTATCTGAAAGCTTGACCAACAGTCTTATATGTATGGTGGCTTCACCAACTCTCCCTTGGCAGATGAAGTCAGGGGAGATAAGGATCCGGCATTTCTGATTTTGGATTCTCAATCCTTTGTTCTCAGCAAGATAAGCCGCCCCAGAGGAGACTAGTAGCAGTGATCCCATAGGGAACACAGGAGATCTGAGAGGAGGGAGTGCTCTCATGTATCAGAAAGTTGGACGAGATAATTGCTAGCTAAACCATCGGTCGAACCATCATTCATCTGAAAGCTATCTGGTATGTATGAAGCCCCTATTAGCTTTAAGTCACTTGTGGGTTCTACAAGCAAAGTAATGCTGTGGTAATTAACGATAGGACCCTTTCCCTTGTTATTAAAGTAAAATATACTTTTAGCATTTGCATGACTATAGTGTCTGTAGGTGTAGAACCTCATAACGGACTGTGATGGAGTATTTTTTCAACCTAACCAAGTTAGCTCAGTATTAGCAAGAAACTATTTAATCTCTTTTGTTACAAGCAGAACTTCACCCTGAGACTTCAGCATGAAAGTGTAACTAAGGATTACTGGTCTGAGAGGATTTAAGAAAACAAAACCTCCTTTCAGGACACAAAACCCATTCTGATTTTTTTTAACCACTCTCCTCATCAAAGTCTTCATGGGCAGACAAATTATTTGGTGGTCTTTGGTTTAGGAATAAAAAAAATAAAGTGCAAAGTTCAAGATGAGACAGCACGAGAGTCTGGTCATAACACAAACATAGAAAGAACGGAATGACCATGTGTTTTGCACTTGAGTGACTTTGTGTGATCAAGTAGTTTTGCTTTAGGCACAGAGAGGGAAAATGCGTGTGGTCTGGCCTTTGTTTTAGCAGTTTCACTACACATACAATAGATGTGGTTAACTATGAGCTGAGAAGAGAGGCTAAGAACCTGTTACTGTTGGAATATAGAGATGAAAGGTTACTAATTGTCTCTAAAACAAGCCACTGAAAGTACAAGTTCACATCAGAGCACTGTAGAAAAGAACATACAGAACACAAATAAGCTATGCAAAACAGAGAGGAAAAAACATCACAACGTTGGTGACCTGTAGACACAGTTGTAGGAAGGACATTCAGGTTACCTGGTCACTGACTTCATCTGTGCATTTGCACGATCAGTAATACTAATAAATAATTATGCAAACCACCGTATGATGTAGCATGAACTCTATGATCTATCAAACAGTAACCATCAACTGAATTTATAGAGGCGCGTCATGGACCATAAATGAGGTAATCTCAGTGGTGAAAGCTAAGTACTTATATAGAACTAATTCAGCATATTCGGCAGTGCACATACATTAGTTTATCAGCATGTTTTAATTGTATAGCATACTTGTCCCACAGTTAGTCAAAACTGTGGTCAAAAGAAGTGCCACATATAGATATAAATTCAATGCAATCCTACCAATAGCAGAAAGTAAGCCTAATATGTGGCCCTGACTATACGCCTTTAAGTTTAAACACCCTGAAAGAATCATACTATTGTGGACACAGAGACATTAGGACTCCAACCACCCTCCGCCATGTGTATATTACCTGTGTTGAGGTCGCTTTCAAAAAGAACTCTGCCCGGTGGCACGGAGGTTCAGCTTGCCACCGAGCAGAGTACTTTTTGAGAGCGGCATCGACACAGGCAATATGCACATGGCGGAGGGTGGTTGGAGTCCTAATGTCTCTGTGTCCACAATAGTATGATTCTTTGAGGGTGTTTAAACTCAAAGGCGTATAGTCAGGGCCGCATGTTAGGCTTACTTTCTGCTATTGGTAGGATTGCATTGAATTACATGCACCTATTCACGACATGTCTGGTCCAACCTATAGTGTTTTGCCCTGTTTCTATATAACAGTAATTTTGAACTTTAATTGTATTTGAGGGCCTATTGGCAACAAACTGTATTTCTATTTCCCCTGACACCATAGTATGTGCAATATTTATACTAATTACCTCCTGTGTATGGATTAGTTGTCCAGCTCTAGTTGACCTCATTTTCATGTGGTTTGTTTGAGGCACCTTGTCTAGTGTTTATCTATGTAGTTATATGTATTTTAATATTTTCAATAAAGGTATGCAGTGATTTTATATCTATATGTGGCACTTCTTTTGACCACAGTTTGACTAACTGTGGGACAAGTATGCTATAGTTATATATGAAGTGTTGCTCACTCCCGTGTTGGGAATATGGGCTTGGGTATTATGCTTACATGTTTTAATTGTAACTAGAAAAACGTTATTCTAAGATGCTACATATTACAAGATGTATTCCAAGATATAGTACTGTTTTCCTATAAATCTTGACTACAATGATCTGTAGTAAACCAGTATAGTCAAGATTGCGATTTATCTGTCGCCCATGCCCATTCTGTAGTAAAAAACCCAAATTCAATATTCGGAACATACACAGTGCCCAATTTATGTATTGTTCTCCAGGATGTTAAGTATATGTTATGGTTTAGATAATGACAATTGCATTTGTACAGTGAAAAATAAAAAGTTTATTGGGAAATTATTTATTAAATGTCAATTGTTATACTCAGAAAATTAAACCTGAATTCATGTGAATTCACATAATCTCTGTCTGTGTTCCTCTAGTAAAAAATAAAGCGTTCACAGTGCTCAAGTACAACACTTACGTAAAATATTTCCCTTCAAAGCTCTGCACTTTGTGTGCTTTCTTTTTCTTATTTCGCGAATATGGACTTGGTATACTAGTCTTCTAATTGACAAAACCAGTACAACGTAACCCAGTTTGGCCCTGTTTATTTCAGTTTTAGGAGCTTGATTTAAAGCTCCTACAGCATATCTTTAAAGGAGGCCTTTGATGGATGTCGCACAATGGCATGTGTCCCCCATGAGGTCCCACTGTGAAAAAAAATACTATGCAGTATAGATAATTTGTATGGAGACGTTTAGTCTATTCTTTTTATTATATATGTATATTAGCTTGATACAGGCCAATGGGCCATTTTTTTGGCCCCAATTGAGTTTGTGGAGCCTTATCAACAAGTGCCACCCATGCCACATAAGTTCAATCTGAGTATAGCTTCTCAACAGCTAGAGTGGTGCGCAGCCTGTGAAAAAAGAACTAGTATGTACTGTCACCAATCCATGCGAAAGACAGTTTTCAGATGGCAGAACAGGTTCATTCCACTCGAACACCCACTGATACATTATAAAACCACATCTCAGTAACCCGCCTGCCTTTAGGTAAACCTAATCAGAATTAACCTGTTTTATATAATAATACCAATATGTCCAAAATAAGTAGTTTGTTAGACATTTCAATTTACTGTACATCAACAAATGTTTGTATGTGGCCTAATTGCCACCAGACAAGAAGAGATTCCAACAGAGTGTAATCAACAAAATATCAATTTTATTAATACATAATTAAAATAAGTAATTAAAACAGACAGGGCTAAAAAAATCTCCAAATATGGAGGTGAAAACATGGAAAAAATAAAAAAATATTGGAGTGAAAATATGTAGATTAAAAAACCCTGAGACGGTCAATATACCCTCTAGGCCAAGTGAATAACAAAGATTGCCACTAGTATTGGAAATAAACAAGTGTATATATTTATATATACAGTACTAGATGTTTCCAGCCAGCTAACGCTCGGCCCGCTCATTACTATCTAATTAACGCTGCTGGTGATTAAACTAAAGTAAATAATGACAACATTCAATAGCGCTTCCGCAGGTGGTAAATTAACTTTAAATGAAGTTAATAACAATAGTGTGGTGATGTGTTGGGGACGGGATTATGTGTGGTGATGTGGAGGGGGGATTATATGTGGTAATGTGGTGGGGCGGGATGTGTGGTGATGTGGTGGCAGGGCGGGTTTATGTGTGGTGATGGGGTGGGGGGGCAGGATTGTGTGTGGTGATGGGGTGGGGGGGTGGGATTATGTGTGGTGATGTGGTGGGGCGCGGGATTATGTGTGGTAATGTGGTGGGGGGTGGGATTATGTGTGGTAATGTGGTGGGGGGGTGGGATTATGTGTGGTGATGTGGTGGGAGGGCGGGATTATGTGTGGTAATGTGGTGGGGGGGGGATTATGTGTAGTAATGTGGGGGGGTGGCGGGATTATGTGTGGTAATGTGGGGGGGCGGGATTATGTGTGGTAATGTAGTGGGACGGCGGGATTATGTGTGGTAATTTGGTGGGGGTGGGATTATGTGTGGTAATGTGGTGGGGGGGCGGGGTTATCTGTGGTAATGTGGTGGGGGCAGGATTATGTGTAGTAATGTGGTGGGGTGGCGGGATTATATGTGATAATGTGGGGGGGCGGGATTATGTGTGGTAATGTGGTGGGGTGGCGGGATTATGTGTGGTGATGTGGTGGGGGGGTATTATGTGTGATAATGGGGTGGGGGGGCGGGATTATGTGTGGTGATGTGTTGGGGGCGGGATTATGTGTGGTGATGTGTTGGGGGGCGGGATTATGTGTGGTGATGTGTTGAAGGGGTGGAATTATGTGTGGTGATGTGGTGGGGGCGGGATTATGTGTGGTGATGTGGTGGGGGCGGGATTTGTGGGGGGTGGGATTGTGTGTGGTGATGTGGTGGGGGGCGGGATTTGTGGGGGCGGGATTGTGTGTGGTGATGTGGTGCAGTTTGTGTGTGGTAATGTGGTGGGGGGAGGAGCTACTGTGCAGGGGGCGGGATTAGCGAGTAATCACGATGCCTCTTATATATATAGATGTATTGCACGCTCAGGGACCGTGCTCACCCTCCCGCCCTGTCTGTTTTAATTACTTATTTTAATTATGTATTAATAACATTTATTTTTTATTGATTACACTCTCTTGGAATCTCTTCTTGTCTGGTGGCAATTAGGCCACTTACAGACATTTGTTGATGTACTGTTTTATATAATGTTTGCAGCCCATGCACATTGATAACTGGAAGATGTTGCTGTTAATAAAATATTCTTGTTGTTAATACTGCCCTATATCTGAGGTAGAAGGAAGTAAAAAAAATAAAATAGTCTAGTAAGCACATAATCTAGACGATACAAGAAAATATAGTGTAGCAATGGAAAACATCTTCATTTAGTTACTGACTAAGTATGTCGGTATTCATGACTGACAAAGACGAGCAATGATATTTGCATTGTCTGTCTCTCTACTAAACACAGATAGGCTTTGTTTTGTGGTCGCTTAAAAAAATGACTGACTAATGATGCTTACATTATTGTGTAATGAACTAAATATAACATACATTGTCTTGGCAAGAATTCAGTTTATCAGATAGGCATGGTCAGGGCCCGAAGCACATCATTATGGAAGCTCCAGACACAAAGGGTCATTTATTAGCCATCAAACATGTAGATCGGCTACATGAATTATGTTTCTTCTATTCTGCGCATTTCTTCTTTATTACATTGACACTTACTGTATATATGCTGTGAGACAGAGAGGGGGGATCATACTTGAGGGTCATTACGTGTCCCCCAGGATGTGCAGAGAAACATACTGAACCTGCAGGAGAGCATTGTAATTAGAGCCACAGCTGTGGTTATAATGCCAAATAAAAGAGTGTGGACTTGGTCAAGTTATTTGACCAAGTCAGAGATTTAGGAAACTCTAACATGGGCTTTAATTTTTGTAGAGTTCTGTAGGAAAGTAGTGGGATGTATCCCTCCCTCCACGCCGGGTCTTGGGAGTGGCCCATGTCCACGATTCCCATTTAAACTTTCAGTTAAGGTTTGGGGGTGTCAGTTTTGGTTTGCAAGAATCAGAACAGGAGGCTCAGTGCAGGACAGGTCTGTGTGAGAATGAACACAGGCCAGAGAGAGCAAAGGCATTGTTGTACACAAATTATAAGGTGGTTCAATCGCCCACAGCAGTAGACTGATACGGACTGGTATGGATAATCCGGCTGTGAACCGGAGGATAACGTTTAAGTTTATTTTTGTAAATTGCCAAAATAAAGACTTTAAGGCTAAGCTCACACTTGCCTTTAGCTGGTCTTAATATGGCTGCGTACATCCTCTGTTAAGCTCCGCCTATGCTCCACCTACTTCCGCATGCATCCTGCTTCGTCCTGGGTACCTATATTTAATATTGGGTACGCAGGGACATGCGATGTTTGCGTATGTGTCCGCATGCGGCGTTTTGACGTGCCCACCAACCGCATGGGAATGCAAAAAGTTGCATTCCTGTGTGGTCGGCGGGCACGTCAAAACGCCGCATGCGGACGCATCTGCAAACAACGCATGTCCCTGCATACCCAATGTTAAAGATAGGTAAGCAAGACGACGCAGGATGCATGCGGAAGTAGGTGGAGCGCAAGCGGAGCTTCACAGAGGATGTACGCAGCCATATTAAGACCAGCCAAAGGCAAGTGTGTACTTAGCCTAAGTCAAACTATCTTGGGTCATGGCCTCATTATCACACTGTCATGAAAGCCACTGCATTACAATGTCTAATTCTTAGAAAAGAAACTATGTTGATAGTGATGTTTCTTATACAAAAAATCACATATATTCTACCTGCTGTCATTGTTTCCCCTACAGAGTATACAGTGACTGATGTCCTGTCCACCCAACCCAGTAACTTTTCCTTAGATATTATGATATCCAGATGCTTTAGAGCCTGTCCAGACTGGGTACTAGAAGAAAAATATAGGCGTATAGAGTATTCTCTACCGAGGTAGCAGGGCCAAGTATGGAGTATATTTGTGTTCTGTGGCCACAGAGTAGGACATAGTTTTATTCAGGGACATAGTGTGATGTAGGGTGTCATGAATCCCCAATGGCTAGGGATAGCACGGGACAAGCAAAGTACAATAAATATCGGACGAGCTCTAGGGTGATGGAACCTGGGCTGACCGCTGCCCTACGCCTGACAAACGCAACTAGAGATAGCCAGGGAGCGTGCCTACGTTGGTTCTAGACGCCACGCACCAGCCTAAGAGCTAACTAGTACTGCAGAGAAAACAAGACCTCACTTGCCTCCAGAGGAACGAACCCCAAAAGATATAGTTGCCCCCCACATGTATTGACGGTGAAATGAGAGGAAGGCACACACATAGAGATGATGTATATAGCTTTAGCAAATTGAGGCCCGCTGTAAACTAGAAAGCAGAATGATACAAAAGGGGACTGAGCGGTCAGCAAAAAACCCTAATCAAAAAAAACCATCCTGAGATTACAAGAACCCAAGTGCCAACTCATGGCACATGGGGAGAACCTCAGTCCACTAGAGCTACCAGCAAGCATTGAGACATAATAAGCAAGCTGGACAAAAAAAAACCAAACAACTGAAAATCAGCACTTAGCTTATCCTGAAAGATCTGGGAGCAGGTAGGCAGGAACCAAACAGAGCACATCTGAACACATTGATAGCCGGCAAGGGAAATGACAGAAAGGCCAGGTAAAATAGGAAACACCCAGCCTCTGATGGACAGGTGGAAACCAAAGGCCGCAACCCACCAAAGTCACCCAGTACCAGCAGTAACCACCAGAGGGAGCCCACAAACAGAATCCACAACAGTACCCCCCCCTTGAAGAGGGGTCACCGAACCCTCACGAGAACCCCCAGGGCGATCAGGGTGAGCTCTATGGAAGGCGCGGACCAAATCAGTCGCATGAACATCGGAGGCGACCACCCAGGAATTATCCTCCTGACCATAACCCTTCCACTTAACCAAATACTGGAGTTTGCGTCTGGAAACACGAGAATCCAAGATCTTTTCAACAACATACTCCAATTCTCCCTCCACCAGCACCGGAGCAGGAGGCTCGACCGAAGGAACAACGGGCACCTCATACCTCCGCAACAACGACCGATGGAACACATTATGAATAGCAAACGATGCTGGGAGATCCAAACGAAAAGATACAGGGTTAAGAATCTCCGAGATCCTATAAGGACCGATGAACCGAGGCTTGAACTTAGGAGAAGAGACCTTCATAGGGACAAAACGAGAAGACAACCACACCAAGTCCCCAACAAGAAGTCGGGGACCCACGCGGCGACGGCGATTAGCAAACTGCTGAGTCTTCTCCTGAGATAACTTCAAATTGTCCACCACCTGATTCCAAATCTGATGTAGCCTGTCCACCACCACGTCCACTCCAGGACAATCCGAAGACTCCACCTGACCAGAGGAAAAACGAGGATGAAACCCCGAATTACAAAAAAAAGAGAGACCAACGTGGCAGAACTAGCCCGATTATTAAGAGCAAATTCGGCCAGTGGCAAAAAAGCAACCCAGTCATCCTGATCAGCAGAAACAAAACACCTCAAATAAGTTTCCAAGGTCTGATTAGTTCGCTCCGTCTGGCCATTAGTCTGAGGATGGAATGCAGACGAGAAAGACAAATCAATGCCCATCTTGGCACAAAACGTCCGCCAAAATCTAGACACAAACTGGGATCCCCTGTCAGAAACGATATTCTCCGGAATCCCATGCAAACGAACCACGTTCTGATAAAATAAAGGAACCAACTCAGAGGAGGAGGGCAACTTAGGCAAGGGCACCAAATGAACCATCTTAGAAAAGCGGTCACACACAACCCAGATAACGGACATTTTCTGTGAAACCGGGAGATCAGAAATAAAATCCATGGAAATGTGCGTCCAAGGCCTCTTCGGGATGGGCAAGGATAACAACAACCCACTGGCCCGTGAACAGCAAGGCTTAGCTCGAGCACACACTTCACAAGACTGCACAAAGGTACGCACATCCCTAGACAAGGAAGGCCACCAAAAAGACCTGGCCACCAAGTCTCTTGTACCAAATATTCCAGGATGACCAGCCAACACAGAAGAATGGACCTCGGAGATGACTCTACTGGTCCAATCATCCGGAACAAACAGTCTTTCTGGTGGACATCGATCCGGTTTATCCACCTGAAACTCCTGCAATGCGCGTCGCAAGTCTGGGGATACGGCGGACAATATTACCCCATCCCTAAGGATACCAGTAGGCCCAGTGTCTCCAGGAGAGTCAGGCACAAAACTCCTGGAAAGAGCATCTGCCTTCACATTCTTTGAACCTGGCAGGTATGAAACCACGAAATTGAAACGAGAAAAAAATAACGACCAACGAGCCTGTCTAGGATTCAAACGCCTGGCAGACTCAAGGTAAATGAGATTCTTGTGATCAGTCAAGACCACCACGCGATGTTTAGCACCCTCAAGCCAATGACGCCACTCCTCAAATGCCCACTTCATGGCCAAAAGCTCCCGATTACCCACATCATAATTGCGCTCGGCGGGCGAGAATTTTCTAGAGAAGAAAGCATATGGCTTCATCACCGAGCCATTAGAACTTCTCTGTGACAAAACCGCCCCCGCTCCAATCTCGGAAGCATCAACCTCAACCTGAAAAGGAAGTGAAACATCTGGTTGACACAACACAGGAGCAGAAGAAAACCGGCGCTTAAGTTCCCGAAAGGCCTCCACGGCCGCAGGAGACCAATCAGCAACATCAGCACCCTTCTTAGTCAAATCAGTCAAAGGTTTAACAATACTGGAAAAATTAGCAATGAACCGACGATAAAAATTAGCAAATCCCAAGAACTTCTGAAGGCTCTTAACAGATGTAGGCTGTGTCCAGTCACAAATAGCCTGAACCTTAACGGGATCCATCTCAATAGTAGAAGGAGAAAAAATGTACCCCAAAAAAGAAATCTTCTGGACTCCGAAGAGACACTTTGAGCCCTTCACAAACAGAGAATTGGCCCGCAGAACCTGAAACACCTTCCTGACCTGTAGAACATGAGACTCCCAGTCATCAGAAAACACCAAAATATCATCCAAATACACAATCATAAACTTATCCAGATATTCACGGAAAATATTGTGCATAAAGGACTGAAAGACTGATGGAGCATTGGAGAGTCCAAAAGGCATTACCAAATACTCAAAATGGCCCTCAGGCGTATTAAATGCGGTTTTCCACTCATCACCCTGTTTTATCCGCACCAGATTATACGCACCACGAAGATCTATCTTAGTGAACCACCTAGCCCCCTTAATGCGAGCAAACAAATCAGTAAATAATGGCAATGGATACTGATATTTGACTGTAATCTTATTCAGAAGGCGATAATCTATACAAGGCCTCAGGGAACCATCTTTCTTTGCCACGAAAAAAAAACCTGCTCCCAGAGGGGACGAAGATGGACGAATATGTCCCTTTTCCAAGGACTCCTTAATATAATTCCGCATAGCAGTATGCTCTGGCAGTGACAGATTAAATAAACGACCCTTAGGGAACTTACTGCCAGGAATCAATTCTATAGCACAGTCACACTCTCTATGAGGAGGGAGCGAATTGAGCTTAGGCTCCTCAAAAACATCCCGATAGTCCGACAAAAACACAGGGACCTCAGAAGGAGTAGATGAAGCGATTGAAATCAGAGGTGCATCATCATGAACCCCCCGACATCCCCAGCTTAGCACAGACATTGTTTTCCAGTCCAGGACAGGATTATGAGTTTGTAACCATGGCAGAACAAGCACTAGTACATCATGTAAATTATACAGTACAAGGAAGCGAATCACCTCCTGATGAACGGGAGTCATGCGCATGGTCACTTGTGTCCAATACTGCGGTTTATTCATAGCCAATGGTGTAGAGTCAATTCCCTTCAGAGGAATAGGAACTTCCAGAGGCTCTAGACTAAAACCGCAGCGTTTAGCAAATGACCAATCCATAAGACTCAGGGCAGCGCCCGAATCCACATAGGCATCGACGGAAATGGAAGACAGTGAAAAAATCAGAGTCACAGACAAAATGAACTTAGACTGCAGAGTATCAATGGCAAAAGATTTATCAACCCTTTTTGTGCGTTTAGAGCATGCTGATATAACATGAGCTGAATCACCACAATAAAAACACAATCCATTTTTCCGCCTATAATTTTGCCGTTCACTTCTGGACTGAATTCTATCACATTGCATAGTCTCAGGTGCCTGTTCAGAAGACACCGCCAACTGGTGCACGGGTTTGCGCTCCCGTAAACGCCGATCAATCTGAATGGCCATAGCCATAGACTCATTCAGACCTGTAGGCGCAGGGAACCCCACCATAATATCCTTAATGGCCTCAGAAAGACCATTTCTGAAGTTTGCAGCCAGGGCGCACTCATTCCACTGAGTAAGCACCGACCATTTCCGAAATTTCTGACAATATATCTCCGCTTCATCATGCCCCTGAGAGAGGGCTAATAAAGCCTCTTCAGCCTGAATCTCTAGGTTAGGTTCCTCATAGAGCAATCCCAATGCCAGAAAAAACGCATCCACACTGAGCAATGCAGGATCCCCTGGTGCCAATGCAAATGCCCAATTCTGAGGGTCGCCCCGTAGGAAAGATATAACAATCTTGACCTGTTGAGCAGGGTCTCCAGAGGAGCGAGATTTTAAAGAAAGAAACAATTTACAATTGTTCCTGAAATTCAGGAAGGTAGATCTATCTCCAGAAAAAAACTCTGGAATAGGAATTCTAGGTTCAGACATGGGAGTGTGAATAACAAAATCCTGTATGTTTTGAACCTTTGCCGCGAGATTACTCAGGCTGGAAGCCAAACTCTGGACATCCATGATAAACAGCAAAGATCAGAGCCATTCAAGGGTTAAGAGGAGGTAAGAAGCAGCTAGACAGCAATTAAGGGCTAGGCAGCAAAACTCTGAAGGAAAAAAAAAAAAAAAAAAAAAAATTTCCCTTCAACACTTCTTTTTCTCCTGCTTCAGCCCAAACAATTAACACTTTGTGGGCCGGCTATACTGTCATGAATCCCCAATGGCTAGGGATAGCACAGGACAAGCAAAGTACAATAAATATCGGACGAGCTCTAGGGTGATGGTACCTGGGCTGACCGCTGCCCTACGCCTGACAAACGCAACTAGAGATAGCCAGGGAGCGTGCCTACGTTGGTTCTAGACGCCACGCACCAGCCTAAGAGCTAACTAGTACTGCAGAGAAAACAAGACCTCACTTGCCTCCAGAGGAACGAACCCCAAAAGATATAGTTGCCCCCCACATGTATTGACGGTGAAATGAGAGGAAGGCACACACATAGAGATGATGCATATAGCTTTAGCAAATTGAGGCCCGCTGTAAACTAGAAAGCAGAATGATACAAAAGGGGACTGAGCGGTCAGCAAAAAACCCTAATCAAAAAAAACCATCCTGAGATTACAAGAACCCAAGTGCCAACTCATGGCACATGGGGAGAACCTCAGTCCACTAGAGCTACCAGCAAGCATTGAGACATAATAAGCAAGCTGGACAAAAAAAAACCAAACAACTGAAAATCAGCACTTAGCTTATCCTGAAAGATCTGGGAGCAGGTAGGCAGGAACCAAACAGAGCACATCTGAACACATTGATAGCCGGCAAGGGAAATGACAGAAAGGCCAGGTAAAATAGGAAACACCCAGCCTCTGATGGACAGGTGGAAACCAAAGGCCGCAACCCACCAAAGTCACCCAGTACCAGCAGTAACCACCAGAGGGAGCCCACAAACAGAATCCACAACAGTAGGGTATTATAGTTATAGGGCATACTTTGTGGAGAAGAAGTGCTGTAAAAGTGAGGAGTGGAATAAAGTGTTTTTGTATTACTATTTCACCCTACAGATTTGTTTTCCAAATTTTTTGTTAATTCGATATATGATACATTGAATAGTGTCATTCAAAATGGCAATAAACTGGCAGTCTTATACTGCTAAGTTCATAGAAAAAGAAAAAGTTATGGCTCTTAGAACAATGGTAATCAAAAACCAAAGAAGAAAAAGAAAATTGGACCCAGTAGGTGAAAAAGGTTTCTTCTTGATTATGATAGTGTATTAGCGTTTCAATCCTGGTACTCTTCATGGTATGTGGTTATATCTGGTGTTCAGGGCCGTTTCTGCCATTCGGCCAGATGAGAATCTTGCTTCAGGCTGCAGTTTGGGTTGTCCCTCAGGGGACAAGATCCCAACCTAAAAACATGATAGATGCTGGCTATTATGTATATGGCATCTCTAACAACAGCAGTAGGAAATAAGCTTTAGACGCTGCCTTCAATCATTTAGATAACGCTGCCAACACAATCACAGGGTACCGATGAGTTGCCATGGCATATGGATGCCTGTTGAAGGTCCCTGTCGCTGAGATTTCAACTCACCTATGAAGCTTTGACATAGACTGAGCTTCATAGGAGACTGAGATTTGTCTTGTATTGTGCAATACTGGGTTACGGCACTATACAGTGAAAGTGACCAGACTATCACAGGTTCAAGTCTGCCGAGGGAGACTAAAAATGTGGTAAAAAAATAAATTAAAAGTTTAATAAAAAATAAACAAATAAATCCAATAAAATAAATATAGTTGGTATTGCCACATCCATAAAAGTCAAGTCTGTGAAACTATAAAATGAATAAACCTATCTAAATGCTAGAATTGCGTTATATTTTGGACACCTCTTCTCCCTAAAAAAATGCAATGAAAAGCGATCAAAACATTGTATGTTCTACATGTATCAACAAAGTATCTGCTCAAAGATAAAAAAAAAAAAAGTCAACAATGGAAAAACAAATGTTATGCTTCTCAGAAAATGGCAGCACAAATCCCAATTTAGTTATTTATTTATTTTATCAAACTTCTCAATTTGTTTATCACTATAATGTAACAACTTTGATGCAAGTTTGGCATTGCTGTAATCCTACAGACCTGGAGAATCATGTTGACAGGTCATTTTTTACAATATAAAGAATGCCTTAAAATAAAGGGAAGGGGGTGCGCCATTTACATTTTTGCCTCAGGCAGCAAGAAGGCTAGAATTGGCGTTGCTGATGCCGTATTTATCTATAACCTTATCTTGTCTGCTTTTACCAGCAGAATGAGAAATGGACACCCTGCAATCCAAACTGAAAAGCAAGTGCAACTTAATAATAAAAACAGGTGAAAATCCTTCAGAGATGAATGATACCACAACATAGAAAGGAATAACATTTGAACTGCTCATCAGCAGCTCTAGAGGCCTCATATGTGACACCCATGGTCTTATATGATATTTTGGATGCAGTCATTTGATAGCTGTTGTTAGTAGTAGCCTGTTCTGTCTTGCCTTTTCTGTCTACTGAGAGGATAGGGACAGCTTTCCAAGAACTTCAAGATGCGCTATATAAATCTATAGTGAATCATCAGACACTTTTTTGGTAGCTCACACGTCACAATTAAAACAATGAGCTAAATCAGTGTCCCCCAACTCCAGAAGCCATTAACAGATCATGTTTTCAGGATTTCCCTAGTTTTGTCCAAGAGATGGAATTATCACCTGTGCGATAATAATAATATAATAATAAAAATCTTTATATAGCGCCAACATATTCCGCAGCGCTTTACAGTTTAACAGTTTCAAACACAACAGTCATAGGTAACAACGTTAACAATACAATAATTAAAGCGAAATAAGAGGACCCTGCTCGTGAGAGCTTACAATCTACAATGAGGTGGGGGAGATACAAAGTACAGGTGTGTATTTACAATGATGTATTTACAACGATGGTCCAGCCATCTTCAGGGGGGTGGGGGATCGATGGGGATAGTGAATGGGCTACACACACAAATATAAAATGAGTTTGATTAGTGAACGTGGTAGGCTGGTCTGAACAAATGTGTTTTGAGGGAGCGCCTAAAACTATGCAAGTTGTGGATGGTCCTAATATCTTGGGGTACAGCATTCCAGAGGATTGGCGCAGCACGGGAGAAGTCTTGGAGTCGGGAGTGGGAGGTACGGATCAGTGCAGAGGTTAGTCGGAAGTCATTTGCAGAGCGCAGAGGTCGGTTAGGCCGATAGACAGGAATGAGGGAGGAGATGTAAGGGGGTGCCGCACTGTGGAGAGCTTTGTGGGTGAGAAGAAGTACTCTGAATTGTATCCTGTAATGAATGGGCAGCCAGTGTAACGACTGGCGAAGAGCTGGCGATACTAAGGAAATCTGGAAAACATGATCTGTTGGTGGCTCTTGAGGACTGGACTTCGGGAACACTGATCTAAATAGTGATCATTTATTTGTAAAAACTATTCTGATCCACGTGAAAGCAGAAAAATTGGTAGACATCAAAATGTGACAATATTGTCTTAAGCAGAGAACCTCTCAGCACAGTGATATCGCCATCTACACTCAAACGCTAATGAAACTTTGCTTTTTCCACTGTTCAACTGTTTTTTTCTTTTGGCTGATCCTGACTTTTGAGGCAACTGACTTGGAACATCAACTGGTGATATCCAAACTCCTGACAGAGGTTACTAACCTTGATATCATGTGGTCACCTACTATACTGGAAGCAATATAAGAGTTGTCTGAGATTTTCTTTTTAAGTGCATTAAAGGCAGGGATTGATATAGAATATTAAAATTCACATTACTTACCTATGCCAGGAAGATCGATTGGCTGCAGTGGTCATGTGAACGATGGACTTGACGCCGTTGCTCAAGCTCTATCAGAGGAATAAATGAGTATCAGTTAGGTTTATTAGAGAAATTGACAAACTTTCTGCAATTTGCAATAAACCAATTTGCAATGGGGGTTGAATAGTTTTGATTGCACCTGTATGTTGCATGCAATTTGTAGGCCAAGAGGAGAGGCGAGTCTAGTGATGTACAGGACTTTTGTTAGCGTGCAGTAATTGACCAGTGACCACCTAAAATAAATTATGGTACCTTTTTATAAGACATCTGGACATCATTAAATAAAAATGTATGCTAACATCATATACATTAAAGTGCAGTGAACTACAGTGAATGGATATTTACATACAGTAGGATCCTGCATCTTGAAAAATTCTGCTGCATTTTTGAGCTTGCATATCATGCTGCAGTCACAGCAGGTTAGCATTGGCAGGTATGTCTAAAGTGGGGAAAATAAGTATTTGATACACTGCCGATTTTGCAAGTTTTCCCACCAGAAAGAATGGAGAGGTCTGTAATTTTTATCGTAGGTATGTTTCAACTGTGCGAAAATCAAAAAAAAAATCCAGAAAATCACACTATATGATTTTTACATAGTTAACTTGCATTTTTATTGCATGAAATAAGTATTTGTTACAATAGAAAAATAGAACATAATATTTAGGACAGAAACCTTTATCTGCAATTACAGAGGTCAGATGTTGCCTGCAGTTCTTGACCAAGTTTGCACACACTGCAGAAGGGATTCTGGCCCACTCCTCAATACAGATCTTCTCCAGATCTTTCAGGTTTTGTGGCTGTCACTAAGCGAAATTGAGTTTCAGCTCCCTCTAAAGATTTTCTATTGGGTTCAGGTCTGGAGACTGGCTAGGCCTTTCCAGTACCTTGAAATGCTTCTTATGGAGCCACTACTTAGTTGCCCTGGCTGTTTGTTTGGGGTCATTGTTATGCTGGAAGACCCAGCCATGACCCATCTCCAATGCTCTTACTGAGGGAAGGAGGTTTTTGGCCAAAATCTCAAAATACATGACCTTATCATCCTCCCTTCAATAAAGTGCAGTCGCCCTGTCCCCTTTGTAGAAAAGTACCCCAAAGAAGGCCTTCATTGCATCCCATAAGACACTTATGCGTGCCGAGCCCAATTTAGTGGAAAAAAATTCCGATAGTTGCTGCCTCACATTGTTATAGTCAATAATTTTAAGCCAAAATGGATTAAACCTTCACCCCTGAGAGAATCTAGACCTCATCGGAATCCACCTTCAGCTGAAACCGTAGGGGAGAGTGATCTTATAACGACCTATGAGAATATTCTTTTTAACGAGCTTCGAAATCACAGAAGGATGACATAGTACCAAATAAATTCTTGAAAAGGACTGATATGTCGATGAAGCACAGGAGTAGACCTTTGAGTTTAGAAACCTCTCTCTCCAGATAATAACCAGGCCCACCTCCTTAATAAGGCAGTCAAAGGGGGATTGAGAATTCTTTCCTGCTGTAAATTTGTCTCTAAATGGATTACATATATTATTAAAGTCTCCCATAATTAATAAAGGGATATCTGGCCACTCTGCCAGTTTCATTAAGATTTTTGTGAATGGAATGTTAGAGTAAGGAGGGGGAACACATAATACAACACACATTCAAAATGAGAAATTAAGCAATGGACACCTACAAACCTCTCTTCATCATCTTTAAAGGTGATTATGCATATAAAGGGAATATTTTTATGCACAATACGATAGACTACCCTAGAGTATTTGGAATAGAAAGATTGCAGGCAAAACCTCATCCAGGACCTGTGCATTAAATTAAGATTATTTTTTGACATGCGTCTCCTGTAGCCCTATTGCCGGGTTCATCTTTTTGACATATTCGAATATTTTGTGGCTTTTGGAATTGTTCCTCAAACCTCTTACATTCTAAGATATAAAATTAACTGTTACACCCATTTACTAAAGTAGTGAATAAATACAACTATCCTTGTCAATGTCACCAATTCCAGATATTTTACCCACCATATAATCCAGCCTTTAGCAGGTTTGCACAGGAGATAGGCTTTCTCCTCAACCCAGCTAACAAACATCCCCCTTCCCTCCCTCAAACAGTATGAACCTACCCTAACCTGTAAGGCACGGGGTCTAAAGCAGATCACAACCATTCGGTGCATACTCCACAATAAAAAGTACCAGAAATATAATATTCTGTATCAATTGTCTTCTACACAGAGCCTGCCACACTAAAAGTAAACCATATAACTTGCATATATGTGTCATTAATCATAAAACATTATTACTCACAACTTCCACATTGAACCTGTCAGGGAGAAAGCATATGTGACATAAACTTTAATTTACTCCACATTTTAGTCACCAAACCACCAGGGCTCTCAAGAACTTGAATAATTTCAGCCCCTTTTAGCGTGCAGAGCATCCCGTTGGATCTGCCATTTATTACAGTCCAGCCATCTCAGAGCATATTTAGGGTATTCAAAGAAAAAGGTGGAACCCAACACAATCACTATCAGTTTTGCGGGGAAAATCATAGAATATTGCAGCCCAAGTGACCTCATTCTTCTTTTAATGTCTATGTACATGGATCTGGAAAAAAGGATACTCTCTGCCCTCCAAGTGATATGTTCCATTTCTCCCGTGCTATCCTTAGTATGATATCCCGGTCTTTACAATGTAAGATTTTATTCAGGACAGACCTAAGATCGGGTCTCGTGGGAACCCTGTGGACCTTTTCCACACCAAACAAAGGAATGAGGACTTCTTTCCGATCTAGCAGCCACTTTAAAAAAGAAACATCCAGGTCTCTCCCTTCTATATTTTCATGGAAACCCACCAACCTGATATTATTATGCCGCAGGCGATTTTCCAGATCATTAGTCTTGGCCGTTAAGGTGGCAACTGCTTGCTTGTGACTTTGAATGTCTCTATGGACAGGAAGGAGGGTGTCCTCCAGCTCACTAACTTTCCCCTCCACAGCAGTTGTGTGTTCAGCCATTGTTTGCAAAACCGTTCCGGATTGTCAGAATGGTCTCCTGAACAGCAATCAAAACATCCAATAAACCCTTCACGACCTTGGTATTTTCTGTTTTTGCTTTTACATTTTTTGCTCTCCTTCCCAGAGTCATAACGTTTTTATTTTTCTGGTATTGCTGAAATACCAGGGGCCAAGGGCTCCCTAACTATCCCCGCTCCCTAGATTACTTCTGATGTTGAAGACACCGGGGCCACGTACCTTGCTAAACTTCTAAATCTACCCTATATCTGTCCCCCTCCTCCACCCAGGGTAGTGGGGAGTAATATTGTATGTATATACACAAACCAGACTAAGAAGTGAGAACGTACAGGGATAAATGAAAATACCAAACATTCAAATATGCACTCACAGACAACAGAGAGGAACACCTGGTAGAAAAGGAAGGGAAACCAAATAGGAGAGGATGAGGATTTGCATACAGCCGACAGTCACAGATCAACACTCCAAACGCCTCTACCAACAACTGACACCACCACTCCACACCAGGCAGTATAAGACTAACACTGGCAATCCAAATTGCAAGATGAAATATATAAGAGAGGTAAATGGCCAATACTGAACAGCTGAAAACATCCAAGCAGGTATGCTTCAGAGACTCTAAGCTGAACAGTTTAACCCCTGTACTGCTTTCAGAAACCTACACTATTTAATATGAAGGAGAAGTGATTCTAATCAGTGCAGGAGAACATAAAATCAGAAGCTGTGGTCTTCTGGCCCATCTCTGTCATGGTAAACCTGTAACAACACCATTGATTTTAGCATATGCTGTACTGGAAAATGGGGACAAAAATGCAAATGCAGTGAAATTGAAAAAAAAAATGCAAATCTATAATTGTTTTTTTCCCCTCATGTTCACTAAGTGCCTAACCTGACCTGCCGTTATGATTCTCCAAGTAATTCAGTTTGTGAAAAAAAAAGAAATGGCACCATTTTCAGAGACCCGCAGCGTTTCCATTTTTCAGGATCTGGGTCTGGGTGAGGGCTTATGTTTTGCGCTCCGAGGTGCCGTTTTTATGGATGTCATTTTGGGGTAGATATGATGTTTTGATTTCCTGTTACTGATTATTATTGCAATGCTGCTGCAACCAAAAATACATAATTCTGGTGTTTTGCTTTTTTTCTCGTTACACCGTTCACTAATCAGATTAATTATTTTTATATCTTGATAGATCGGGCATGTCTGAATGCAGCGATACTAAATATGTGTATTTTTTATTGTTTTATTTTGAATGGGGCAATTTGAATTTTGATTTTTTGATTTTTAAAATATTTTTAAACTTTTTTTTAATTTTTTTTACACTTTTTTCTTGCTTCAATAGTCCCTAAGACTTGAAGCTGTGATCATCCAATCAGACTTCCTTAGTAAATCAGCAATGACAAGCTCAGGGGACTTCTGCAGACCCCCGGTTGTCATGCCAACCCATCAGTGCCCCGTGATCATGTGCAGGGGTGCCGATGGGCAGGATTATATAACTTGCTGGTAAGCGCAAGTTACATACCGCTGTCAGAGATTGACAGCGGCATTTAACTAGTTAACTGTCACAGGTGGATCGCTATCCCACCAGCAGGTATTAGGGGCCCATCAATCAAATTAGCTGTCTTGTGCAAGAAAATATGCGGGCTCAGCGTTGGAGCCCACATCAAAGGGGGGATGCACAACCTATGATGTATATATACGTCATAGGTTGTAAAAGGGTTAAAGATGGGGATTAACCTAAGAATTTTACACCAAGGGTGCTCTCCGTGTGCTTGGAAATCAGCTCTACATTATTGTGTATCTGGGAGTTTGATGCTGTGCCATGAGGGGCACCTTACCCCCTCATTTTCCTGTGTGATAGATAGATAGAATAGATAGATAGAATAGATAGATTGATATAGATAAATAGATACAAATATGTGATAAGATACATAAAGATAGATATAACAGATAGATCGATATAGATGGATACTGTACATCTAGACGATAGCACTTGTTATTTTTAGCCCCCTTCTGGCACACTCAGCTTGTTTACAAATTACAAGAGGGGTCTGCAGAATATTGGTTTCAGAGGTGCACAAAAAAGGGTCAAATTAGAACCATCTGTTAACTAAAATGGACATTTCCATTGCAAACTATTACTGTGTTATGTTTTTTTTTTCTGTGTCATTTAAGGACAAGGCACTTTCCATTATTACACAACCATGTTTTCAACAAGCCTGCTACCTCACGTTACTGGTTTGGTTTTATTTAGAATATTCATATGATAATGTTCAACAGCAGCACAGTAAGGTTTTTCTGGTCCGAACTGTTTCTGTATGTATTGGCTTTGATAGACTTTACATCAGAAGAGATGTGAAAGGTTCCATAATGTAAGGAGTTGGCTTATTATATGACATATTTCATAAAATAATATGGAAATGTTGCTGTCAGAACAGGTTTCCCATCAGGTGAACTGTTATCAGGTTAATTCAAAGTGCATACTACCTCATTGCTCACCATTAGTATTCATACATGTTGTGATATATGAAAGAGCAATGGACTGTAGCTATCTATTAAAGATGACAATTATCACAGTGATGCAAGCTGGGCACAATATATTCAGTACTAAATTTACATGTGTATATAAAAAATGCACGTTGCACTCTGCAACATTTACAGTGCTGGAATTTCCGGAAGATACTTTTATTTTCTACTTGCTCACTACACAGCTATATGATTTCCATGAGGATCGCAGTTTCCAAAGCCAGATCACCAAGGGGGCAATTCCAATGCACTGGTACAAAAGGGGCTCTGCAAACGTGAGAGGTACCGGAAACTATTACAGTAAAATCTGTGCTCCAAAGTCTAATGGCCAAATGGCACCCCTTCCCTTTTGAGTCCCTCCGTTTGCCCAACCAGTAGTGTATAATCTCATATTGGTTATCGCTGCAAGTGGGAATTGCATAAAAACATGCTTTTTTCCGCTCTTGTAGAGAAAATTAGAACATTTGTGCTAAACATTTTATTGGAAAAAAATGAACTTTTCCATTTTTTTATTCCTATTTTCATTAACCCCTTCACCCCCAAGGGTGGTTTGCACGTTACTGACCGGGCCAATTTTTACAATTCTGACCACTGTCCCTTTATGAGGTTATAACTCTGGAACGCTTCAACAGATCTTGGCGATTCTGACATTGTTTTCTCGTGACATATTGTACTTCATGATAGTGGTAAAATTTCTTTGATATTACCTGCGTTTATTTGCAAACAAAATGGAAATTTGGCGAAAATTCTGAAAATTTTGCAATTTTCCAACTTTGAATTTTTATGCCCTTAAATCACAGAGATATGTCACACAAAATACTTAATAAGTAACATTTCCCACATGTCTACTTTACATCAGCATAATTTTGGAACCAAAATTTTTTTTTGTTAGGGAGTTATAAGGGTTAAAAGTTGACCAGCAATTTCTCATTTTTACAACACCATTTTTTTTTAGGGACCACATCTCATTTGAAGTCATTTTGAGGGGTCTATATGATAGAAAATACCTAAGTGTGACACCATTCTAAAAACTGCACCCCTCAAGGTGCTCAAAACCATATTCAAGAAGTTTATTAACCCTTCTGGTGCTTCACAGGAATTTTTGGAATGTTTAAATAAAAATGAACATTTAACTTTTTTTCACAAAAAATTTACTTCAGCTCCAATTTGTTTTATTTTACCAAGGGTAACAGGAGAAAATGGACCCCCAAAGTTGTTGTACAATTTGTCCTGAGTACGCCGATACCCCATATGTGGGAGTAAACCACTGTTTGTGCGCATGACCGAGCTCGGAAGCGAAGGAGCACCATTTGACTTTTCAATGCAAAATTGACTGGAATTGAGATGGGACGCCATGTTGCGTTTGGGGAGCCCCTGATGTGCCTAAACATTGAAACCCCCCACAAGTGACACCATTTTGGAAAGTAGACCCCCTAAGGAACTTATCTAGAGGTGTGGTGAGCACTTTGACCCACCAAGTGCTTCACAGAAGTTTATAATGCAGAACCGTAAAAATAAAAAATCACATTTTTTCACAAAAATTATTTTTCGCCCCCAATTTTTTATTTTCCCAAGGGTAAGAGAAGAAATTGGACCCCAAAAGTTGTTGTACAATTCGTCCTGAGTACGCTGATACCCCATATGTGGGGATAAACCACTGTTTGGGCGCATATGAGACCTCGGATGGGAAGGAGCGCCGTTTGACTTTTCAATGCAAAATTGACAGGAATTGAGATGGGACGTCATGTTGCGTTTGGAGAGCCACTGATGTGCCTAAACATTGAAACCCCCCACAAGTGACACCATTTTGGAAAGTAGACCCCCTAAGGAACTTATCTAGAGGTGTGGTGAGCACTTTGACCCACCAAGTGCTTCACAGAAGTTTATAATGCAGAACCGTAAAAATAAAAAATCATATTTTTTCACAAAAATTATCTTTTCACCCCCAATTTTTTATTTTCCCAAGGGTAAGAGAAGAAATTGGACCCCATAAGTTGTTGTACAATTTGTCCTGAGTACGCTGATACCCCATATGTGGGGGTAAACCACTGTTTGGGCGCATGGGAGAGCTCGGAAGGGAAGTAGCACCGTTTGACTTTTCAATGCAAAATTGACAGGAATTGAGATGGGACGTCATGTTGCGTTTGGAGAGCCACTGATGTGCCTAAACATTGAAACCCCCCACAAGTGACACCATTTTGTAAAGTAGACCCCCTAAGGAACTTATCTAGATGTGTTTTGAGCGCTTTGACCCACCAAGGGCTTCACAGAAGTTAATAATGCAGAGCCGTAAAAATAAAACAAAAATTTTTTCCCACAAAAATTATTTTTTTAGCCCCCAGTTTTATATTTTCCCGAGGGTAGCAGGAGAAATTGGACCCCAAAATTTGTTGTCCAAGTTGTCCTGAGTGCGATGATACACCATATGTGGGGAGAACCACTGTTTGCGCGCATGGGAGGGCTTGGAAAGGAAGGAGTGCCATTTGGAATGCAGGCTTAGATGGAATGGTCTGCAGGCGTCACATTGCGTTTGCAGAGCCCCTAATGTACCTAAACAGTAGAAACCCCCCACAAGTGACACCATGTTGGAAAGTAGACCCCCTAAGGAACTTATCTAGATGTGTGGTGAGCGCTTTGACCCACCAAGGGCTTCACAGAAGTTTATAATGCAGAGCCGTAAAAATAAAACTAAAATTTTTTCCCACAAAAATTATTTTTCAGCCCCCAGTTTTGTATTTTCCCGAGGGTAACAGGAGAAATTGGACCCCAAAAGTTGTTGTCCAATTTGTCCTGAGTGCGCTGATACCCCATATGTGGGGGGGAACCACCGTTTGGACGCATGGAAGGGCTCGGAAGTGAAGGAGCGCCATTTGGAATGCAGACTTAGATGGAATGGTCTGCAGGCGTCACATTGCGTTTGCAGAGCCCCTAATGTACCTAAACAGTAGAAACCCCCCACAAGTGACACCATGTTGGAAAGTAGACCCCCTAAGGAACTTATCTAGATGTGTGGTGAGCGCTTTGACCCACCAAGGGCTTCACAGAAGTTTATAATGCAGAGCCGTAAAAATAAAACTAAAATTTTTTCCCACAAAAATTATTTTTCAGCCCCCAGTTTTGTATTTTCCCGAGGGTAACAGGAGAAATTGGACCCCAAAAGTTGTTGTCCAATTTGTCCTGAGTGCGCTGATACCCCATATGTGGGGGGAACCACCGTTTGGATGCATGGGAGGGCTCGGAAGGGAAGGAGCGCCATTTGGAATGCAGACTTAGATGGAATGGTCTGCAGGCGTCACATTGCGTTTGCAGAGCCCCTAATGTACCTAAACAGTAGAAGCCCCGCACAAGTGACCCCATTTTGGAAACTAGACCCCCCAAGGAACTTATCTAGATGTGTTGTAAGAACTTTGAACCCCCAAGTGTTTCACTACAGTTTATAACGCAGAGCCGTGAAAATAAAAAATATTTTTTTTTTCCCACAAAAATTATTTTTTAGCCCCCAGTTTTGTATTTTCCCATGGGTAACAGGAGAAATTGGACCCCAAAGGTTGTTGTCCTATTTGTCCCGAGTACGCTGCTACCCCATATGTTGGGGTAAACCCCTGTTTGGGCACACGGGAAAGCTCGGAAGGGAAGGAGCACCGTTTTACTTTTTCAACGCAGAATTGGCTGGAATTGAGATCGGACGCCATGTCGCGTTTGGAGAGCCCCTGATGTGCCGAAACAGTGGAAACCCCCCAATTATAACTGAAACCCTAATCCAAACACACCCCTAACCCTAATCCCAACAGTAACCCTAACCACTCCTCTAACCCAGACACACCCCTAACCCTAATCCCAACCCTATTCCCAACCGTAAATGTAATCTAAACCCTAACCGTAACTTTAGCCCCAACCCTAACCCTAACTTTAGCCCCAACCCTAACTGTAGCCTTAACCCTAGCTCCAACCCTAGCCCTAATGGGAAAATGGAAATAAATACATTTTTTTTCCCCTAACTAAGGGGGTGATGAAGGGGGGTTTGATTTACTTTTATAGCGAGTTTTTTAGCGAATTTTTATGATTGGCAGCCGTCACACACTGAAAGACGCTTTTCATTGCAAAAAATATTTTTTGCGTTACCACATTTTGAGAGCTATAAATTTTCCATATTTTGGTCCACAGAGTCATGTGAGGTTTTGTTTTTTGCGGGACGAGTTGACGTTTTTATTGGTAACATTTTCGGACATGTGACAGTTTTTGATCGCTTTTTATTCCGATTTTTGTGAGGCAGAATGACCAAAAACCAGCTATTCATGAATTTCTTTTGGGGGAGGCGTTTATACCGTTCCGCGTTTGGTAAAATTGATAAGCAGTTTTATTCTTCGGGTCAGTACGATTACAGTGATACCTCATTTATATTATTTTTTTATGTTTTGGCGCTTTTATATGATAAAAACTATTTTATGGAAAAAATAATTATTTTTGCATCGCTTTATTCTGAGGACTATAACTTTTTTATTTTTTTGCTGATCATGCTGTTTGGCGGCTCGTTATTTGCGGGACAAGATGACGCTTTCAGCGGTACCATGGTTATTTATATCTGTCTTTTTGATCGCGTGTTATTCCACTTTTTGTTCGGCGGTATGATAATAAAGCGTTGTCTTTTGCCTCGTGTTTTTTTTTTTCTTACGGTGTTTACTGAAGGGGTTAACTAGTGGGCCAGTTTTATAGGTCGGGTCGTTACGGACGCGGCGATACTAAATACGTGTACTTTCATTGTTTTTTTTATTTTATTTAGATAAAGAAATGTATTTATGGGAATAATATTTTTTTTTTTTTTTTTTTTACACATTTGGAAATTTTTTTTTTTACTTTCTGACTTTGCCCCAGGGGGGGACAATACAGATCGGTGATCTGCCAGTTTGCAAAGCACTCTGACAGATCACCGATCTGAGAGAAGTGCAGGCTGCTTCACAGTGCCTGCTCTGAGCAGGCTTCTGTGAAGCCACCTCCCTCCCTGCAGGACCCGGATCCGCGGCCATCTTGGATCCGGGTCTGGAGCAGGCAGGGAGGGAGGTAAGACCCTCGCAGCAACGCGATCACATCGCGTTGCTGCGGGGGGCTCAGGGAAGCCCGCAGGGAACCCCCTCCCTGCGCGATGCTTCCCTGCACCGCCGGCACATCGCGATCATGTTTGATCGCGGTGTGCCGGGGGTTAATGTGCTGGGAGCGGTCCGTGACCGCTCCTGGCACATAGTGCCGGATGTCAGCTGCGATAGGCAGCTGACACCCGGCCGCGATCGGCCGCGCTCCCCCCGTGAGCGCCGCCGATCGCGCTGGACGTACTATCCCGTCCGTGGTCATGGGGGCCCACCCCACCTCGACGGGATAGTACGTCCGATGTCAGGAAGGGGTTAATTACTGTGAAGCATCTGAATGGTTAACAGACTTCCTGAATGTGGTTTTTCAATACTTTGCGAGGAACAGTTTATAAAACACAATCACTTTTAGAGAGTTTCGAATATGTAGGCCCTTTCAATGCAACTTCAAAATATACAAAAGTGTTCCTAAACTTCTATGTCTTCTAACATTCTAAAAAGGGATAGTTAAAAATAATGTCAATGTGAAGTAAACATTAGGTATACCGTATATGGTATTTATTAACTACTAGCTGGAGAGCCCGGCGTTGCCCGGGCATAGTAACTAACTGTGGTTAGTTATAACAAATTATAATGATTATATTGCACATTAAAACATTTCACATCATATATTCAACACTACAGATTTGCAACACAAATTAACTAAATGATTACCCAAGTTGATAGTATTTTATTCACACTCCTCTTCCATATACAATTGGAAACACTTGATCCCGAGTTAAATTGCAATAATTACAATAAAGCGTATCGTATACACAGCCTACGTCTTCTGCAGCACCACACTTTTCTCCTTTAGACCTCGTTCACATGTTATTTGGTCAGTATTTTTACCTCAGTATTTGTAAGCTAAAACTTGGCATAAAACATTCAGTGGAAAAGCATATTAGAAACATGTCACCACTTCTGTATTTTTCTCCCACTCATGGTTTTGGCTTATAAATACTGAGGTAAAAAACTGACCAAATACTGAACGTGTGAATGTGGCCTTATACACAGCCTCCACCTGCAGCACCTCACTCTTCTCTATACACAGCCTCATACTGCAGCAGCACCTCACTTCTCTCATTTTCCCATCACGCCTCTCATTTCCCCCTTCACATCTGTAATTTTCCACCTCACATCTCTCATTTTCCCCTCACTCCTCTCATTTTTCCCCCTCACACCTCTCATTTCCCCCTCACTCCTCTCATTTTCCCCCTCACACCTGTGATTTTGACCTCACACCTGTCATTTTTTGATCACTCCACTATTTTCCCCTCACTCTTCTCATTTTCCACTCACACCTCTTCATTTTCACCTCACACCTCTCATTTTCACCTCGCTCCATTATTTTCTCCACTCCTCTCGCTTTCTCCTCACTCCTCTCATTTTCCCCTCACTCCTCTCATTTTCACCTCACTTCTCTTTTCCTCTCACAGCAACTTCCTGTTATGAGCACAGAGGTATAATCCATGAGGCTCCTCCCTTTCCCTTGATGTTCTAGACACGACGGAGGTAGATGTGGCCAGTGCCTGCCGTGCACTGATACTCTCAAGGTGGCAGCCCTGACTGTAGCTTGCAGCGGCTGGGACGTCGCAGCCGGTGAGTTTTGCAGGGTGGCTTTTGAGTTGAATGTGTTTCTGCCCAAGTGCGCTAACAACGTGGGCTGTGTGAACGGGGCTTTGCGTGTGGAGTGAGTGTGGCTATGCGGAGTTGGCGGGGCTATGTGGAGTGGGCATGACTTGATACATACACACACTCATACATACACTTAGCTTTATATATATAGATATTGCGTTTTATCGGTTTACGTGCACACAAAGTAAATTATTAAAAAATAGCAGATTTTTTCTACATTTTTGTCATAAACAAGTGCAATACATACGGACCAAATTTTACCATTGATATAACTTACAAATGAAAAATACAATATTGGAATCACTGGGATATGTAGTTGCATTCCAATGTTATTACCACATAAAGTGACACATCAGATATGAAGAAAGGGGCCTCATCAAAAATGCCAAAACAGGGTGCAACGGAGTGAGTTATATTTTGCAAGCTATTTTAATACTGACAGTACACAAATGAGAATCACTCTCTTGTGAATATGAATACAACATTTCTTATATAGCACACCATATTCTGTAGTGCGACGTTACTCACAGCAGTCTCTGACATCCATTGAACTTAAAACTTTTTTTTCTAGCCTCATGCAATTTAATGTTAACCTAGTTACCTATCGCACATCTACAATACAAGAAAAAAATTGTAAAGTATTACAGTTTTCACAAAAAACTCACTGACGCGCATGTAAAAAATGTACATTTCCTATTTTATTCAACTCCCTTCCAGGCTTTGCTGTGTGGACTGGGACTGCCTCAACAGAGTCACCTCATCATCACTAGATGATGGGAGATTTAAGGACTGGAGGGTGCCAGTACTCAACAATTACGGTACATACAATTCAGGAATGTATATGTATTTCCAATCTGATAGCCACTAGGAACGTTTTTAAAAATAAAACATGTTTTTAATAAAAAATGACAAAGAGCAAGAGATTATGAATGATATATTCAGTAGATATACAAATATGTATGTAATCTCTCAATTTCTAAGTCTTTTGTGCTACAAATCCGTGTTCCATAGCTAGAGGCCTTGGCTTCATATCTGGCACACTGGCTTTTGAGGGACACCAACTATCTCAATCTAGGTTATACATTTGAACATACTGTCTAGAAGCTAGACAAGCTTCTCTTCTTTATTACATACAGCTCCATACTGATTTACTTTACAAAGTGATTTTGTATCAAAGCTGGTGAATACCAATAATAAATCCAGCGCATTTTACAAATTAACTAAACCGGGAATAGGTGAAAGTGTCTTACACATTTAATATGACGCATGGCATTGGAGACAAAATTCAACCGTAAATATAGTTTAGGAAATTTGCCCCAATAATAGCTTATACATTGGCTGGAAGAATACATGTCCAATGTTAGAGAAATTATGCTTGCAGAATTTTTAAATATAGGCCTCGATAAAGAATGCATGGAATTATTGTTGGAGAAAATTTAGAGAATCATAGAAACTTTTATCATGGTAAATCAATGCAAAACCACTTGTTCCAAACTCGCAAACAGTATAGCAAACTGCGTACAAGCTATTGAACAGTATAAAAATTACAGTATTTGTTCAGTACATTGAAAACGTATTGGTGAAGGAGTTTTCTAAGGTGAGCAGATGTTAATCCATAACTAAGAAAGTATCACTAGATCCTCATGGTTGACTAATTCAGGTTTCGTTCGGGGGCTTTGCGGAGGGCTGCCTACGATCTCCGTTAAGCACCGCCTACTTCTGCATACTTCTGAATGCGTCCTGCGCACCTATCTTTAACATTGAGTACGCAGGACATGGGGATGTATGCGGATATATGCAGATGTGTCGTTTTGACGCACCCGCCGACCGCCCGCGAACGCAACTTGTTGCGTTCCCGTGCGGTCGGCGGGTGTGTCAATACGACGCATCCGCATACATCCGCATGTCCTGCATACCCAATGTTAAAAATAGGTACATAAATAAAAACATACATAAACCATACATTAAACATATATAAAATACAATAATAATAAAATTATGGCTCTAATTATATTACAGTATAATAATTATATGTACAGTATTTTGTATCTCATATTCTTTCATATATGTTATCTTTCTTTGCTGTTTTTTAGCTGTTGGTTGAGCAGTGACTCAGCTTGTCTGCTTGTGGTGCTGTTTACAATGTTGGGATGGGCTACTGCTAGGTAGTATAAAAAAAGAGAAGAAAAAATTACAGCAGTTTCCCTGACGTGGTGGAACACTTTGTACTATTACAGACATCACCTTGAAAGGTTCTCTGCCAAATAAAAGTATAATATATTAAGACATAACACACACCTTTAGCTCCTAGAATACATATTACGCATGTCTCTTTTCAACTTGTGATTATATTTGACTTTTAGGTCAGCACAAAACAAATCTCACTACTTTTTATACAAAGTGTCATGGCCTTTAGAAATGGAGGCTTCATTGTAATGGCAATTTTTGACTCTATGGATGTAATTAATACTATACTTATTAGTATGGCTAAAAAGGTAAAAGAAAGTCCATATATTCCAACTAATTAACCATATTATTTCCTTATGAGGTTGTTTCTAATCATCCAAATTTTAGGTAAAAGAAAATTCCGTCAACTTCCTCCACCAATCAGTGTGTAAAACAGCTAACGCGATGACGTGTGCTGCGGAGAGTCAGTGCACCGGAGGCAGAGAAAGAAGCAGTGCATCAGGGAGACCGAGGTGAGTATGTGGGCATGGGGAGTCTATGGGGTTGTTGTGCTGTGCAAGGGGAGGCTATGGGGTGTCATGCTGCACAAGGGGAGGCTATGGTGGTGTTGTGCTGCACAAGGGGAGGCTATGGGGGTGACATGGTGCACAAGGGGAGGCTATGGGGGCATCGTGTTGCACAAATGGAGGCTCTGGGGCATTGTGCTGCACAAGGGGAGGCTATGGGGGCCTCGTGCGGCACATTGGGAGGCTGTTTGGGGCTTGTGCAGTATATGAGGAGGCTGTGTGGGGCTCATACTGTATATATGGGGAGGCTGCGTGGGGCTCACACTGTATATGGGGAGGCTGTGTGGGGCTCATGTAGTATATATAGGGAGGCTGTGTGGGGCTCATGTAGTATATATAGGGAGGCTGTGTGGGGCTCATCTATATATATAATTGTCTAAGGGTTTTTCCGTCTGTCTGTCTGTCTGTCTGTCTGTCCTGGAAATCCCGCGTCTCTGATTGGTCGAGGCCTGGCGACCAATCAGCGACGGGCACAGTATCGACGTAGATGTCATAATGGTTGTCATGGTGACGATGATGTCATAAAGGTTGCCTCGACCAATCAGCGACGGGCACAGTCTGCCGCGAATTCTGGAATCATCATTGTCCATATACTACGGGTACGTGCATATTCTAGAATACCCGATGCATTAGAATCGGGCCACAATCTAGTGCAGTATATATAGGGAGGCTGTGTGCGGCTCATGCAGTATATATAGGGAGGCTGTGTGGGGCTCATGCAGAATATACAGGGAGGTTGTGTGGGGCTCATGTAGTATATATAGAGAGGCTGTGTGGGGCTCATGTAGTATATATAGGGAGGCTGTGTGGGGCTCATGCAGAATATATAGGGAGGTTGTGTGGGGCTCATGCAGAATATATAGGGAGGCTGTGTGGGGCTCATGCAGAATATATAGGGAGGCTGTGTGGGGCTCATACTGTATATATGGGGAGGCTGTGTGGGGCTCATGCAGTATATATAGGAAGGCTGTGTGGGGCGGGCTCATGCAGTATATAGGGAGGCTGTGTGGGGCTCATGCAGAATATTTGGGGAGGCTGTGTGGGGCTCATGCAGTATATAGGGAGGCTGTGTGTGGCTCATGCAGTATATAGGGAGGCAGTGTGGAGCTTATGCTCTATATAGGGAGGCTGTGTGGGGCTCATGCTGTATAAATAGGGAGGCTGTGTGGTGCTTATACAGTATATATGGGGAGGCTGTGTGGGGCTCATGCAGTATATATAGGGAGGCTGTGTGGGGTTCATGCAGTATATAGGGAGGCAGTGTGGAGCTTATGCTCTATATAGGGAGGCTGTGTGGGGCTCATGCTGTATAAATAGGGAGGCTGTGTGGTGCTTATACAGTATATATGGGGAGGCTGTGTGAGGCTCATGCAGTATATATAGGGAGGCTGTGTGGGGCTCATGCTCTATATAGGGAGGCTGTGTGGGGTCATGCAGTATATAGGCAGGCTGTGGGGCTCATGCAGTATATAAAGGGAGGCTGTGTGAGGGCTCTTACAGTATATAAGGGGGGCTCATATTGGATGTCAGCATAATTAATTCTGCTCAATACTAAGTGATACAATTAATAATATAATCAATACTATAGAGGAAAGAATCGTGCACCGCTGCAACACTTGAGCCCAAATATCCACTGTGTGTGATTACCACGTCAAATACACCGCCCTTTCGGATTCACAGGTGCCAAACCCTGTAAGCAATTGCATAAATCCATATACTGAAGAGAAAAAAGGGTGGCACTCACCGTTTCTAAAATCCAATCTTTATTGTGACGATTTAAAACATCTTCAGCAGGGGGGTGTAGAATGGGAAGAAAAAAAACAGACGACGGCCGTTTCGCACTCCCGTAGAAGCGCAAGGGAGCGTGAAACGGCTGTTGTCCGATTTTTCTTTCCGTTCTATACCTCCCTGCTGAAGATGTTTTAAATCGTCACAATAAAGATTGGATTTTCGAAATGGTGAGTGCCACCCTTTTTTCTCTTCAGTATATGGGTCAATTAATAATATAATTACCAATAATATAATTATAATATAATAATAATATATTGATGTTAATATTGAGTTAATTTCAGCCTATTGGTTCGGGCCTCGACAACAGTCACGGTCTCTCATGTGGCCCCTCAGGAAAATTAATTGCCCACCCCTGGTCTAATGTGTATGGGGCCTCCGAACTCTCCTCCGAGAGATGATGTTGGGGAAGAGAAGAATCTGACGTTGGATTTTCAATGGTAGATCCTTTTGATCTTCCCAGACATAAGTTGCTACCAGAGGGCTGATCGTTTGTCCCACTGCTATCCAATGTGTATTTGAGTCTTTAGGATAAAGAAACCTCTTTCACAATGACATTGAGATTTTCTTTTCTGAGTAGCACAGTGAGGTACATTTAAAAAGATAATCTGGATGTTTGGAAAAAAATATTGTCCATCACTCACCCTCAGGTCTTTTTTTCCAGGCTTCCAGTCATAATATGTAGATTGGCACTACCATTGCAGCGAATCAGTGGCCTCAGAGGTCACTTACTGTCATCACTACTGTTATCACTGTTTTAACTTAAATGATTCCAGAGACGGGGCAGTTTTTGTAGGTTTAGAACAAGTACTTGGGAATGTCCGGCCTGTGGGCCTTTTAAGGACTGAGAAATCACACTGTTAAGGCAACAGCTTCTGCACAGTAAAAATCCAAAAAAAATCCAAGTAACTTGTCCTTCTAAGGCCTACTGTGCTGTACAGCACTGCACATCCACTCTTACACCTGGAAGAGCTTGGAGGATTCACCAGGAAGACACGCTCAAACCACTTGTGTCATCTTCATCACTCACATCCATCATCTTCAGTCTTCTTAGCCTCTATAGAAGCATCACTGTGACTTAGAAAAAACTACTCACTGATGGATATCACTGACTTACTTAGGGGAAAATGATAGAAATAGCACGTATATGCTTATTTCTTGACTTAATGAGGGATAAGGTGATGGATGTCAGTGATGTGGATGAAGCACAGGCAGTTTTGAAGTGTCTTACTTGTGAATATACAGTGTGTCTGTAAAGTCATGGTGCACTTTTGACCAGTCACAGGATCTATTTATAGTTTACATTTTGGCGCGCTTTCTCTGGCCCAATCATATCAGACCTGTTCATGAGGAGAGATAACAAGAACCAATCAAACAAAACAAACTCATTTAAGCTGTTGCTGAGCCCCCAGTCAGATTAACCCCTGATAAACTGAACTCTGATTAATACATTGCCAGGTATGTGACATCATGCAGCCACAAGCTTATGCCAGCTGTGTGGTTTTCCAGGTCAGTCGAGATGTGGATGGTACAGAGGAAAGTCAAGTGTTTTGTGAATATCGGCGCGTTTATAACGAAGCGCCACCACATAGAAATAACATTACTCGGTGGGATAAGCAGTTGAAGTAAATCGGCAGTTTGGTGGAGAATCCCTGTTCTCGTAGGCCATCAATCAGTGATGAGTCTGTAGAGGCTATATGGGATAGCTACCTAAGGAGCCCTAAAAAATCTGTGAGTGCGTGTGCTCGACAATTACACCTAACCTAAGCAAGACTACAGTTCATAAGGTGTTAAAGAAACGTCTCTGTTTTACGGGGTACAAATTGCGTCTGTTTCACGCCATCAAACCGGCAGATAGACCCAAACAATGCGCGTTTGCTACAGATATGCTTCATGAGATCGACAAAGATGCAAGATTTTTGCAGAAGATTGTGATTAGGTGTGTATGACAACAAATGAAGCCCACATCGAACTGCACTGAATAGGTATGAAATTGGGAGAGTTTTTATTTTATTTGGAGCAGATTTCTCATTTCTATCAGTTTTGTTGCTTTCCAGTGACTGGTCAAAAGTGCACCATGACTTTACAGACACACTGTATATATTATATATTCATTTGTAGAGTTATTTCCAGTTAAACTTTTTTCATACCTGTTGGTACTATTTATTTTAACCTGATTTTAACCCACGGTACCAGCTGACTATTCATTCCAAATTAGCCTCCCCATGAGTTTCCAAAAGCAACAGGAAATGCCCAGTGACAACATAAACATACCATATACAGTATATGGAGACCTAGGTAGCCAACATGCAGACCATGAATAAGGCTTATTGCCGAAATGCGTAGGTCCGTTCCAATACCTTTTCTATTTGCTCATATGCCAGTTATTGCCTCTGGAAGATTTTAATGGATCAATAAATACATATACTTACCTGGGATAATCTGTCCATGCTGGATCCTTCCTCGTGCTTCCTGGTGAATACTCCAGTATCTTCTACTTGGTGGCAGGGTGGATGTGCAGAGCATACGCTGTAGAGAACAGAAGCCTGTGTCCTCAGAGGAGCAAGTAACTGTGTCAAACTTAATGACAAATTTAATTGGTGCGACAGGCTACAAATTATGGCTACAAAGAATAGAAACGTTGATGCAGAGTGTTGATCTTTCCAAGAGAAATGTTCAAATATTTTTTTTTGTTGTTGTTGACGTCAAAGGCAGGAGTCAGTTGATTAAATGTTTGACCAAATACAGCAGACCAATATTTAAGTTGATAAACTTGTGTTGCCCGTGAATGATGTGATATACAGTATATGCAAGTGGTACTTGGCCGAAAAAAAACATTTCTCTACCAGTGGACTAGTAGAATACAAAAAAATATGTTTAGATGATTAGGTGAAAATCATTTGGATATCTTGGACAGTAGTTTCGGATGTATAGTGTTGAAGTGGTAAGACAGCGGCAAGGATTGTCATCTGAGGACTGCACAATTATGCTTCATTATCTTAACTATAGCTGCTACTATGGCTAATCGCTATGTATTGTTATACTTCCGGAAATAATTAGCATGCCTAATTAAGTCTATGATCTCAGGACAATCAATAATTACCAACAGGTTGAAAACAAGGATGGCTCAAAAGGTTCATTTAGCTTTATCTATCTGCCCCATCTTTTCATCTTTAGGTGGAAGGATGTTTTCTACTGAGATATTTAACAAGCTCACCAAAAACAAAATAAAATCGGACACCATGCACCTAATTAGTCTAATGGTGGATATTTCATATGGACAATCCAACCTACAATATACCAGACATGACTTGGGGGGAAAAAATAAAAGTGGCATCTTATTGGCCAATTACACCATAGTTTCAGCAGAAAACCTGCTCCAAAATGGATGACCAGTAATGCTTCTATGGCATTGTCTCTGTGATTCTGTCATAATGCAATACAAGCGAGTGTTACTGAGACACATATCTTCACAAACAGGGCAGTGTTGTGGTAACCTTTCTAATTGTTCTGCGTGACATTGCGAGTATAATGCAGCACATCAAGAGGAAAGTCTATTTGGAACTGTCATTCCAGAGCTTGACAGACTGGAGCAGGAGTGTGGCAAGTCCCGTCTTTTCCATGTCACACTTTCTACCTAGAAAACAAACAAACCACTTGCGAGAACAGCTCGGCCTGTTTACAGACTATCTCACTAGTACGCAGAAATCAGCTCCAGTGTCACTACAGTTGAGTGGAAATATAACACCTAACCTGAGTTAACCTTTTTACCTTGTGTATTTTTAAAGGTAATAATAAATGGAGCAGTTGTGTAAGAAGAGAAGTTGATGGATGACTGTGATGACATAACTGAGACATTTGGCATTTCATGCAGGTTATGAAAAGGCATACTTTATGTGTGTTACAAATCAATTCCAATTATGTCACTTAATTTAATTAGTCAACTCATGGAAAAGCAAAATCCCTGTTTTCCTCCTCTACAGAATCCACGTGATTTAGATTTCATTGAAAAGCTGCAGTAAATTACCTTATTATTCACTTAAAAGGGTGTTCCAACAAAATACATTTACCCTCTGTCCCATAACAGGTAATAATTGTATGATTGCTGGGCCCCCACTGATCTTATGCCCCACTGGGCACGAGTACCCCATTCCTCCTCTCCACATGGCTAATGACAAACAGTTAAAATGGATCGGATACTGATCAGTACTCCGCTTTGCTGCAGTTGGGCAATAAAGAGGAATAGGGGGCTTTGAACCCCAGTTTTAGTGATCAGTGGGGTTTAAAGTGAACTTCAAAATCAGCCAGAGCTCACTTACCCGTGTAACTTTACATTAGAGCTTAATAAAGCTATATCAACTTATATCACATCACAATATCCAAATGTTGGGGTCTGTCCTCTGTGACCTGTGTAACCTCCTGTTCATTTACCCGCCCTCACTACTGATTTGCAGCTTTCTGCCTATGCACAGTGTACAGAGAAATCTGCCTATGCACAGTGTACAGAGAAAATCTGTCAAACAGTGGTGCGGGAGGGGTTATATAGAGCTTAGAATTTAGAGGACTGCTAGATCTACAGCAGTGATTTTATCAAAACTGCAGCAAGCAGCTTAGTAAGTAACACAGCAATTGATACATCGCTGGAATCAGAGTCGCTGCCCTTACATCAAGATGCTCTAAGATGGAGTAGCGAAAACTTTGTGACAGAGTCCAATTAATAATAGTATAAATTGTGCAAAATCCTCTAATATTTAATCTTTTATTATATTCTCAACCTTTTTTTTCTTCAACAGAGTGATTTAATCACATTTTTCTGCAGAGGCTGATTTAGACATGCACACAAAGCTGAAGGTTTGTTACTAGGTATCACTGCAGGTAAAAACTATCAGACTAGAGAGCGGGAATGGAATAATATAATATTTGTGCTACTGCAGTGTCTGTAGGTTCCCCTGATAAACTCCGTGTCAGATAAGTCAGGAAAGTTGACAAGTCTTTTTTTACAGCACATGGGATAGACAAGATCAATGCACCCTCAGATGTACTAGCAGTAAGTCAGGCTAGTTTTCTGAATTTACGCAATGACAGTTTCCAGCCACAACTAGTTCACTTGTTGGAAATATTAAAGACGCACTCCTCCTCCCATCAAAGTTTTTATCCTCTTAATATATTGCAGTCATCATATTGTATGGCCCTGTGAACTTACAATTGCTCATTTTGCCTTTCGACCCAGATAATTCTTCCTATTTCTGCATAGAGCAGAGAAAAGAGAAGTCTCTTGTCCCTGCATTCATCACTCCTCTCTTGAACTCCTGACCCAGCTGCTCACTACTCCCCCCTGCCAGAGACTTTTGCAGTGACTTATGATTCCTGCAGGGAAAATTGTCCTCCTGTTTCAAGATAAAGCTAGTCAGTTTTTGTAATCATGTGATATCATAGACTTAATAGAAAGTAGACTTATCAATTGTGTAGAAAGGAAAAATGAGCAATTGTAAGTACACAGTGCTATATAATATGATGACTGCAACATATAAATTTGGAAGGCAGTACTTTTTTAAGGAATTGGCATATATATTTTCACTATTCAATAAAAAAAATAGTAAATGGTGTATAATACATTTAACATGGAGACTTTGCCAATCCTGACTGTCATGTAATCTATGAGGATACGCTGAAATCATTATAAAAATTAGTTATCAGATACAGTTGTGCTCCAAAGTTTACATACCCTGCAGAATTTTTGCTTTCTTGGCCTTTTTTTCAGAGAATATGAATGATAACACCAAAACTTTTTCTCCACTCATGGTTAGTGGTTGGGTGAAGTCATTTATTGTTAAACTACTGTGTTTTCTCTTTTTAAACCATAATGACAACCCAAAACATCCAAATGACCCTGATCAAAAGTTCACATACCCTGGTGATTTTGGCCTGATAACATGCACAGAAGTTGACACAAATGCATTTGAATGGCTACTAAAGGTAACATCCTCACCTGTGACCTGTTTGCTTCTAATCCGTGTGTGTGCATAAAATCTGAGGGAGTTTCTGGGATCCAGACAAACTTTTGAGCAAATATAGGGTATGTGCCTTCAAATATAAGGTATGTGCAGATGCTGTGGATTTTGCAGCGGATCAGCGGCGGATTGGCCGCTGCGGATTCGTAGCAGTTTTCCATGCGATGTACAGTACCATGTAAACCTATGGAAAACAAAATCCGCAGTGCACATGCAGCGGAAAATACCGTGCGGAAACGCTGCGTTGTATTCTCCGCAGCATGTCAATTCTTTGTGCGGATTCCGCAGCGGTTTACACCTGCTCCGTAATAAGAATCTGCAGGGGTAAAACCGCAGGTGGAATCCACAGAAAAACCGCAGGAAATCTGCAGTAAATCCGCAGGTAATCCGCAGTGCGTTTTACCTGTGGATTTTGCAAAAACAGTGCGGATAAATCCGCACACGAATCCGCAATGTGTGCACATAGCCATAGACTTTCAGTTAAATCACTCCAGATAAAGATTAGATAGGATATCCTTAAAGTGTTCTTACAGACTACAATGACAGCAATACCATCAATGTTCACTGTAAAAATTAAACTAGTTTAGCATAGTCTTTTGTACCTTATACCATATATTATATCCTTTGCTAAATGAAGCAATTTGTTCTACTGGATTTATTGTACTCTGTTCTATATAATTTATTCTAGTTGGTTTATCTCCGTCTCCTGGTGACACTCTGGATAACAAAATGGAATTCTGCAGTTGTCCATCATTGACAATGTCCATAGAGTTATTTGTACCCAGTGAGGATGGAATGTGGAACAGCTGTGAAGTGAGACAGCACGCTGAACAGAACGTGTACAGTAAGGTATGAGGACAAGTTCAATTCCTACTACTACTCGCTTGTGTTTTCTAGGTCAAACCGAGGATCTGCTTACGATCTCAAATATAGCAGTGATACTCAGACTTAAGATGCAATTTCAACTATTTGATAAATTGATACTGCACAATCTGCACCATCTAAATAGGGGTAAAATGATACCGAAATTAAAGAAAAATGTTCTCAAGCAACACCCATCTGATGTTGCAAGAAAATTACATTTCACTAAATTTTATAATAAAAAATCTATTATTACAGTTTAAAAAAATATAAAAAAAATTGAACAAAGAGACCACGACCACCCGTGTTTAACCCCTTTACCCCCAAGGGTGGTTTGCACGTTAATGACCCGGCCAATTTTTACAATTCTGACCACTGTCCATTTATGAGGTTATAACTCTGGAATGCTTCAACGGATCCTGGTGATTCTGACAATGTTTTCTCGTGACATATTGTACTTTATGATAGCGGTAAAATTTCTTTGATATTACCTGCATTTATTTGTGAAAAAAACAGAAATTTGGTGAAAATTTTGAAAATGTTGCAATTTTCCAACTTTGAATTTTTATGCAATTAAATCACAGACATATGTCACACAAAATACTTAATAAGTAACATTTCCCACATGTCTACTTTACATCAGCACAATTTTGGAACAAAATTTTTTGTTTTGTTAGGGAGTTATAAGGGTTAAAAGTTGACCAGCAATTTCTCATTTTTACAGCACCATTTTTTTTTTAGGGACCACATCTCATTTGAAGTAATTTTGAGGGGTCTATATGATAGAAAATAACCAAGTGTGGCACCGTTCTTAAAACTGCACCCCTCAAGGTGCTCAAAACCACATTCAAGAAGTTTATTAACCCTTCAGGTGTTTCACAGGAATTTTTCGAATGTTTAAATAAAAATGAACATTTAACTTTTTTTCACAAAAATTTAATTCAGCTCCAATTTGTTTTATTTTACCAAGGGTAACAGGAGAAAATGGACCCCAAAAGTTGTACAATTTGTCCTGAGTACGCCGACACCCCATATGTGGGGGTTAACCACTGTTTGGGCGCATGGCAGAGCTCGGCGAAGGAGCGCCATTTGACTTTTCAATGCAAAATTGACTGGAATTGAGATGGGACGCCATGTTGCGTTTGGAGAGCCACTGATGTGCCTAAACATTGAAACCCCCCCACAAGTGACACCATTTTGGAAAGAAGACCCCCTAAGGAACTTATCTAGATGTGTGGTGAGCACTTTGACCCATTAAGTGATTCACAGAAGTTTATAATGCAGAGCCGTAAAAATAAAAAATCATATTTTTTCACAAAAATGATTTTTCGCCCACAATTTTATATTTTCCCAAGGGTAAGAGAAGAAATTGGACCCCAAAAGTTGTTGTCCAATTTGTCCTGAGTACGCTGATACCCCATATGTGGGGGTAAACCACTGTTTGGGCGCATGGGAGAGCTCGGAAGGGAAGGAGCGCCGTTTGACTTTTCAATGCAAAATTTACAGGAATTGAGATGGGACGCCATGTTGCGTTTGGAGAGCCCCTGATGTGCCTAAACATTGAAACTCCCCACAAGTGACACCATTTTGGAAAGTAGACCCCCTAAGGAACTCATCTAGATGTGTTGTGAGAACTTTGAACCCCCAAGTGTTTCACTAAAGTTTATAACGCAGAGCCGTGAAAATAAAAAATCTTTTTTTTCTACAAAAATTATATTTTAGCCCCCAGTTTTGTATTTTTCCAAGGGTAACAGTTGAAATTGGACCCAAAACATTGTTGTCCAATTTGTCCTGAGTACACTGTATCCCATATGTGGGGGGAACCACCGTTTGAGCGCATGGCAGAGCTCGGAAGGGAAGGAGCGTCATTTGGAATGCAGACTTAGATGGATTGGTCTGCAGGCATCACATTGCGTTTGCAGAGCCCCTAATGTACCTAAACAGTAGAAACCCCCCACAAGTGACCCCATATTGGAAACTAGACCCCCCAAGGAACTTATCTAGATGTGTTGCGAGAACTTTGAACCCCCAAGTGTTTCACTACAGTTTATAACGCAGAGCCGTGAAAATAAAAAATCCTTTTTTTTCCACAAAAATTATTTTTAGCACCCAGTTTTCTATTTTCCCAAGGGTAACAGGAGAAATTGGATCCCAAAAGTTGTTGTCCAATGTGTCCTGAGTACGCTGATACCCCATATGTTGGGGTAAACCTCTCTTTGGGCTCACGGGAGAGCTTGGAAAGGAAGGAGCACTGTTTTACTTTTTCAACGCAGAATTGGCTGGAATTGAGATTGGACGCCATGTCGCGTTTGGAGAGCCCCTGATATGCCTAAACAGTGGGAACCCCCCAATTATAACTGAAACACTAATCCAAACACATCCCTAACCCTAATCCCAACGGTAACCCTAACCCCACCCCTAACCCTGACACACCCCTAACCCTAATCCCAACCCTATTCCCAACCGTAAATGTAATCCAAACCCTAACCTTAACTTTAGCGCCAACCCTAACTGTGGCCTTAACCCTAGCCCCAACCCTAACCCTAACCCTAGCCCTAACCCTAGCCTTAACCCAACCCCTAGCCCTAACCCTAGCCCTAACCTTAACCCTAACTTTAGCCCTAACCCTAGCCCTAACCCTAACCCTAGCCCTAACCCTAGCCCTAATGGGAAAATGGAAATAAATAAATGTTTTTTAATTTTTTAATTTTTCTCTAACTAAGGGGGTGATGAAGGGGGGTTTGATTTACTTTTATAGTGTTTTTTTTTGCGGATTTTTATGATTGGCAGCCGTCACACACTGAAAGACGCTTTATATTGCAAAAAATATTTTTTGCGTTACCGCATTTTGAGAGCTATAATTTTTCCATATTTGGGTCCACAGAGTCATGTGAGGTCTTTTTTTTTTGCGGGACGAGTTGAAGTTTTTATTGGTAATATTTTCGGGCACGTGACATTTTTTGATCGCTTTTTATTCCGATTTTTGTGAGGCAGAATGACCAAAAACCAGCTATTCATGAATTTCTTTTGGGGGAGGCGTTCATACCGTTCCGTGTTTGGTAAAATGGATAAAGCAGTTTTATTCTTCGGGTCAGTACGATTACAGCGATACTTCATTTATACTTTTTTTATGTTTTGGCGCTTTTATACAATAAAAACTATTTTATAGAAAAAATATTTTTGCATCGCTTTATTCTGAGGACTATAACTTTTTTATTTTTACTTTGATGATGCTGTATGGTGGCTCGTTTTTTGCGGGACAAGATGACGTTCTCAGCGGTACCATGGTTATTTATATCCATCTTTTTGATTGCGTGTCATTCCACTTTTTGTTTGGCGGTATGATAATAAAGCGCTGTTTTTTGCCTCGATTTTTATTTTTTTACGGTGTTCACTGAAGGGGTTAACTAGTGGGACAGTTTTATAGGTGAGGTCGTTATGGACGCAGCGATACTAAATATGTGCACTTTTATTTTTTTTTTTATTTAGATAGAAAAATGTATTTATAGGAACAATACATATATATTTTTTTATTTTTTGGGGGGAATTTTTTAAAAAAATTTTTACACATGGGAATATTTTTTTTTTACACTATAACATTTCCCCAGGGGGGGACATCATGTTATAGTGTAAGATCGCTGATCTGACACTTTGCTGTGCACTGTGTCAGATCAGCGATCTGACGTGCACTCCTGGAGGCTTCCCGGCGCGCCTGCTCAGAGCAGGCACTGTGAAGCCACCTCCCTGCAGGACCTGGATGCAGTCCCGCAGCCATTTTGGATCCGGGCCTGCTGCAGGGTGGAGGAGGTAAGAGACCCTCGGAGCAACGCGATCACATCACGTTGCTCCGGGGGTCTCAGGGAAGCACGCAGGGAGCCCCCTCCCTGCGCAATGCTTCCCTATACCGCCAGAACACTGCGATCATGTTTTATCGCAGTGTGCCGGGGGTTAATGTGCCAGGGGCGATCCGTGACCGCTCCTGGCACATAGTGCCGGATGTCAGCTGCGATAGTCAGCTGGCACCCGGCCACAATCGTCTGCGCTAGCCCCGTGAGCGCGGCCGATCGCATATGACATACTATCCCGTCGGTGGTCATACGGGCCCACCCCACCTCGACGGGATAGTACGTCTAATGTCAGAAAGGGGTTAAACTTTTGAGAGAGTGACTGCAGGGCCAGATAACCACTTACATGAACAGATACATAAAATATATTACACAATTTTATACTTTCTGTTCAACTATGAAAAGATTTTTAAAGTCAAAACTATAATAATAATTACATATACATATGTCACATATGTTAGAAAATGGGAACCCATTCTTTTCTATAGTAATGTAGCAATATACTGTATTACCCTATATGTGTTTACTTACTTTAGGGCATCTGTCACCAGGTTTCTGGTACTCTTTCTGAGAGTATCATGATGTAGGGGTAGAGACCCTGATTCCTGCAATGTGTCACTTACTGGTGGCTTATTGTAGCACTCATATATTTCAAATCCAATGGTAAAGTTAAATATATCTAGTAAATTGCAATATTTTATTAAACCTTGGATATATCTTTTCTACAGTACTGATGATTTGCCAACATAAATCTGTCCTGGGTCAAACACATGCCAGAAATGGACCTCCAGAGACCTAGATGAATTCCTGAAGTGGTGTAGTTTACAAAATTCAGTAACTTATTGGTGGATTCCTGTATAGGTAGCTCAGGGGCTCGATAAATGTGCTATGCTGACTTTAAGCCATTCCAGCAAAAGACAAATGGTGCTCCTTCACTTCTGAACTCTATGATCACACATGAAGTATTGTCATACATGCAGGGTTCATTTATTTACTTATTTCCTCATGGAAAAACAAACACACTAAAAACCCTACCTAACAAATATAACTTTTCCAAAAATATTTCTTAAAATTTTTCAGCCTAATACTATATCTATAAAATACCAGATTGATAAAATACCTGTTGAGTAAAAATGTTCTCTACAGCTCAATATAAATTAGTAGAGTGTGCAATTTCTAAAATGTAGTGTACTTCAGCATGTTCTTGTGTTTTGGCAGCACATCAATGGATCTGTAACATGAAATGGTGTTTAAAAATAAAATAAAAATTCATATAAAAATTTATTATTATTATTAGCAGCATTTGGCCTGATCTCAAGTCATGGTGACTTAATAGGTGAACTTCTATAGGAAGATCAATCTTGTGCAAGCCTAGATAGGTCCACTAGGGTCTTCTCTGTTATCTTGATAGTATCAAGCCATCAGGTTGCTGGTCTTCCTCTTCGACTTGTTCCTTCTATTCTTCTGATTATGATGTCCTTCTCCAGTGATTGCTTTTAAGTCATAGCTTGGTGATCCTTGCTTCAAGTGACTTGTCTGGCTTGATTTGTTCCAAAATCAAATTCTTTGTTCTTCTTGCCATCAATGATATTGATAACAACACTTCTCCAGAACCACATTTCAAAGGCATTGATTCTTCTGTCTTTTTTCTTTATAGTCCAAGTTTCTTCTTTATTTTTCAACAAAAAAGACCAAACCATGTACAAGCCATGTCTTTGTCGTTAATGAGATGATCCTCACTTTGAAGACCTTGTCTATTGTTTTCATTGTTGATTTGCCCGTAGCTATTCTCCTAGTGACTTCCGCTGTCGTCGCTGCATCTTGAGTTATGATCAGTCTCAGTAGGCTGAATCCCTTTACTACTTCCAGTTTGTCAATGACCATCGCAAATGTGTCACGGCCATACCTGACAGTAGTCAATATCATTGTTTTCTTTGTATTGACTAGCAGTCCCATGTTCAAGCTGTCCATCTTGACACTCCGAAATAAGTCTTTCATTCTATCTATGCTTGTTGCTATAAATGCTGTATTGCCTATGTATTTAAAGTTATTGATAATTCATCCAGCAATTTTGATTCCTTCTTTTTTGGCAAATCCAGCCTTCCTGAAAATAACTTCTACATATAAATTGAAGAGAAATTATGACAGGATGCAGCCTTGTCTGCTGCCTTGTTCTACTTTGAATCATGCCATGTCGCCATGTTCCTTTTGGACTGTTGCTTATTGGTCAATGTAAAGGTTCCTAATGAGGATGATCAGATAGTTCAGCACATCTATATCCTTAATGGTATTTCAAAGTTTCTGGTGATCAACACAGTTGAATGCTTTGCTGTAGTTGATGAAGCAAAAATAGATTTCGTTGTTATATTCTTTGGCCATTTCCATTATCCATTTAATGTTCTCTTGCTCTTCTACCTTTTCTGAATCCTGCTTGTTCCTCTGGCAGATCTTTATCAAAGTAAGGATGTAACCATCTTTGTAGGATCTTCAATAGTATTTTGCTGGAATGAAATAGGAGTTCAAAAGTCTGATATTTTCCACAATTCCTTACCATCTTCCTTCTTTCAAACATGGAACTTGTCCAGTCCTTGGGCTATTTAGCAGTTGTCCATATCTGTTGACCGAGGTGTGTGATGACATCAAATGCTGCTTTAGAAGACTTCATTAGCTCTATTGGAATATTGTCACATCCAGGCGCTTTGTTGTTTAACAGAAACTTTATTGCAGCAATGATGTCATCTTTCAGGATGTTCGGCTGTCTATCATTTCCAGTCTCAGTTTCTTCACGTTATTCTTGTAGAGGTGCTCTGTGTACATTTTCTATCTTTCCTCGATCTGTTCTAAATCAGTTAGTTTCTTCTAGCGGACATTCCCACTTTTGGTCGATCAGAGTTTGATTAGTGTTTGAGCATAGTGTGGTCCTATTCTCTCAGACGAGATGAAGATGGAGGAAAAAAGTCTTCATATTCTCCATTCTGTCAGTCTGTGGAAATCGGACTGCACTCAGATGTCATCCGAGTACAGTCCGGTGGTTTCCACGAGCTTATTGGCTTGCATGGTCGGGTGTGATCAGAATATAGGCTCAAACTAGGGCATGGTGCGATTTCTCAGTCCGAGGAAAAAATGTAACCTGTGTATAGCCCCATAGCATAATTTAGGTCCTGATGCGATACAATATTTTGTTGGATTGCATTCGGACCAAAAATACGGCCATGTGTTAGGGTTCGCGGATCGCACTAAATATAAATTATGGTAAAGTGCGATCGCAACCCGGGGTCCACCGTGCAGTGATGGAAAACCGCAGCTAGTGAACAATGGCGGAGAGAAGCTGCGAGCTAGCGATATAAGCACACAGAGATAAAGGTCACTCAGTGTGAACAGAGCGCTAAGTACCTAGCTTTGTTGCACCACAGAGCAGTACTAAGGAGAAAACACTCAGAGCTTTACCCTGTTAGACGTCACAGGAGTAAAGCAGTAATGATGCTAGTTGGGGTCCCTAACAGTAGAGAGACAGCTGTCAATTGGCATGACACTGCTTGTTGTACCCGGAGTCGGTCATTGACTGCTCCTGCCAGTTTCTCTTCTTATTGACAGGGTGGGACTACTAGTGTCATGCCAATTGACAGCTGTCTCTCTACTGCCCAATTTGAGAAGCTGGCTGTCAATCAGCCCGACACTAATAGTCCCGCCCTGTCAACAGGAAGATAAACTGCTGCTCTACTGACAAGCAGCTGAATATCTGACAGGAGCCGTCAATGACCAATGCCAGGTACAACATGAAGAAAGTTGCCTCTGTTAGCAACTACACATCCTTTTTTTCCTAAAAGTCCTGGCTATCCTCTTTAATGAGAAATTATTGTTTTCATTTTTATTTAATAAAATCAGTGAGAGAAATCTGTTTCTTTCTTCTCCACAACTAATATTTAAGTCACACAATTCATAAATTCACAGGTAAAAATCTGTATTCAGTGAAGACAGACCTTCCCATTACTGAGATAGATGAGAGTTACTGCTGATAATACTCAATGTAGAAGTGATAGATGGAGGGAGAATCTAGAGACAGGTCACCTCCCTCCGACTTCTTCCTCCTCACCTCTACATAGAATCTTATCAGTAGCAGCTGCCATCTCCTACCTAAGTAATGTAACAATCTGTCCTCACAGAATACAGATTTTACCTGGAAATTAAGAATGTATGATCAGTCCTGGCGGAGAAAAAAAGCAGATTTCTCTGATAAAATATGTTACTAATTGTCATATTTTCATATGCACTATTGACTTATGTAATAAAATGTAACCCCTTAGTGACCGGGGCCAAATTTTTTAAATCTGACCAGTGTCATTTTATGTGCTAATAACTCTGGAATGGCTACAATATATCCCAATGATTTGGAGAATGTTTTTTCGTGACAGATTGTACTTTATGATAATGGTAAATTTAGGTTGATATATTTTGTGTTTATTTATAAAAAATATCAGAAATTTGACAAAAATTTTAAAAAATGCAATTTTCAAACTTTGAATGATTATCACTTTAATCCAGATAGTCATACCATAGCAAAACATTATTTAACGTTATTTTATTTTGTTAGCATTTTAAGAAGTTTAAAATTGTAGCAGTCATTTTTCCTTTTTTCCATGGAAATTTACAAAATAATTTTTTTTAGGGACCTATCCGGGTTTGAAGTCACTTTGGGGGTCCTATATATTGGAAACCCACCAAAAGTCATACCATATCAGCACCCCTCAACATATTAAAAACAGCTGTCAGGTAGTTTATTAACCCTTCAGGTGATTTTCAGGAAGTAATGCAAAGTGACATGAGAGGAATGAAAAAGTGTATTTTTACCAAATGTCGCTAACTTCTGAACAAGTTACTATAGCCTAAGGGTACCGTCACACAGTACCATTTTCATCGCTACGACGGCACGATCCGTGACATCGCAGCGTCGTACGATTATCGCTCCAGCGTCATAGACTGCAGTCACACTTTGCAATCACGGCGCTGGAGCGATGCCGAAGTCCCCGGGTAACCAGGGTAAACATCGGGTAACTAAGCGCAGGGCCGCGCTTAGTAACCCGATGTTTACCCTGGTTACCAGCGTAAACGTAAAAAAAAAAACAGTACATACTTACATTCCGGTGTCTGTCCCCCGGCGTTCTGCTTCTCTCCACTGTGTAAGCACCATAGCCGGAAAGCACAGCGGTGACGTCAGACGTCACCGCTGTGCTCGCTTTCCGGCTGGCCGGCGCTCACAGTGCAGAGAAGCTGAGACGCCGGAGGACAGACACCGGAATGTGAGTATGTACTGTTTTTTTTTTTTACGTTTACGCTGGTAACCAGGGTAAACATCGGGTTACTAAGCGCGGCCCTGCTCTTAGTTACCCGATGTTTACCCTGGTTACAAGCGAACACATCGCTGGATCGCTGTCACACACAACGATCCAGCGATGTCAGCGGGTGATCAAGCGACGAAAGAAAGTTCCATACGATCTGCTACGACGTACGATTCTCAGCAGGGTCCCTGATCGCTGCTGCGTGTCAGACACTGCGATATCGTAACGATATCGCTAGAACGTCACGAATCGTACCGTCGTAGCGATGAAAATGGCACTGTGTGACGGTACCCTTAGTCTAATGTTCTAAGGCTGCTATTTGGTCGTGAATTGCCATGGGAAACATCAGGACCACAAGGTCAAGATCTCAGGGTGACATTGGAGATAAAGAGGACGCCCCTACAGTCTGTTAACCATTTATATGATGTAGTCACTATTGACAGCAGCATCTAACGAGTTAAACAGACATGGTTGGTGCCAACACTGATCGTGGCTGATGCAGCAAGTTGTCAGCTATAGTGTACGGCCGACAGCTGCTGGATTGTCACCTGTATGGGGAGGCTATTCTCTTAAAACTCAGGTCAGTAAAGAGACGTATTGGCGGTCATTAAGGGGTTAAAATGATGGTTACTCTTTTAGGAACTGTAGCTTCTATAGAGCAAAGTGCACACCTTTAGGGAATACATCCTGTAATTCATATAGTGCCAAAACTGGGTGCACTACAGGGAGAATAAATACAAAAATTGTATTTATGAGGCTGTTGTGGCACTAAAAAAAGTAACTATAATTGTAGGAGCGGAAGACAATGAAATCTTTAATAGAATTAAGACACACACACAAAAATCATACAGTTAATCCTTTATACGAGTGACCAGAGACCCAGCTGTGATGGCATTACTCATGCTCCGAGCGGCCATGTGACTATTAAACACATCTTAGAAATAACATCACAACATGCTGAGATCTATTGTTCTCAAGACATCTAGAACAAAGACTCTAGAATACACCATGGTGGACCACACATAAACACTCATTGCAAGCAAGTTCATAGCTCTGACAGGCAGAGGGATTATTAATTACTACTGAACGCTGAACACAAAGAACAATCACATTTTTTAACGTTTTAAAACTTAAAGGTGAGGTATATTGTTTTGCTCTAATCTGACATTAAGTAATCCTCCATAGCGGCTGCATCTATCCCTGATATTACACAGAGGAAATATTTTTTTTTTTAAATGAAAAAGTAATCAATGTGTGAATCCAGCAATTTCTAGCAAATTAACATGTATTGCATGACTACTGTAGAAAGATATCCTGAACATTTTTGTGTTGTCATAACAAGATCATAAAAACTTATCATACAGGTTATCCAGTCTTTTAAAATTGATGGATAATTCTTATGATCGGTGGAGCTCCAAATGGATTTATACTTTCCTATGCCATACTTTTCGAATCAGCAGTACAAGGTTTTGCAATGCTGTCCCTGCAGATTCAGAACAATTAAACAATTATTTTTTTAGTTTAGTAATAAGTGAACATTGATAAAAACCTCTATTTCCACTACTGATTAAGAAGTTTCTGAACCCAAATTTTAAACTTTTTGTACTAGACCTTTTGTCCCTGCTAGGGTTCATTAGGTTTTTCTTGCATGTGTCACGCCGAAAACTCATATGGCTTCTGAGCGCTGTCCTACTCACTGCGCTAACTGTTCTGCTCCATCCAGTGTTTGGCCATCACGCTGAACTGCCTCTAACAGCACTCACAGCTCTGCTGCATTCTCCTGTTGCTATAGAGTCTTAAACTGGCTGTAAGGAGGCATGGACAGACTCTGCAGGAATTTCAACACCTGTGTCTTGCAGAGTTATATGCACATATATTGGTCAGCTCCTTCCTCCACACCTTGTCTTAGCTTACAGTAGGTTCCTAGTTGCAGTGCATTCCTTGTATCCTGTCAAGATGCATTATAGTTTTTGTCTCTCCTGTTACAGACCCAACTTGTTTCCTCATTTTGTCTGGCCTCTCCGCTCCTGACCCCGACTCCATATTCTAAACCTGTGCAGCCTGCTCCGACCTTGGACTGCCTGTCCACATCTCTGTCTTCACCCTTTGTACTTTGTAATAGTCCCCCTGACCCGTTGGTCAACTGCTGCAGTTCCGGGCACTGCCAATGAGTGGCACTGGGTGACTACCCTAATGGCCCAAGCCTATCCTCACCATCAGAGGTCAGAGGCTCTAATGAAGACCATGTAGTTACTTAGTTATGCCCCTCCATGGTAAATCCGGCCAGTGGAATGAAATAAAAGATAATCAATTTACAAAAAACTATGAGAAGGCCCTTATGTACAAGGATAGCAATGCACATTTTTTTTCATTGCCTTTTACTTTGCCTCAATGTTCCTGAGAACAAGCTCTGATAAACTCAATTTTGCCAATCTCAAATGTCACTTACCAGTTTCAGTACTATCCACATGTATGCCTACTACAACCCCATTACATTAAAATTCATCAATAGATGCCCCTTAATATTATACCAGTCACAGAACTCCCCAAAACGCTATGCCAACATAAAGTCTCCTTGGTGACAATCACGTAGCATACATTGCCAGAGCGTGGGGCAAAACCAGTATTTTGTGCCCCTAACCTTTGGACAATTAGCACGCACTGATTTCCTTAAAATAATACAGTATTGAATGCCTTATCATGAAATACATATACTGTATTATAAGAAAATTAAGAGAAAAGAGATATAGGCCAGCTCACCCGTGATGCATAAACCAAACCTCGGGAGCACGGACCTGCTGTGTCCAGGCGTATAAAGTCCAAAAAGAAGAGAATGTCCAGCTTCACTGAATCCGTAAAAAAGAGTTTTCTTTATTCACAAACTTTAAACATAGAGGATACAGACTTCAGTACGAACCATGTGGGTAAGAATCTCAACGCGTTTCTGGAGACTAAGCTCCCTTAATCATGACATTCCAAAATCAGTCATGTTAATCATTTACCCCACCGGTGTGTTTTCCGGTTTAGGGTTATTTAAGTGGGACACATGGGTCTTTTGGAATGTCATGATTAAGGGAGCTTAGTCTCCAGAAACGCGTTTAGATTCTTACCCACATGGTTCGTACTGAAGTCTGTATCCTCTATGTTTAAAGTTTGTGAATAAAGAAAACTCTTTTTTATGGATTCGGTGAAGCTGGACATTCTCTTCTTTTTTGGACATTATAAGAAAATACTTATACAACCTTAATTTGCTTTTTGACCCTCTATTTTTTCTGTTTTATTATAAAATTCTTATTTTTTTATTTTTTAGCATTTTTTTTTTATTACAATCAATTTATTGCCTTAGACCTGATCCTAACCCTAGTTAGGGATAGAAAAACAGCACAGTGACTCAGTGGTTATCACTATTGCTTTGCAGCGCTGTGGTTCTATGTGGAAATCCCAGCAAGGACAACATATGAAATGTGTTCGTATGTTCTCCCTGTGTTTGCGTGGGTTTCATTCAGGTTCTCCGGTTTCCTTCCACATTCCAAAGACATACTGATTGGCAATTAAGATTGTGAGCCCCAATGGGGACAGCAATTACACTATCTGTAAAGCGATGTGCAGTATGATGGGGCTATATGAGTAAGCATAATAAATAAATCGCGTTAACAAAAAATATAAAATATACCGTATATACTCGGGTATAAGCCGAGAATTTCAGCCCATTTTTTTAGGCTGGAATTGCCCCTCTCGGCTTATACTCGAGTCATTCCCAGGGTTCGGCAGGGGAGGGGGGGCGGCAGCTGTCTAATCATACTCACCTGCTCCTGGCATGGTCCCTGCACGTCTCTGCTTCTCCGGCGCTGACAGCTTCTTGCTGTATTGAGTGGTCACATGGTACCGCTCATTACAGTAATGAATATGGACCCGACTCCACTCCCATAGGGGTGGAGCCACATATTCATTACTGTAATGAGCGATACCATGTGACCGCTCAACACAGGAAGAGGATGTCAGTGCCAAAGAAGCAGGGACCGCAGGGACCGCGCCAGGAGCAGGTGTGTATGGGGGCATTGCGTGATATTTACCTGGCCACGTTCAACCACCGGCATCGCTCCATCTTCCGCATCCTCTGCAGTGACGCTCAGGTCAGAGGACGCGATGACGCGATTAGAGGAGGTGGGGTTAATGGGTCACTGTAAATTTGGAATAGATCTTCAAGCAAGTCTTTGTCTCTTCTCACACAAAATTAAAGTATAAATGAGTGTCAGATAACTGCGGGACACAGTGCAGCACATACTGTATGCAGCGAACAAGATTCAATACAGTCTTTGTTCATTTACTGAGCAGTAGAGATGAGCAAGTAAAATTGAGACAAATTATTATTATTTATTATAGCGCAATTTATTCCATGGCGCTTTACATGGGAGGAGGGGTATACATAATAAAAACAAGTACAGTAATCTTAAACGATACAAGTCAAGACTGGTATAGGAGGAGAGAGGACCTTGCCCGCGAGGATTCACAATCTACAAGGAATGGATGAGGATACAGTAGGGGAGGGTAGAGCTGGTCATGCAGCGGTTTGGTCGATCAGTGGATACAGCAGGTTGTAGGCTAGTTGGAAGAGGTGGGTCTTCAGGTTCTTTTTGAAGGTTTCCATGGTAGGCGAGAGTCTGATATGTTGGGGTAGAGAGTTCCAGAGTAGGGGTGATGCGCGGGAGAAATCTTGTATGTGATTGTGGGGAGAGGAGATAAGAGGGGAGTAGAGAAGGAGATCTTGTGTAAGGATCGGAGGTTATGTGCAGGTAAGTACCGGGAGAAGAGGTCACAGATGTATGGAGGACACAGGTTGTGGATGGCGTTGTATGTCATGGTTAGGGTTTTGAACTGGAGTCTTTGGGTAATGGGGAGCCAGTGCGGGGATTGACAGAGGGGAGAGACCGGGGAATAGTGGGGGGGACAGGTGAATTAGTCGGGCAGCAGAGTTTAGAATAGATTGTAGGGGTGCAAGAGTGTTAGAGGGGAGGCCACGGAGGTTGCAGTAGTCAAGGCGGGATATGATGAGGGCATGGACTAGGGCTTTTGCAGATTCTTGGTTCAGGAATGTACGGATCAGGAAAATATTTTTGAGTTGAAGTCAGCAGAAAGTGGAAAGGGCTTTGATGTGTGGTTTGAAGGAGAGATCAGTGTCAAGGATTAACCCGAGGCAGCGAGCTTGTGGGACTGGGGAGATTGAGCAGATATTTACTTTAATCGATAGGTCCGTTGGGGGAGTCGAGTGAGATGGGGGAAAAATGATGAATTCTGTTTTGTCCATATTAAGTTTTAGAAATCTAGCGGAGAAGAAGGATGAAATAGCAGACAGACATTGTGGGATTATGGTTAGCAGGGAGGTGATATCTGGTCCAGAGATGTAGATCTGTGTGTCATCAGCATAGAAGTGATACTGAAAGCCGTGAGATTCTATGAGCTGTCCAAGGCCAAAAGTGTAGATGGAGAAGAGGAGAGGCCCTAGGACTGAACCTTGCGGGACTTCGACAGATAGGAGGCGAGGTGAGGAGGTAGTGTGCGAGTGGGAGACGCTGAATGTCCGGTCTGTTAGGTATGATGAGATCCAAGATAAGGCCAAGTCTGTGATGCCAAGGGCTGATTGAATTTATGTCAAAATTTTAGGAATTTGCAGAACCTAGTGGAATTTGCAGGAATCGTCTAAAATGGTCAGATAGAGAGAGAAACAAAAAAGTGAAGAAATTATACAGATAAAGTATGTTATAGCACAGCAGTGGAAAATATTAGTTTGTGAACTGAATAGAGAAATGTAACTGCTAGGGAGCGAGAGCTCGGAAAGCTGGTAGTGATTGATCGCAGTGCTGTAAATTTAACGAATATCAACTAATGAAAATGATAATCAAACGTTGCATTTGAATTGTGGTTCAACAGAAAAATATAGAAAAACCTTTTAATGAAAATAGACAAAAATGCTTACCAATTACCAATGTATTGCAGTGTGTAGGCTCTACAGCCATAAAATAAGCCGTAGACATCAAGGCACACAAATAAGAATAGGAGCTTCAGCTCTCCATCAGCACATGAAATGGCATCATCTGCTCTCACTGGAAAAGCTAACCAAACCAAAATGGCTGCTGATGGAAAGGCATGTGACCAGACCAATCCACCATTCTCCTTTTCTATTAGAGATGGCTGATGGACAAGTCTGGTCATATACTCCTTCCACTAGCAGCCATTTTATGGACAGAAGTTCTGGTCAGAAATCTGTCAGTGTGGTTGGCTACAGTCTGGTGAACCTCAGAGTGTCATACCCACCTTTTGAAAGCAATTAGAGGGTTTGGAGTTTTGTTGATTTGCGGTGAAAATAAATTTGTCGTTAATATAATTTTTAGGAAAAAAATTCAGAAAAATGCAGAATGTCAATGTAAAAACATTTGCTTGTTTCTACTGCTCTGCCTCTGTTATCTTGGTCACTAGTTGCCTATACAGAGCACCACTCTGTACAAAGGTGATTCCCCAGAGCTAGTCCTCCTGGATCATTTGACATTGATGGGAGAAGGGTTACATTTTGTACTCTCACAGAAGTTGGTGACTACAGTAACTATGCTTGGCTGGTGGTGTGGTGTCTGTACTTTATTGCTTTATCCCCTCTTGTTTACTTAATTAAAGGTGTTGCCCACTTCTCAGACAACCCAATCACCATATTCCCCCAAATAAAACAATGAGAGCCTGTACTCTTCCAGCGCTGTTTCAGCAAGGCGTGCTCCTATTAATGAATTAAGAGCATTTTACTCCAGCGTTCCTGTTCAATAACAATGGTGTGCAATGCCAGTCTTAATGACTCCGGCACGAAGGCTACTTAACTATTTAAGAACTAGAAAAAGCAAGAGAACGATATCAGGTGGAAGGCATTATTATATTAATTGGCACAGCTCCAATGACTTGTACAGGTGCATCTCACAAAATTAGAATATCATCAAAAAGTTGATTTATTTCAGTTCTTCAATACAAAAAGTGAAACTCATATATTAGATAGAGTCATTATAGTCAAAGTGATCTATTTCAAGTGTTTATTTCTGTTAATGTTGATGACTATGGCTTACAGCCAATGAAAATCCAAAAGTCATTATCTCAGTAAATTAGAATACTTCATTGGCTGTAAACCATAATCATCAACATTAACAGAAGTAAACACTTGAAATACATCACTCTATTTGTAATGACTCTATATATTCACTTTTTGTATTGAAGAACTGAAATAAATTAACTTTTTGATGATATTCTAATTTTGTGAGAAGCACCTGTATTTAGCTGTTTGCAGTCACCATTGGCTATCACATGGAAGTTTGGGCGACTTTACAAAGCTATGCCTTAGACCATCACTGACCCTCTACCAAATCGGTCATGAAGGATGACATTGCTGGCAGTATTATGTTCACCACTGAATCTCCAAATTCCCTTGTGATGCTTAAAAAGGTTCTCTGGGAAAGAAATAAAAGTAATAAATGAAAAAATACATTATAGATACATTGATAAATACTTTTAATTATTTATTTATGTTTGTCTTGCCTAGGGGGCAAACATTGGGTGATTAAAAATGGCTGCCATCACATTACTGGACACAAAGCCCATCCTATTCATAGCAACACAGGCTATGGTTCCTTCTCTCCTGTCTTCACTGGCCGCTTTTTATGTGAAGAAATAGGAGCGTGACAAAAGGGAATACCTTTACATCATACCTGAGATTAACTTTCAGCTATATCCACATATGGAGCCAAGGCATCGACATTGGGGAAAGCAAGGAGGAGAGACAAGACGCAGGCTGCTATGGGAGATGTAAGTACATATACTCTGCTAATAACCCACATCTCCCACAGCAGCCTGTGTCTCGTCTTACCTCCCAATGTACATGCCTCTTTTCAGTCTGTGGACAGTAGCTAATAGTGGTCCCCGGATCCTTAGTAGAGGAACACATGGCATTACCATATGTAAGGTGTGCCTCTCCTGAATGAGTTAAATGGTGGGAAACGTGTGCTTCCCACCGGTTTGCTCCTGCACATCCTGCATAATTCTGGGCTGTGGTTGGGGGTTAGTACTAGCCAGTCAACTGGCCATTGCAGGGGAAAGTTAACTTTCCTGTCTTGGTGACGGCCTGTGATTGGTGGCAGTATTTAGTAAATATGAGGTCGAGCGGAGATAAAAGATGGTGACACCGAAGGTCCGTGTCTGACCTCCGGCATCTCCTACCAGGAAGAGCTGCCCCACCCTTCCTCCCTTGTTTATTTGTTGCAGCCTTGGGGTTGCCATTTAAGTAACTGAATGGGCAGCAAGTTGGGGTTAACGGGCTTGAGCTTTTTCTAAGCTGCGGTGATTGGTGGTAAACTATTGGATATGGGATGTCTAGAGAGTTTTTGAAAATGTTTTGTTTATATGATTAATAATTTAAATAAAGTCCCTTGCCAAGTTTATGTACCAAGTCAACATGTCAGGATGTTTCTTTTGTTTGTTGCATAGATAAGCTGTTAGTAATGTTTTATGTAATACCAAAGGTTATCTCAGCTGTGATATGCAGACATTCCCTCCTATCAGGCTCCTGTTTCTCGACATAGATAACAAACTGCCAGATATAACCCATCCTGTTTTGTTTAAGATTGTTTTGTGCGTGATGGCAGACATTGTTACCCCTTCACCCCCCCAAGCCTGTTTTCACCGTCAAGTTTTACATTTCTGACCAGTGTAATTTTATGTGGTAGTAACTCTGGAACATTTCAACAGGTCCCAGTTATTCTGAGGTTGTTTTATCATGACTTGTTGTACTTCTTTATATTGGTAAAATTTTGTGTAAATGACTTGGTTTCTTTGTGAAAAAAAATCTAAAATTTGGCAAAAAAATTAACAATTTTCAGACTTTTAATTTTTATGCCCTTAAATCAGAGAGATTTGTCACACAAAATATTTAATTTGTTTCCCACATGTCTACTTTTAATTAGCACAATTTTTTAAATAATTATTTTTTTTCGTTAGGAAGTTAGAAAAGTGAAAAGCTGACCTGCAATTTCTCATTTTTTTGCAACAAAATTTACAAAACCATTTTTTAGGGACCAAATCACATTTGAAGTGACTTTGAGAGATTTATATAACAGAAAATACCCAAATGTAACATGATTTTAAAAATTGCACATCTCAAGATGCTCAAAACTACATTCAAAAAACTTTATTAACCATTCAGGTGCTTCTCAGGAATTGAAGCAATGTGGAAGGAAAAAATGAACATTTAACTTTTTTCACATAAATTTTACTTAACACCCAATTTTTTTGTAATTTTCACAAGAGTAACAGGAGAAAATGGACTCCAAAAATTGTTGTGCATGTTCTCCTGAGTATGTCAATACCCCATATGTGGGGAAAACTACTGTTTGGGTGCAAGGCAGGGCTTGGAAGGGAATATGCACCATTCGACATTTTGAATGAAAAATTGGCTGGAAACGAGAGTGAAAGCCATGTCACATTTGGAGAGCTCATGATGTGCCTAAACAGTGGAAACCCTCCACAAGTGATGCCATTTTTTTAAGTAAACCCTTCAAGGAATGTATCTAGAGGTGTGGTGAGCACCTTGAACCCCCATGTGCTTCACAGAAATTTATAATGTTAAGCCCTAAAAATAAAAAAATCCACAAAAATGTTCTTTTAGCCCCAATTTTTTAATTTTCAGAAGTGTAACAGGAGAAAATGGACCCCCAAATTTGTTGTGAAATTTCTTCTGAGTTTGGACACACCTTCTCATTTAAAGATTTTTCTGTATTTTCATGACTATGAAAATTGTACATTCACACTGAAGGCATCAAAACTATGAATTAACACATTTGGAATTATATACTTAACAAAAAAGTGTGAAACAACTGAAATTATGTCTTATATTCCAGGTTCTACAAAGTAGCCACCTTTTGCTTTGATGACTGGTTTGCACACTCTTGGCATTCTCTCGATGAGCTTCAAGAAGTAGTCACCGGGAATAGTTTTCCAACAATCTTGAAGGAGTTCCCAGAGATGCTTAGAACTTGTTGGCCCTTTTGCCTTCACTCTGCGGTCCAGCTCACCCAAAACCATCTCGATTTGGTTCACGTCTGGTGACTGAGGAGGCCAGGTCATCTGGTGTAGCACCCCATCACTCTGCTTCTTGGTCAAATAGCCCTTACACAGCCTGGAGGTGTGTTTGGGGTCATTGTCCTGTTGAAAAATAAATGATGGTCCAACTAAATGCAAACCAGATGGAATAGCATGCCGCTGCAAGATGCTGTGGTAGCCATGCTGGTTGAGTATGCCTTCAATTTTGAATAAATCCCCAACAGTGTCACCAGCAAAGCACCCCCACACCATCGCACCTCCTCCTCCATGCTTCACGGTGGGAACCAGGCTTGTAGAGTCCATCCGTTCACCTTTTCTGCATTGCACAAAGACACGGTAGTTGGAACCAAAGATCTCGAATTTGGACTCATCAGACCGAAGCACAGATTTCCACTGGTCTAATGTCCATTCTTTGTGTTTTTTAGCCCAAACAAGTCTCTTCTGCTTGTTGCCTGTCCTTAGCAGTGGTTTCCTAGCAGCTATTTTACCATGAAGGCCTGCTGCACAAAGTCTCCTCTTAACAGTTGTTGTAGAGATGTGTCTGCTGCTAGAACTGTGTGTGGCATTGACCTGGTCTCTAATTTGAGCTGCTGTTAACCTGCGATTTCTGAGGCTGGTGACTCGGATAAACTTATCCTCAGAAGCAGAGGTGACTCTTGGTCTTCCTTTCCTGGGTCGGTCCTCATGTGAGCCAGTTTCTGAGTAATTTTTTGAGTGGTATATCATGCAGCTGCATGATTTTCATGTTTAATATTTCTGACTTTCTGTATTGTAATAGACTAAATGTACTGGAAAAATTCATTGTTATGAGCTGAAAACTATTTAAATTAAAGACTAAGCAACACACACACTGAGGAACTATTTATTATCGTGTCCTCTCATATTATATAGAGTGTGACTGCTGAAGAGTCTGTACTTTATTAGTGCACTGCCCCTTTAACAACACCATTGTTAATAGCGTTGCCTTTCTTTTTAAAGCCAAATTATCCCAATAGCTATTGGGCCATGGTATAAAATAAAACCCCATGGGCCTAGTATTAGGCTCTTTCATATTGTCACCACGAACTGTATTTCCTGCCATTATAAAAATAAATGTTATAACTCTAGTTTCCAGCCCTTGTTCAGCATAAAATTCTTGCAATTTGTAGGATGCTTAATAGTAAATTTAACTTATTAGTCAAATGCATGAGCACTGTAGACAAAATATGGTAAATAAACATTTATCGTGTTGACCTGCTGTTATAGTAGAAACTTAAATATACTATTTTTTAAATCCTAGAATAATAGTCCGAACAACACAAAGTCTCAGTCTCACATCCATCGAACTTTACATCCGACCATGTTTAAGCAATAAATCATTGAAAAACAAATAGAAACCAAGATGTAAGCCAACTTCAATTTTTAAATAGAAGTTGGCATTTGATATTATAACAAGCCTTTTTACACACTAATCCCAGTTAAAGTACATAGGATTTTATCAGCTCATTGACTGCATTAAGTGATTAATGTCTCAGGATTTGGAGAAAAAGGTGCACAATGTTTATATTCAAATAATCTCCCAACTTCATGAGATTCAGTCACGCTATAATGAACAACCTCAGGCTATTTATCTACAGCTTGTTTCCAGTAATTTAAGAATTTGTAGCCAGGATTTACTAAAAACATCCTTATCTTCCATATCTATTGTCAGTGAAACATACAAATTAAATGGATTTCTCAGAATAAAGGTGCCCAAATAGCTTTAATAGCTGTTGGTGAAAAGCTTGTTTTGTCAGCAGCTGTTAGGGTGTGTGTCCACGGTCAGTAAACGCTGCTTGTTTGACGCTGCGCAGAGCTGCGTCAAACACGCAGCGTCCAGATGTTCCAGCATAGTGGAGGGGATTTTTTTAAATCCCGTGTCCACTATGCGTGGAAACCCGCACGCGGCGGGCCTGCGACTCCGGACATGCTGCGCGTCTTTTCAGATCGCAGCATGTCCGTACACCTTGCGGGGACGCAGCGTCCCCGCAAGGCATAACACAGGGCCCTATGGGAGGGGTGCAATGATCCCGGATGTGTACAGTTAACACATCCGGCATCATCGCTACCGAGAAGGGGGCGGGGCTTAGCGCCGAGCGGCTTCGCCGCTCCGGCGATACCGCCGTCCATCCTGAACGTGGACACGCAGCCTTACTCCTGACTCCCCAACCCCATGCACATAAAGTGTTAGTTTGGCCAAGCATGACTATGTTCCTAATGGGGAAAAGGAAGGAAGCAACAGCCAGATACCTCTAGTAGCTGTGTATCTTTGACAAGAACAAAAGAATTGAGTCTTCAGATCCAACATGCCGATCAATCTTTCCCTCAACATCATCTGTTGTAAGCGAGTCAAAAAGTCCCCATACATAAGACAGACTAACTCCTTCGAATATCAGCAGTTTAGTCTTCTTTTACATTTATGTTAATATGCAAAAGCCAGACTCATATTGATGCGTTAGCCAAGAGACCTACACTTGGCCGCTGCTAAACAACAGTAAACACAATCTTTATTAGACAAATAGAAAACCTTAAAAACAGACATACATATAAAGTGCAAAATAAGGACACCAAATAGGTGGCCTACAGTACTGAATAGTTTGTAATTGTCACATATTACAGCAATAATATAAGTCCATGTAAAAAATAGATTGGGGTCATCTTACCAGGTACTGGGGCACACCATGCAAATAGTGCACAACCCTGATGCGCGTTTCGCTGCTATTACGCCATGCTTTCTCAAGGGGAGAGAAAAGCATGGCATAATAGCAGCGAAAAGAGCGTCGGGGTTGTGCACTATTTGCATGGTGTACCTCAGTACCTGGTAAGATGACCCCAATCTATTTTTTACATGGACTTATATTATAGCTGTATAAATATTTTCTCAGCATGTTCATTCTCCTGGAATAATGAACACCTGGAGACAGCCAACCAGTGCCTCTCAGTCTCAAATTCTATGTCCAAGCTATCAACACCCTGACAGCTTCAGCATCCCCCTGTACCAGATTGGATGGCTGAGCTGTCAGTAACTGCATTCCAGACACACTGAGGGGTGGAAGGCACCTGCAACAGCTATTTGGAAGGACTGATCTGTGTCTAGTCTGGAGTGACAAACAGAGTTTTGTCAAGCAACAACTCCAATTATGACATTTATATGGCCTATGTTTGACTTGTAAAGTACATTTCTTTGTATTGATATATTTGTCAAATGATACAACACTGTATGTGTATTGCATAAATACAATGCAATCCATATACTGCCTCCAAAAAACATTACACACATGCTTGAAAGGGAACACGACAAACCTGCAGCTTCAGTCCCCAGGATTAGATCTCGGGTACTAGCTGCTTCCATGAGTGCTGTTTCAGTAATGAGGTCTGTTACACTTGGAGCATTCACCTAGGGCCTCATTCACACAGCTGTATTGTCACAGAGGCATTGCCTTCCTTAGGGGGGGTGATGCTATGCCTGGAAGCAAGAGGGATCCCCTTAGCAGGTAACACTGGCATGCGACACTTTCCTGACTCCAGACCAGAAGGGGGAGCGCTAAACCCAGTTTCAGGGGAGCTGCCCTATAAGTTCTGGTCTGGAGGCGGTGTTAGTTAGTGTTAGTCAGAGAGCAGACGGTGAAGGAGGAAGAGGCAAGAAGTGAGGAGAATCTGGGGGATAAGAGCTGCGACTGAGCTTACTCCAGGACTAAGCACCGAAGACTAGACATCGGAGTCCATGTTTGTGTGGGAACTACAGGCCCCGCAACCAAATCCGGAGGGCAATGGACTGCAGGTCTTCTGGCCCATCACAACATCTGAAGGCACAGCAGCAAATGAGAGCCCGGAGCCACCACAGAGGAGTGACACCGTAATAGGCTCAAGCGGCCTGTCATACAGACAACGACTAAAGAACAAGAAAGAGCAGAGGTCTGAGCACAGCTTTACACTACAGCCGCCTTTCCCGGACATAGGACCCACAGCTTTCATAGGGATCATTCCCCTTATCCGTGCCGTTCCGGATTACCAAGTTCTCCTATCCAAGTGGAGCCACTGTGTTCCACGTTGCTTATTTCCCTCCCTTCCTTCCTGAAGGTCAGTGAGGTTTGACAAAGGCCCATGCAAGGGTCGAAACGTTACCTCTACAATTCCTGAACAATTGATTGTATCACTGTGGTGTCCCTATTAAAGTCTTTTCATTTATGACGCAAATCTACAGTTTGAGTGCGGTTGTTTTCTTCTAAATTAGGCAGCAAGGACCTCAAAATACAGCGCAATAGGGAGTCCTACTCTGAACTCACCTGGTTAGGTGGATCCCAAATTCTTCCAGGCTGCCTGGATCTCCATGACCATCTGTAATCAGTGCCATGGACTGCACCACAAACTGTGGGCAAAAGTGTGGAAACTGCACCCTGCTGTGTCCTCAGAGATATTTACTGCACCATCCACTCTGCACTACAATCATCATTACTATCTTTCACATCATAAGTGCCCTGGGACTTATCTCTACCTGTGGAGAGCTGTACCAACTCTGCTGCATCACCATCAGCCCCAGCGGTCTCTTTAAGCAGCGTCGGCTATCCCTTGCCAAATACCACAGGTGGCATCACGAACTATCCCCCATAAACTTTATTTTCCCCTTTATTTCACTTTTATTGGATACTCAGGGCCACGGACCGGATCACTGCTGCCGCCCGTGACACATCCTCCTTAAGAACTGTCCGACCCAGCCAGAGTATCCCATGGCCCTGGTGGGCACTCCACAAAGAGCCATAGTTGGGCATAAAGAGTTGTGCATGGGGCCATGCATTGCCAATTTATGTCTCTGATTAATAATAATAATAATAATAATAATTTTATTTGTATAGCGCCAACATATTCCGCAGCGCTTTACAACTGATTACATGCAAATGCAATAAGTCTGTATGAATGTAGTAGGAAAAATGCCATATTCCATGGGACCCTGTACTAATAAGTCATTGTACTCTGAAAACATTGTATCCTACAAACATTGCTTTTTGAGGATTATATCTGTGGCACCGGCATCCTTGCATGCTGCCCCTCTCCTCCAGCAGGGATGCAGACTCACTGCCATTGCCTCATACTTCCTCCTACTCCTGCTGCTGCTGCCCAGGGTGTGAGCGTGGCAGATACCCGGGCACTGTTCTTAGGGTGTGCACATGTCCCGCCCTCTTAAAGGACGGCTGGGAGACACTTATTATTTAAGCAACCTTCACCTTGGGAGGTGCCTGTGCAATGTTGTTAGTCTGTTTTTAAAATATGCTTGCTAGTTCTCAGGTCCCAGTGCTCGTATCTCAGTATACCTGCCTGTCTATCAGCCATGTCCACCAGCCTGTCTATCAGCTGTGCCGGCCTGCCTGTTTACCAGCCGTGCCCACCTGGCTGTCTACCAGCTGTGCCTGCCTGCCTGTCTATCAGCCATTTTTGCCTTCACCTTTCTGCCAAGATATCAGTCTTGCCCACCAGTACCTGCCTGCCTGTGTGTCTGTCGTGCCGGTCACTATACTAGCCGTGTCAGCCAGTACTTGCCAAGTCTACCATTCCTTGCCGTTCCTGCCTCCTGTCCCTTCGAGGTCAGCTGCCATCCACCCAAGTTCAGTCCTGGAGTAGCACCTGGTTCCCCCTTCGTTGTTCTTTCCTAGATTGCATTAGAGTCAGTCGCCGTGCACCTGAGGATGGACTTGGTGAGTTACATAGTCATACCCCTCCAGGCTTTCCTTGGATCACGGCACAGTGGTTCCACCACCCTGTCCATTACAATATATGATAACAGCAGGAGGACAAAAAGAGCAAATTGATTATATCTAAAAGGTATCATATCATTTTATTATATCATAGAAAAGGTAAAATGTTACAACAATCTATAGAACACCAAAAAACAATGCAGACTGTTATGAACCCCACCCACACCTATCCCCACCCCACATATACACTTCAGTCCCTGGAAAAATAAATAAATAAAGGTCCAAAGACCGTAAAGGTACCTTCACACTAAATGACTTTGTAACGATAACGATAGTGATCCGTGACGTTGCAGCGTCCTGGATAGCGATATTGTTGTGTTTGACACGCAGCAGCGATCTGGATCCTGCTGTGATATCGCTGGTCGTTGCTGAAAGTCCAGAACTTTATTTGGTCGTCAGATCGGCGTGTATCGTTGTGTTTGACAGCAAAAGCAACGATGCCAGCGATGTTTTACAATGGTAACCAGGGTAAATATCGGGTTACTAAGCGCAGGGCCGGTGTTTTCTCCTTGTGCTGTGACTTCGTTTTTCACTCTCTACAATACCCTTCTCTTCGTGTCCTTTCTTAGGATGCTGCCGCACGTGGGGCAGGCGCAGCTCCGTAGCTTTCTATCCCGCTAGGCCTCTGTCAGGATCCCACCCCTGACAGGGACCCTCTGCCTGACAGGTGTGGCCTGGGCAAAACCCAGCCAGCGTCTCTCTAACTTTCTATCCAAACCACCAGTTTTACCCTTCTGTGAGGAGTGCCCTACTAGATAGGAGTATAGCTCCCCCTGGTGGATTGGAGTGTGAAGTGTGGTGTATGTTTGGTGATACCTGGAAGGATGAACTCCTTTATTACCTTCAGACGTAATATCACTCCCCCTGGTGGAAGAATAATATTACTGCAGCAACCAGGACTCTGGGGCGCTGCATAAAATTGCAAGATTTTTTTTTATAATAAAAATAATTTTTGGTACAAACTGTGAAATGTAAAAAAAAATCAAATTTAGATATATTTAACTCAAACTTTATTTACATAATCCTTCATTTTCTAATTAGAGCTTTCCTTTAATGCTGCTTACTGTTTGCATGGGCTATAGATAAGACAATGTGAGTAAATCTGTCTCCGTAAGTCTGGAGTCTATTTTGATTCAGTGATTGACAGACTTATCTAGCTGTAAAAGTTAAGAGAGGACATTTCTTAATAACTTACAGAATATACGGTAAGATTTAGTGACTCCTGCACTGTGATAGCTAGGGCCCTGTGGTAAATTTTGCACTCTACCCATGAAGTTACTCCATTGTACAGGGTCCATGTTCAGTCGGACAGGTACACTTTATACCATTTAAGCAACATATTCACTTGTTACTTAGAGAAGGTAAAATAATAACATGACAATGCTTATGAGTTCAATACAGAAACATTATAGCAAAAAGGTTACAACACAAGGGGTAAATTCCCCATTGCCTTAAATACCTTCTCAGTTCCAGTCAAATAGTGTTCCCATTGTGGCTGAGATGGTTTTCAATCTAGAACATTTTGTAATATTTTGATTGTGGACAGTATGACGCTTATTTCCTTTTTCTATCAATTTAAACAGTATGTTCTCCCACAACATCGCAGCAAACAAAAACTGCAGTTAACTAGAAACTAGATCAGTTTGATAATTTTAGTTACACTATAAGAGCTAACAAATACTTACTGACAAGTCAGACGTCAGAGTAAAATCATTACAGTTATGTTATTAATTGAGTGCCATTATTTCATGAAAAACTCTTTTGTATCAAACCAAACAGTAGAAATAATAAAATCAAAAAGACATACTAGAAAAATTCACTGAAACATTTTAATACTATTTTAATACAAATCTTCTTTTTCTTCTCATCTTTCTTAACCTCAAATGTAAAAAGCATGCACTTTCACATTAACGGTTTCTGACCTTCTGTACACCCGGCTACAGAGGTGCAGTGATGCTGTCAAAATGAGGGGCACACATGGGCAAGATAATGTGCAAGATTTGCAGCAGCTGGAAATGATGCCAACTTGTGCAAATGATGTTATTACGCTCGCAGGGGCGTGATAACATGGAAAGATAACTGACTGGTAAGGGGAAACTAACGACCCATGGACTAGTCATTAGCAGAGGAAAAGGGAACCTTATAAATGTTTTTTGAAACATTTATTTAGCTGAATTATGTTATACAGGGCTGGTTAGGCAGGGAGTTTAACCATACATAGGTGAATGCAGCTGGGCTGGAGGGCATGGAGGCCGGACAGGTTCCCTTTAGAGCTGCTGTAGCCTTCTTGGCAGCCTCCTGAACCAATTTTATTCTTGTCTTTTCATCAGTTTTTGAGAGATGTCAGTTGTAGGTAATGTTACTGTTGTGCCAAATTTAAAGGGAACCTGTCACCCCGTTTTTTCAGTATGAGATAAAAATACCGTTAAATAGGGCCATTTTCGCATCTCGGCTTCAGGAAAATGGCCGCCGCGATCTCCATCTGCGCACGCGCGGCATCCCGCGGCCATTTTCCTGAAGCCCCGGGAAGCAGAGCACTCCATCTGCGCACGCGCGGCCTCAGGAAGATGGCCGCCGCCACCGATAACCAGGGGAATAGAGCAGATCGCACTCTTTTTCGGCTGTTGCGCATGCGAGAACCACTACACCAACGCCGGGAAGATAAGCAAGAGGTGGGGGAGAAACAGCCATTTCACCACGCCCTTTTGACCAGACCAGCGTGATTGACAGGCGAAAACGGCGACTTTTGTAAGGTATTTTGGCAGCATAGGTGGGGAATCAGGGGACAAAAAATACACTATTGTAAAGCACAGCTCAGGCCCTATTTAACGGTATTTTTATCTCATACTGAAAAAACGGGGTGACAGGTTCCCTTTAAGCCAGTGCTTTATGACCATCTTCACAGTGTTGCCATAGCATGTTTAATGCCTGGGAAATGAGTTTTGCACCCTTCACCCAGAGGGGTGTCATAACATGGAAAGAGGGCTGGGGAAACTAATGCAGGGAATATACTCATACATAGGTGAATGCTGCTGGGTTGGAGGGCATGGGGGAGCGGACAGGTTCCCTTTAAGGAATATCTATTAATAGTACATGTAAATAACATAGGGTATTAAGTTTATCCTATTTTTGATCAAAAGACTGTAAAAGCCACCCCACCGCAATAAGGTGATCCCAATCAGGAAGGACCCTAACTTTTGTAGTTCACCTCGCTATGTGTCAGCAAACCTCAGAATAGAGGGGGAGAAGAGCAGGATCCAGAGCTGACTGTCATCTTGTGCTGATCAAACACATGACAACGGGTATTCGTGACTCCTGTGAGCTCTAAAATAAAAACCCTTTACCTCACCTCATGTCACCCACGAGATAACCAGCCGCCTCCCCCTCCATCTGTAGTAAGAGAATAACCTCATTAAAACACACGACAAATAGGTTGGATTAATTGGCCACAGCAGCCGTTTATTAACATATAAACATACAACAATAATGTAACAATAAACTCCGGAAGTGGATGACCCTCGAAGCCCGAAAACATATATTGAAAATTTCCCCGCCCAAAGTCCCACCTATTTTGGCCTTATATCCGCCTTACCCCCAGCCGCTATGCACCAGCTCGGAGGCAAACTCCACCCGCCAGGCCAAAACCCGCACACCTGTTTGTGGTTCCCCTAATAATCCCTTCCATGGGATTATCTGTACACCTTTGACCATTTTAAAATCACCCCGGGGAGTCCAGGACCTATTGAGATCCCCCCCCCATCAGTCCGCCATTTTCCACTTCCACCAACTTCGAGGATCACCACCCCCTGCCACAAACATAAATGCTCTAAAACCTTAGACATTTATGTCCCTCCACACTTTCAAAGCTGTTTCGATACCCTCCTGGATCGCCAAACACCACATATCGGTACCCACCGCGTTCAAATGCACCCCATCCAACCTCCAGTAACCTCCCGTACCGGACTCCAGATTAACGTGCCGCACCACCACCGCTCCGTTCCTTGCCATGAAATGCGAAACAGCTTTGTTCACCTTAATCCTCGCTTTGTTTATCCCTTCCAGTGACCTGGCGCCCCGCCAAACCTTCCGCGGAATGATGTCTGACCACACCACTAAAACCTTAGGAAACATTGCCCACAACCTTAACATGTCGAACTTAATGTCTTTTATAAATTCTCTACAAGGCCTCTTCCCCAAGTCATTACCCCCCAAGTGAATAACCAAAATTTGTGGTATCTGATCCCAGCGCACAAAACGATGAAACTCGGGTAAAAATTGACTCCACGTCATTCCCCTTTTTCCAATCCACCTCAGCGTTGCCACGTCACGCGAAAAACCCAACTGCCGGCCATCAGGATGAACCGCTGCCCTCTCCGCTGCCCAGAACACAAATGAGTGTCCCATAATCCAAACCAGCCTTTTGTCGTGTTCTGTAAGAGAATAAACAAGAACATTGATCAATTCAGTACCAGAAAACCCGCAACACCGAAACCAAGAAGTTAGATCAAACCCGGGCGAACATAAGACCGGAATCTCTCCGATTCCCACCGCCCGATTCTTTTAACCACCTCATCCCCCAAACCTCTCCTGGCCGCTTCCGTCGCAGCCCCTATACGAAAAGAATGCCCGCTGTACTTTGCCGGCAAAATTCCCCCCATCACCAAACACTTCCGAAATATGGAAACAAACTGAAAACGTGATAAGAAAGAACCATCCGCATGAACCAACAATGGGTCGGATAACACACCCCCTCTCCTTATTAATTCATCCACACAGACTACCGGGCACAACGGACAATTCGGAACTCCAAACAACACAACTTTACAACCTTTCCTGGTAACGTCCGTTTTAGATGACCGAAGAAACACAACCACCCTATCTGACGTAACATCCACGTCATCCCTCCTCAAACCCCCTCCCCTGTATCTGGAAGGGCTAACCAATTCCCCCAAGCGAAATGCCCCAAAAAACGCCAACGAAAAAGCCGCTTGAAATAACGTCACTTCCCAATCCGAAAAACAAACAAACCTTAACTGTCTACCAATTGTTAACAGCACTTCGAAGGAAACCGGTCGCCTGTCATCAAACGACTTCTGCCCTTTTTTCCAACCTTTTACTAATTGTGTCACCAAAAACAATTTCGTCTCGTCCCGTAGACCTCTGGCCTTGAAACCAAACGCTAGACCAGCTAAGAACTTACTCACTTTGGACACCGACCAACCTGACTCCCATAGGTGCCATACTAACAACAACAGCCTATCTTCATCGTCCATTCCAGCTCCGTAGGACACCTTCCAACTCTCCCATGTACTCCAAGCTTGATCGTACTGCAACCAAGACCTATCCGACAATTATCTGGCGAACAACTCCCTTACGGCCCGAAGGGCAGGGTCCACTGTTCCACTGGGCAGTCCCGGCCCGCCGAATCCAAGCAAGGTCTTGGCCCTTGAGACCGATGCGACTGTGAATGAAAAGAGACATTATCGGCATTAGTAGGCATGGCTGCCTTACAATCCGCTACAATCCACAAATTAAACTTGAGGCCCAAGAAAACCAAATGCTGTAGTGTCCTGACCACCTCCGGAGATGCGGCAGATAAAGTATTGATGGCTTCTGCAACGCCCGTATGCTCGCAAGAAAAACAAATTTTCTTGTTCATCACCATGTCGCCCCAAACTGACAACGCCACAACTCGAGGAAATAACTGAAGCAGAACCCGATTTTGCAACAAACCTTGCTCACGCCATCTGGGCGGCCATTCCGCTACCAAACCTTGACCGCAATACTGCAAACTGAACCCACGCATCTCGGTCACATCAATGTGAAAACCCAAATCCACCGCATTCTCAACTGTTTGAATCCAAATGGATCTGCCGTTATATTCTTCCAAGAAAAGGGCCCACACCTTCAAATCCTGCTTCAAATCCTTCGTCAATCTGATGAAATGCAGGGGAGACTTAACTCCCACCGTTGCCAAAGACAAACGCCGCCCATCGGCATAATCCTGCAAGCAAAGTTCAGCTTGCCCAACAAGGATTGTAAATCATGGAGCGTTATCTTACGCCGCGTACTTGCTTTCTTAACCTCATCCCGAAAGGTGACTAACTTGTCCTCAGGCAATCTACATTCCATGGCTACGGTATCAATTTCTATGCCTAGAAAACTCAGTGTCGTCGTTGGTCCGACGGTCTTTTCAGCCGCCAACGGAACTCCGAAACCTTTTGCTACCCTCTCCATCGTGTGCAGTAGAATCGAACAAACCGCAGACTGTGGCGGGCCCACAAACAGAAAATCATCGATGTAGTGTAAACAAGAACTCAGGCCGGATACATCCTTAACTACCCACTCCAAGAATGTACTAAATGCCTCAAAATAGGCACATGATAGCGAGCAGCCCATGGGAAGACAACGATCAATGTAAAAACCTCCATCCCAAAAACAACCTAACAAGTGCATACTTTCAGGGTGCACTGGTAACAGGCGGAATGCCGCCTCAATATCCGTCTTCGCCATCAAAGCCCCCCTACCGCACAGCCGTACCAAATTCATTACTGCGTCGAACGACATGTAAGAAACCGCACACAGTTGAGGATCAATACCATCATTCACCGACAGACCTTTTGGAAAAGACAAGTGATGAATAAGCCTAAATTTGTTAGGCTCCTTCTTCGGAACCACTCCGAACGGTGACACCCTCAAGTTATTAATAGGAGCTATTACAAAAGGTCCTGCCATTCTTCCTAAGTCAACCTCTTTCTTCAATTTCTCGGAAACCACGCTGGGAAACTGCAGTGCCGACTTTAAATTATTTTTTGACAAACAAACATTTTGTTCAATAAACGGAATCTTGAAACCATAACCAAAACCTTCCCTCAAAAGCGACGCTGCCGCTACGTCAGGGTATCTATTTAGATACGCCTCCATCGCGTCCAGCCGCACCGGCGTCTCCCCTTTTTTCAGCAACGTCCCCCCCTCTTGTTTTTTCCCCCCTAAAACATCTAGTGGCCCCATGTGTGCCCCCACAAGTTGAGCATTCGTGCTTGAATTTACACTTGCTCCCAAACCTACAGGTCCCCTCATTAAATGAGAAACACAGTCCCTTCTGCATAGCGACCGAGTGTCCCGACTGCCCCGAACTCCCGGCGCCCCCTTGAAATGGCTGACTTCCTTGATTTGCCTTAGCCGGTGCCATAACCTTCATCCATAAGGCAATGTCCTTATGGTCCCAACGTATGCCCGAGCGGACTGCCTTACGCTGCCTAAACTGCTCGTCATATCGCAGCCAGCCTTGCCCGCCATACACCCGGTAAGCCTCCCCAATTGCATCCATGTAGCAAAAGAGACCGGAACAATTTTCCGGTGCCTTTTCACCTATTATACTTGCTAATATAGCAAAAGCTTGCAACCAATTTGAAAAGGAATGAGGGATCAGACGGTACCTCCTCTTTTCCTCATCATCTTTTTTGGAATCGTCTCTGCATAACCTATCAAGATTAAATCTCTCTAACGGTAACAATGAAAAAATATCCACATAGTCCCCCTTCCAAATCTTTTCTTTCACCTCCTCCTTCAAATGAGACCCCAGAGGTCCCTCAAAACATACATACACTTCGCTTCTGGCTGAATCATCCAAACGCACCGCCTCCTCGCTTTCCTTTTCTTTGCTAGCCCCTGCGTTCTGGGTCCCACTTCCTAAATCGGCTGACCCCGTCCCCCTTTCTGCTTCGCTGCTGCCTCCCCCCGACGCAGTTGGGCCTGCTGTACCCCGTCCCCCACACTGCGAAACTACCTCGGTATCTGATAGCATTCCTGCACCTGCAGCCCTCTCTGCGCTCCCTAACCAAGCCGCTGTAGGTGGCCCCAACCCAAGAGGACCCCCGTACCATATTCTCGCTAAATCTCTAAGGCCATGTAATATTAAACTCATCCCCCCGCTAGCACCCCCCATAGCTGCCTCCCGTTCCCTAACCTCATTAGGAGCTAAGCAGGGGTTAATTATAGAAAATTGCTGGCTCTCACCTGGCTGCCTGGGCGCTGTGAACCCAGCAGCCGAAGGTCCTGGATCCTGACGAGGATGTGCCGGTCCCATGCTGGTTCTGTCTGCTGCTGGCCCCGCAGCTCCCGGGTCAACCTGCCTCACCAGCTGCCCACCGCCAAAAGCAGGCACACTGGCGATATTGGCAGGGCCCCTCGGAGCTGCCGCCGCTGTCCACAGGGCGCCGCCATCTTGGGGAGGTCTTGGGACTTGGAGGGTAGATGCCGCACTCCAGGATGCGGCGCCATCTTGTTGTAGTCCCATGTCATGTGGCGCCGAGTTCCCTGCTGCGGCGCCATCTTGCCGGAGATCCCGGTCCTGAGGTGACGCCGCAGCGCTGCTGACTGAGGCAGCCGACTGCTGCCCGCCTCTCACCGGAGCTGCCCGCACCGCATCCAGTCTCTGCTGCCTGTTATGCGCCGCTCTTCCCGGCGCGCTGGACGACAGGCCGGCCGCTGGATCGCCTCCGCACAGGGGCCCGCCCCCTGGCTCCCTGCGTTCCTCCATGATGAGCAGGGCCAGACGGAACGCTGGCACCTGCCGTTCCTGGTCCCGGATCCCGTCGCCTCTGTGCTGCGGGGAGGGGGGAACCCGGCCCCTGTTGTAGGTCCCGCCTGCTGGATGGATTCCTCCCAGCCTGCGGGCGGGGGGCAGGGGGAGTGCGCCCGCCGACCCCGGCTGGAGGGTCCCTGGAGGGGCTCCGAATGCGGCGCCGGACCCGGGGGGTAGCCTCAGGGCTTAAGCGCGCCGGAGGCCGGGACCTCCACGGCCGGCGTCCTGCTGGAGGAGCGATGGAGGCTCCGGCTACCGACCCTTGGAGCAAGCTATGCACTGAAGCCTGCAGCCAATCCATTCCTTGGGTGCCTGCCGCGTCCCGCAGCTGTTGCAGCAAGGCCTCGACATCCATCGTGCGTGGGTACACCAGAGATTCTGTCTATGGCCGGTGAGTACCCAAAATGGTTGTCCCACTGACGTGGCCTCCCCCTTTTATAAAGTCTTCCCCCCCTGCCCCTGACCCCTCCTTCCCCCTTTCAAATTCAAAAAACTCCGTCACTCCCCTCACCTCTTGTTAACCCTATACCCCCCCAACAGTCCCAATTCGCTCCCTATCATCGCACGTCTCCCTGTCATGGCGGCCTCCCCTAAAGGCCATAGGCCCCCAGTCCGGCCTTTCTTGAGTGCAAGCGCAGTAATCTTACAATCAGCCTGAAGTAATTGATAGGAGGGACCCCAGTGATGTGATATTAAATGATGGACCAACAGAAACCATGATATAAACTTATAGAAAGCAGATACAAGTCAGATTGCCATAGGGGTCTTTTACTAATGTGTAGCACTACGGTTCATGCCATATAGCTCCATGGCATTTATCCACCCTTACAGAAATAGCTCATCGAGAAACATCTTATCAATTATGACTAAGCATCAAGCTCATAACAAGTGATTAAACTGCTGAGAAGCAAAACCTTATCTATGGTAACGTCATCACACTGAACCATGAAAAGCACAATAAAGTTTTTTCCAAGAAAGTAAGATTTAGATACATTACATCATAAAGCTGACTCAAGGAAAGGTGAAATATTACACCAGTAGGTCAACAAACACTCACAGGAGTTCTGCAATGTTATGGAGCTAGTAGTTCATTAGATGATGCTTTTGCTCTTATTGTTTTTACAAAGGATTTTGTCAATTATGTCGATGTACATGATGGATAATGGGTGAATAGATTATGAATGGCAACAAACCACCAAAACATAGTATGACCAGAGTGCCTGCTACTGAATATGTTTACTCAGTATAGGTTCAATTTAGACAGGACAAATGAATTAACACTCATGCTGCTCCCAACTGCTTAACCCCTTTACACCCGAGGGTGGTTTGCATGTTAATGACCGGGCCAATTTTTACAATTCTGACCACTGTCCCTTTATGAGGTAATAACTCTGGAACGCTTCAATGGATCCCAGTGATTCCAAGATTGCTTTCTCATGACATATTGTACTTCATGATAGTGGTAACATTTCTTTGATATAACTTGCGTTTCCAAATAAATGAAGAAAAGAACATGGCACTCACCCAATATTTGCTGTGAAATGGTGTCCTTTATTCAAAATGTGCAGACATTGTCACGATGTGGAGAGGCGGCTGGTGAGAGTAACGGTGCAAGAGGAGGGAAGAGGACAACGGCCGTTTCGCGCTCGTGCGCTTCAACGGGTCCAGGTGCATGTATTAAAAACGTCACATCCTATATAGGGAACTGGACAACTTGATACAAACAGGTGAAGTGATTAAAAACAACATTTGGCAAAAGTGCACCAAAATTTGGTGCGCTTTTGCCAAATGTTGTTTTTAATCACTTCACCTGTTTGGATCAAGTTGTCCAGTTCCCTATATAGGATGTGACATTTTTAATACATGCACCTGGACCCGTTGAAGCGCACGAGCGCGAAACGGCCGTTGTCCTCTTCCCTCCTCTTGCACCGGTACTCTCACCAGCCGCCTCTCCACATCGTGACAATGTCTGCACATTTTGAATAAAGGACACCATTTCACAGCAAATATTGGGTGAGTGCCACGTTCTTTTCTTCATTTATTTGGATTTGGATTACTACTATTGTGGAGCACCTCCCAGGCTGTTGGCGATCGCATGCCATAAGTGGTTCTGAATAGAATCCTGTTTCTGGACATTGCAACGGGGCAATCAAGCTCCATGAAGTGTAACACACTAACGCTGCTTTTCTTAAATCTCATAATTTTGCGGTGTATCCGCTGTTACTGAATATCCGCCTAGTGCCATTCTATCTCTATAACTTGCGTTTATTTGTGAAAAAAACAAATTTGGCCAAAATTCTGAAAGTTTTGCAATTTTCCAACTTTGAATTTTCATGCCCTTAAATCATGGAGATATGTCACACAAAATACTTAATAAATAACATTTCCCATATATCAACTTTACATCAGCACAATTTTGGAAACATCATTTTTTTTTTGTTAGGACATTATAAGGATTAAAAGTTGACCAGATATTTTTCATTTTTCCCAAAAAATTTACAAAACCGTTTTTTTAAGGACCACCTCACATTTCAAGTGATTTTGGAGGGTCAATATAACAGAAAACACTCAAAAGTTACACCATTCTAAAAAGTGCACCCCTCAATGTGCTCAAAACCATATTCAGGAAGTTTATTAACCCTTCAGGTGCTTCACAGGATGTTTTGGAATGTTTTAAAAAATGAACATGTAACTTTTTCACAAAAAATTTACTTCAGATCCAAATTTTCTTATATTCCCAAGGGTACCAGGACAAATTGCACAACAACTTTTGGGGTCCAATTCCTCCTGAGTACGCTGATATCTCTTAAGTGGGGGTAAACCAGTGTTTGAAAATAAAAAAATATATTTTTTCCACAAAAATTATCCTTTCTCCCCCAATTTTTTATTTTCCCAAGGGTAACAGGAGAAATTGGAACCCAAAAGGTGTTGTGCAATTTGTCCTGAATACACTGATTCCCCATATGTAAAGAACGCCGTTTGACTTTTTCAATGCAAAATTGAGATCGGATGCCATTTTGCGCTTGGAGAGCCCCTGATGGGCTTAAACAGTGGAAACTCCCCATAAGTGACCCCATTTTGGAAACTAGACCCCCCAAGGAACTTATCTAGATGTGTGGTGAGCACTTTGAACCCCCAAGTGGTTCACAGAAGTTTATAACGTAGAGCCATGAAAATAAAAAATCATATTTTTTCCACAAAAATGATCTTTTCGCCCCCAATTTTTTATTTTCCCAAGGGTAGCAGGAGAAATTGGACTGCAAAAGATGTTGTGCAATTTGTCCTGAGTACGTTGATACCCCATATGTTGGGGTAAATCACTGTTTGGTCGCATGGCAGAGCTAGGACCTTTTTTTCAACCCAAAAAGGGCTAATAGGAATTTTTTTACAACACACTGGGGTCCATTTTTACCTGAGTTCACCAATACATGTAATCGGGAAAGATATTTCAGGCACAGTGCAAAGCTCAGAGGCAAGGAGCGCTAGATTTTACTGTTATGGTTTGCAGGTGCCATAACCCACTGGGAGAGCCCATGAGTTGCCAGAACAGCAGAACCCCCCATAACTGACCCCATTTTAAGAAATACACCTTTCAATGAATTCATCTTGGGGTGCAGTGATCATACTGACACCATGGGTGTGTCACAGAATTTTATACCATTGGGCAGTGAAGGCAAAATAACTACATTTTTACCTCCAAAATGTTGTTTTAGCCAAAGATTTTACATTTTCGCACAAGAAGTGGGTAAATATGGCACCCAAATTTGTCCCATAATTTCTACTGAACATGGCAATACCCCATATATGGCTGTACAGTACTACTTAGCCATACGGAGAGACTCGGGAGGAACAGAGCGCTATTGTAGGGAGGAGAGCCAGGTTAACGGTCTCTCTTGCGTGTCTGGGCTGGAACTATAGGGGCTGTCACCATTATTCCGGGGGGAAGAGATTTCTGACCGGAGCAGTTCAGGACACCTGACTGATGGGGACGGGTCCGACTTAAATAGCAGTGTGTACTTGAATGTTTTCGGTCCTTACTTAGACCTCTTCAGAACAAACTATTTCAGCGGTGTGGATATCTCCTTAATTATATATTGTCTCAGTGGGAGATAAAAAGTGCATGTTGCCTAGGTTTGATGCATATGGGAACTGAGTGTCCACACCCTTCTGTGTGTCCGATAAGAGGAGTCAGCGCTTTTGTTTGCTGCGAGCTGCGCCGCTGTGGGTCTGCGCTGACCCACAGGCAACAGGCACTTTTTATCTCCCACTGAGACAATATAATTAAGGAGATATCCACACCACTGAAATAGTTTGTTCTGAAGAAGGTCTAAGTAAGGACTGAAAACATTCAGCTATTATTGTCTGGATGCATAATAAATTATCCACTTTTTTCTTTGAATTTTGAGTGCCAAGTTTTTTTAGGCTATTGATTACGGGCCGGATACCCTACTTGTGCACCAACAGCATTTCAACAACGGAGTGCCGTGTTTTTCTTATATTAAATAGCGGTGTGCGCGGGAAGACGGGACTTTTGGTGGGAAACCAGAGTGTGAACACAGAGACAGTTGACTCCCTCTCGACAGACCCACGCCAGCTATCCGTTCCTCCATACCTGGTTAGCAAGTCCATCCTGACTGACTACACACAGCTCAGAGAGAGCTCCTCACTGTGTCGTGACCGGTACAGAGTGCATAGCTTCGTTCCGCTTACCACCATGGAGGCACCGCTCAGCCATATCCCTGTGGTTCCCACTGAGAACCGGCATGCGCCTGAGGCTGTGACCGCTGGACTGTGTATTTCTTCTGCGGCCTTGTCTACTGAACTGTTTGCTACATCCGCTGTGCCATGGACCTACACCTCTTCAACATCTTGTGCCCGTGCCAGGACACCATGTGCCAAAGGACCTGGAGGATTCATCACTGCAAGGAGACAGTGCATCGCCTTTCTGGGGGACTGGATCGGAGACATCTTGTGCCACCTACGGCCCCACCGAGGGATCTTCCAGCCACCTTCCTCCAGTGCACAGAGACTGATAAGTTAACCCTTTGTTACCTACTGTATTTGTCTTTTCCCCATGCACAAATTCATATCTTTTACCCCCTGCTTATTCTACCACTGTTATATATAAAGAACCTGTTAACCCTTGCTCTGCCTCCTGTATGTCACTGCATTCTACGCACCTGCAAGCATCCTACACTATTTGCCTCCTGGAGCGCAGATTTTCCTAGAAGAGTTTGTGAACTCCATATACAGAGCCCCTAATTGCTAGAAGAACAGAATCCCCCCTCAAGTGACCCCATATGGGAAACTATACCCCTTGAGGAATTTATCTACAGGTGTAGTGATGATTTTGACTCCATGGGTATTTTCCAGAAGCAAGCAGCAAAGAATGTTGCCTAGTGAAAATTACAAACTGCCGTTGTAGTGACCAGTATGCTGTAGTAGTGACCAGTAGGTTGCTCAGCCTGTGCTTCTGGAGGCATGCAAAATGTGGACTCTTGTTGCTTCAGAAATGCCAAATGTGGACGCAATATGTGGTTTAGGTACACTGTGGGGCTCAGAAGGGAGGGGGGCATTTGGATTTGGGAGCAGAGAATTTGCTGAATTTCTTTTGGCGGGTGAGGAGCCATTTCTCTTTTCCAGAGCCTTTGTGCTACCAGTAACGTGGAAGCCCCTATATTTCCATTTTACTGTTTTTAAACAATATTTTACCTCACAGAATGAATCCTCTGCAATCTCTTGCTGTAATGTCAGTATTGTCTTTTGCTTCCTCCTCTGCCCAGGAGCTGTGGTACGTTCTGTACACGAGAGACAGAGCATGGGGGTGACAGCTCAAACAGGACAGCACATGAGGGGAGAACACAGCACAGGAAGGAGAAAGACAGCAGACAAGGGGGATAGCACATGGGGTAGACAGGTCAAAGAAGAGAGCACAGACGGGAGAAGTCATCACATGGGGAAAGAGAGAGTGGACAGGTGGGGAGCGCATGGGGGGAGATTCTCAACGCTGCAAAGCCTGCCCCCATCGTGACATTACCGCCCTCCCGATGCGATAGCACCGGGCCTCCATCTAGTATTATAATAGTTCAGATTAACTATTGCCTCATTTCTTTATACTTGGTGAAACTGGTAGTATTATCCCATAATTTCTAACTAAATGTATGCCTGCCAGAAAAAAACAATCCATTCCTTATTTTGCATAGAAAACGTAGTTCACTTTTACTGACATGTATCTACTATTTTACCATTACTAAAGACTACAATTGGTCCTCTGTGTAGAGAGAGCTGCATTAACACCCTGCACTGAATAAGTGGACAATTGTCCTCTCACATGAGAATGCTTAATGATCAGAAAATCTCCTACTAGCTGCCTGAAAACTTACAAAGATTGCAGGATCTTAGCAGGCTGTTAAGAGGATTTATTTTCAATGAGTCTGGTGATTACCAGTAACAGGATCGCAACTACTATGATGGTCCACGAGAGCTGAACACACTTTCTTGTGCCTTATGCCTCAGCTGATGTAATATAAAACTTGTCACAAATAACAGTTTTACTCAGCTCAGTGGGTGTCTTGTTATTTCCCTGTGCTCAACTACATTAAGGAAATCTTCCCTTTTAAATCCAACAAGATCTACACGATGTCACATCACTTCTATATTGCTGAAAAAAATATTTTAAAGTCCATAGATAAAACAAAGTGTTAACCTTTTCCAATATGGTAATTTTTGGCCTATTGCTTACTCTTGTATTTAATTATGCTGTTATTATTACATTTATTCATACTGGTTATCCACAAGTTGTACTAAGTGTAGATTAAAAATGATCTAGATTTAAGACAACATTGTTATATTCTTAGGCGTAAAGGTACCTTCACACTCAGCAACTTTACAACGAGAACGACAACGATCCGTGACGTTGCAGCGTCCTGGATAGCGATATCGTTGTGTTTGACACGCAGCAGTGATCTGGATCCCGCTGTGATATCGCTGGTCGGAGCTAGAAGTCCAGAACTTTATTTGGTCGTCAGATCGGCGTGTATCGTCGTGTTTGACAGCAAAAGCAACGATGCCAGCAATGTTTTACATGGAGCTAACGACCTGTGGGAACGATAAGTGAGTCGCCGTTACGTCACAGGATCGCTCCTGCATCGTTCTGGAGCTGCTGTGTTTGACGTCTCTACAGCGACCTAAACAGCGACGCTGCAGCGATCGGCTCGTTGTCTATATCGCTGCAGCGTCGCTGAGTGTGACGGTACCTTAAGAATAATCCTAGATTCGCATGTTTGAACTTCACTTGGGGACTTGCTGTGTAGTCATTTATGGCTGGCACTGTGGCCTTATGTCCCATGTACTTAGCCGTCCAAGATACTGCTCTGACTGTAAGAAATGCTGTTTCATGTAACAGCTCTTACATTACGTTTATTAACCATATGGTAGCCTTTTCTTTGAATTTCCATAATAGAAAATGATCTCATTTCACTAGGATAGGCTGTGACTTTCTCAACACTTTAGGTTTGACTCTAGGAATGACTATTAAAATGAAGAGGCTGCAGGGCTAGTAAAAATACCACAGCCTATTTATAGTATTATCGTACACGACACTCACGACCAACGACTCTACGAGGAACTGGAGAACAGCTCTGTTCACTTATATTGAGCTATGTTGTACTTCACTGTTCACTTGGTGGCCAGGAGAGCAGGTGTGCAGAAAAAATTAAGAAACGACCATTGTCCATTTACCCTCAGGATATTGGCTTGGTGAATATGCATGTTTTCTTAGAAGGACTCAGACTTCTCTGGAAGTGGCTTACCTCCGTGAAACAAAAGGATTGGGCAGTCGCTCGTAATCCTTACTTCCTTTAACACTTTCCATCTTGGAGAGTCAGGAGGCCTCGTTCACATTAGATGGTTGGAAAGCCCCAACAAAATCAAAAGGTCTGACCAATATACTGTATATATGCAGCCAATATCTAAGACCAACTTCAGACAACAGCATCACAGAAGTTTAGCAGAATACAAGCTATTTGGAACTGACTTTAAAGAGAATTGCTTACCACTAGGGTACATTACTTATGAGGTGATACAGTATTATCTAGAAACTTATGATGATATGTACAGTCATGGCCAAAAATGTTGGCAGCCTTGAAATTATTCCAGAAAATACATTTCTCCCAGAAAATTATTGCAATTACACATGTTTATTTCCTATGTGTGTATTGGAACAACACAAAAAAAAGAGAAAAAAAGGCAAACTGGACATAATTTCACTCAAAACCTCCAAAATAGGCCAGACAAAATTGTTGGCACCTTTCCAAAATTGTGGATGAACAACTTTGTTTCAAGCATGTGATGCTTGTTCAAACTCACACCTGAAACCAGATAAAAAATGGAGAAGTTGACCCAATGTTTGCATTGTGTGTCTGTGTGTGCCACACTAAGTATGGAGGCCAGAAAGAGGAGAAGAAAACTGTCTGAGAACCAAAATTATTGAAAAATCAATAATCTCAAGGTTACAAATCCACTCCAGAGATCTTGACGTTCTTTTGTCCACGGTGTGCAACATAAGTTTAAAACCGATGGCACTATAACTAATCTCCCTGGACGTTGCAACATAGGATAGTCTGGAAAGTGGATAAGCAGCCCAATTAAGTTCCAAAGAAATTCAAGCTGTTCTGTAGGGTCAGAGTGCATTAGTGTCAGCGCGAACTATCAGTTGACATTTGATTGAAATTAAAGGATGACCCCACTGCTGACAAATATGCATAAAAAGATAGCTTGCAGCTTGCCAAAATGTACATGAGTAAGCCAAAATCCTTCTGGGAAAGCATCTTTTGGATAGATGAGACCAAGATAGAGCTTTTTTGAAAAGCACATCATCCTGTTTACTGAAAATGGAATGAGGCCTACAAAGAAAAGAACACAGTACCTACAGTCAAATATGGTGAAGGTTCAAATATGTTTGGGGGTTGTTTTGCTGCCACTGGCATTGGATGCCTTGACTGTGAATAAATGATACTTGTATATCTGTGATCTGATGTCTTATTCCAGAGAAATCCACGTTTTTCTTATATGTAAATGAGCTGTTTCAGGCTATGGGATGGACACTGATCTTCATGAGAATTTGCCTCCTGAACCTATTTTAAATGAATGAGGGGTTACCAGTGTGGGATATGTAACGGTTACTTATATTACCAGTGTGATATGTAATAGCTGTTCCCTGCTTTCCTGACCTCACTGGAGAGCTATGTGTGACTATAAGGCCATGTTCACACGTTCAGTATTTGGTTATTATTTTACATCATTATTTGTAAGCCAAAAACAGGAGGGGAACAGTCAGAGAAAAAGTTTAATAGGAACACGTCCACCAACAAAGTTGATTTCTCCTGTTCTGTGTTAGAATCACGTCTCACACTGGTAGCTCCCCTTCTATTTAAAATAATCCTAGGAGGCAGATTCTCATGCAAATTAGTGTCCTCCTCGTAGGCTGGAATAGCTCATTCACATATAAGAAAAATACTCTGGAATAAGACATCAGATCACAGATATCAAGGTATTATTTTATTCAACTTCCTATGACCTACATACCCTTATAGACGGCTTAAAAGTGTGTTTTCTGCTGATAGATTCCCTTTTTGAGGGAATCCGTCAGCAAGTTTTTGCTATATAATCTGACAACACCATAATGCAGGGGCAGAGACCCTGATTCCAGCAGTGCATCACTTAGTTTACTGTGTGCAGCAGTTGAAATCGAATCACATTTCTCTGCTGCAGATCTAGCAGAGATCAGATGCGGAGCTCTGTATAACCTCGCCCACACCACTGACTGGCAGCTTTTTGTGTATAATGTATATTGACAGAAAGCTGCAAATCAGTGCTAGGAGCAAGGATAGACTAGGGGGCATAAGAGCAGCTTGTCCTCTAGTGATAATTTACTAATAAATAAACACTGATTATGCCAAAACGGCAAAATACAGCCCAGTAAGTGACATATCACTGGAATCAGGGTTTCTGCACCTACATCTTGGTGCTCTTAGATTCCATCGCAAAACTGGCTGACAGATTTCCTTTAATTATGGCCACCATATATTTTAAAGAATCACACATATGGCAATTGTGGACTTCTTTTAAATTCTGATTTTCACCACTATGCCCCTAAAACTAACTATTAGTTAAAGCATAGAAATAGTTTATAAACAAGAACAGTTAAGTAAGTTATTAGAATTCTTTTTGTCTGCAAACAAAAGAAAATCATAGATAATGTTTGCGCAAGAAGATTAGTAATTTATATTTTCTTACAGGAACGCCCAAAGGTAAAAATCAGCAAACAATAGCTGTGACAACACACTCGTTCAGCCAGTTCCTCGCCTTTTATTTTAGCTCCAGTATAAATACTGTAGCAGAACAGAGATCATGTAGATATTGCAGAGAAAGCGAAGCGTCATAACACAAGTGTAGCCTTAAACCACTCAGACGTTCATGTTTGCCGTCTAGACAGCTGATAGTATGTTTCTGTTTACTTGCAGCACCTGGACGTTCCAAAACAGAACTCCGACACGCACACGTTCCTTCTAAACCCCTGCATATCTCAGCCTTGCTTTACACAAAGTCACACGTCGCTCGTCATGTATAAAGCACAGCTGCATGAAACCTGCCAAAGGAAATGAGAGCTGGGAATGTGCTGCCTAACCAGCACCAGCATACACGACACGAGTCTCCATTCTACAAAGAGAGCGCAACCATGGTAGGGGCAACCCTCAAATGCTGCTCAATTGCAATATGACCTCCATTTTAAGTCATTGTCCAGGCAGAGCAAAATATTTATTTTGAGTATCATAAAACCAAGAAAGTTTTTTGAAAAATGCAAAGATGCCATTATGTTTGTATACCACTTAATTTCCAACTGGAAACATCCCCAAAATGGAAAGAAGGTTTACACTTTATGAAAAAGTACAGAGGTTGCAACTCTTTGCTGCCCTTCTGTTGCTGGCTTGTTTGTATTGCCGTTTTAATCTTAATTCAATATTGTTGGATGCAGTGCCGGCAATAGGGGTAGGCAGACTAGGCATCTGCCTAGGGTCCTCACTACCCCAGGGGCCCCCAGCCAGTGGCATGTCGCTAATGGCAGCAGACCACGTGGCCTCTCCCATCATCCCACCACTACTTCTGATGCAGCGGACACAATGTCGTCATTTAAACGCGAACCACACTGTGTCAGGCAGTGGAGCTGCTGAGGTGAGGGGACTCGCTGCAGAGGGGGAATGAGGAGAGGTGAGTATTCTATTAATTTATCTTTTAAATCAGTGAGTATGTGGTGGCCATAATACTGGACAAATATGAGGCTTCATTATACTCCTATGGGGGCCTGCATTACACTCTTATAGGGGGGCTGCATAATACTCCTATGAGCTGCATAATACTCCCGTGGGGCTGCATTATACTCCTATGGGAGAGCTGCAGTATACTCCTGTGGTGGTCCTATTGTTAGAAACTGGCTACATGAAACAAATTTGTTAGGGTACAACAAGGGTTCCACCAAGAGGTGGAAGTTATGTAAGCGTTCCATCGCTGAGACGCGCAAATCAGAACGGATGATAGACAGGATAGGTTCCTAGGGCACGTGCTAGGGTATAGCCCACCCACACGATAACAGAGATGAGATCAGACGCCGTGATAATTGAGGAACTATTTAAGGGACATGAGACTGAATGAATGGGTGAAATATTTTTTTTACCCCTGACAAGGGGGCACTGGCATAATCCGTCAGTTTGTGAGCCTTCACCTGCCACTGCAAGGGGCCTCTAAGGACATTGCTATATGCATCAAAACCTTTTCTCTTACACCCCCTGATGAACCCCCCAAACAGAGGGAGAAACGCGTTGGGGAGGCTACATAACCTTATGGGTAACTTATTGACAGGTTAACACTAGGGTACTGCCCTAGTTAGGGCGGCAACAATGCATGGGCATGACATGGAGTGGTAAAACAAAGAATACTCCCCCCTATTTTTCTTTGCCCATTCCCCATTGTCTACTTAAAGGGGAGGGGAAAAGACCTCTTATTCCTATGTGAAGGAACATCTACACAACTGGCATAAAGGAAGGGCTACTTTGGTGAGATCATACCAACTTTTTATCTTGAGAACAGTTGGTTTGCAGCACCTGCACTTTATGGATATTGTTTAGTTGTCCATTTATGCATTGTGGCTATTAGCCCTTTTTAGGATATCATTAAAGATTATGTTTTAAATGTATTTTTGCCTACCCTGCTGCAATTGTTGGTCCCTACTTTGGGAAGGTACTGAGTGTCAGAGTACATTCTGATGCACAGGTTGCTGTATAATACACGGTCAGTAATTGGCAGCGCTATGAACACAGCACATGTCCGCTGGGTCCAAAGCGCTGTTGGCTTTTAAATGCAGTTGATTCTGCATGTGTTTATTGAATCGTGCGGAATCACCGCGTCCAATACATTGTACGGATATGCTAGTCTCCACTAGAGAAATAGACATGCTGCAGTCTATTAAGACGCGCTGCACGTCCATCTCCACAGGTGAGCCGTGGGCATCTCTGCACGCATAGTGGGCATGGGAATTCTTGAAATCCCATCCACTATGCTGTAACATCTGGATGCTGCGGGTTGGACACTGCGGATGTATGCAGCGTCCAAACCGCAGGGTTTACTGACCACGTGCACGTACCCTTAGGCTATGTGCACACGAAGCATTTTTACGGCGTTTTTTTCCGCGCAGAGATGGTCTAAAAACACAATGAAATCCTTATGCAAGGTATGTCAATGACAATCCTGAAGTGTTGTGCACATGATCAGTAAATTTCCGTGCATATTTGCAGTGCATTTTATTCTGCAGCATGTCAATTCTTTTTACGTTTCTGCAGAGTTTCAGCACCCATTGACTTCAATTGAGTCAGTCAAATCCGCAGCAAAAACACAGGTATAAAAATGTTTGCGGATTTGCTGAGTTTTTGTATTGCGTTATACCGCCTTTCTATGGTGTTTCCCACACGGTCATCTGTGTGACAGCGTGGGAAACACTGGCTCTGTGGTTCTTATTGGCGGTAACGCAACCGCCAGTAAGACTGTCGGTCAGAGCGCAGTCTGATCATGCTGTCTGATGTCAGCGTGATCCCGCAGCTGTGACTGCGACTCACGGTAATGTTACCACCAGTAATGTCAGTCACAGCACTGCAGGATCATGCTGTCTGATGTCAGCGTGATCCCGCAGCTGTGACTGCGACTCACGGTAATGTTACCGCCGGTACTGTTGGTCACAGCGCTGCGGAATCATGCTGTCTAATGTCACTGTGACCCCTCAGCTGACTGTGATTCGCAGCGGTGACCTGCGGTAAAAAGCTGGTGTGGGCCAATGAGACTACTGCTCCCAATGGGCTATGTCTGCTGTTACTGCTAAAAGTGATAGCAGGTGCTGCTGATGGGAGAGTAGTATCATCTGCCGGCGCCTGTGCTTACAGTTAAAAAAAAATGTAAAATTACATACATATTCATATAAAAATTAAAAAAGACATTATACTCATCTTAACTCTCATTCCCTCGTCTCCTTTAAATAATGTAAAATATTAAACCACCATATACCCCCTGTCGGCCATAGTCCACGTAATCCAGATTGTCCCACGGCGATCTCACGTGTAGAACAGTCACATTGGAATATGTGACTGCTCTACCCGGCCGCCAGCGATACACCTGCAGGAGGTAATCGCTCCCGCAGTGTATCACTGAGGTGCTGTGAGAGTTCACTGGAGTTCATCATCTCCGGTGCTCTCACTTACAGCACCAATGTGTGAGAGCTTTCCCACGCAGCAGTGGTGCCGTAAGGGAGATCACTGGAGCTGATCAGCTGATGAACTCCTGTGAACTCTCACGGCAGTTCAGGGATACACTGCGGGAGCGATTACCTCCTGTCAGTGTATTGCCAGCTCTCTTTGAGAGCAGTTACATCACTGATGTGACTCCTCTCAAAGTGATCAGGATCATCGTGAGACATCATAGATTATCTTCTCTGCGGATCAGCAATATTTGTGGTTTATTATTTTATTTTTGTTGCTGGAGACGTTGGCTTCGGTGGATTCAGCTTTCGGTAAGTATGGGTTAATTAAGATTATTAAAGAAGTCTGTGTCATTATTTCAAGTAAAGGACTTTATTCTGGGTGTCTGTGTTTTTATACACTATCACTATGAGGTTACTATTGGATAGATGTCTTATAGACACTTCTCCAATACTAACCTGTGGGCTTGATGTCACCTGACAATACAAAAGTGTCATCAACCCCACAAATATGAACCCCACTTGCCACCGCTACAAAGCAAGTGGGAAGAGTGAGGCTAAGCGCCAGATTTGGAGCATCTTAATGATGCGCCTTTTCTGGCGTGGCTGAGAGCTGATGTTTTTAGTCTGAGAGGGGCCAATATCCATGACCCCTTCATAGGCTATTAATATCAGCCCGCTGCTGTCTGCATAGCCTTTGCTGGTTATTAATTATATGGGTACTCCACATAATTTTTTTAGGGGTCCCCCATTATAACAGCCAGTAAAGGCTAAGTATACAGCTGTGAGCTAATATTAATAACCGTGGGTATTACCCCATTCCCAGGCTATAAACATTGTCCTCCAGCCATCAGCTTTCCCTCTGCTGGTTATTAAAATTACGCGGGAGCGCACGCCATTTTTTAAAATTTTTTCTTTAAAATTAACAGTTGCTGTTTGGCCACAGCCTATGTACGTTCGTTCTGTCAACGCTCCTACATAGGCTAGTGACAATGTGTGTGTAAGTTTGTGTGTATTTGTGTTTACTTATCAGCTTAGTAATGAGGGTGTCGGGCAGACACCTTTTACTAAGCCTAGAGCTATGTGTCAATGACAGCTGCTGCCCTAATCCCATTACTCTAATGCCACACTGCATCAGCATGAAAAGGTGGTGTTGAGCCAAGAAATCACATCATAAAACTTTTTTTTAAATATCTTTATTTAGCCAAAAAAAGCCTTCATTGCTGTGCAAAAACGCATACAAAAAACGCATGCAGAAAATGCACCAAATTACAGCAAAAATGCGTGTTTTTGCCACAGTGGTTTTCCTGCCAAGAGACGCAGAAACCTTCCAGAAATTTCTGCAAGCAAATACTCAACGTGCGCACATAGCCTAAGGCTATCTGCACATGTTGCAGAATTGCGGCGGAAATTTCCGCTGCAATTTCGCAACTCTCTGCCACGGGAAATACGCATGCGGAATTGGCATGCATATTCCTGCTAAACACTAGCGTTTTGCAAGCGTAATTAGCTTGTAGAATGCTAGCGTTTTCCAAGCAATCTGTAGCATCACTTGGAAAAATGATTGACAGGTTGGTTACACTTATCAAACATAGTGTTTCACAAGTGTGACCAACCTTTTTACTATTGATGCTGACTATGCAGCATCAATAGTAAAAAGATATAATGTTAAAAATAATTAAAAAAAATAAAAAATCATGATATTCTCACTTTCCGGTGGCCCCCGCAGCCTTCCCGATCCTCGAGATGCTCCTGGAACTCCCATTCCCGGCGATGCCTTGCGACAATGACCCCAGATGACGTAGCATCACACGAGACCACTACGTCATCGCCGCAAGGCATCACTGGGAACGGGAGCTGCAGAGAGCATCGCTAAGGCCGGGGCTGGATCCGGTGGCCGCCAGAAGGTGAGTATATAACTATTTTTTATTTTAATTATTTTTTTAAGGTCCTGGAGGAGAGTCTACTCTCCACCAACCTTGGTACTATCCACACATGATTAGCTTACTTTGCGCATGGTGGGCATAGCCCCATGTGGAAAGTAAGCGGATAAATGCATTCCTATGTGTGCGGAATAGCTGCAATTCCGCACAAAGAATGAGCATGCTGCGTATTTTTCCGCGATGCGATTCCGCTGCAGAAAAATACGCAGCATTAGCACAGCATTGCGGAATCCCATTGAATTCAATGGGTTGTGTTGTGTATGCATTTTCGCAGCGTTTTCGCAGCGTTCTCGCGGCAAAAAAACTCGGCAAAACGCATACAATCCGCAACGTGTGCACATAGCCTAAGGCCACATTCACACGTTCAGTATTTGGTCAGTATTTTACATCAGTATTTGTGAACCGAAAAGTATCAAATAAACATGTCACGCTTCTGCATTTATCACCCACTCCTGGTTTTGACTTACAAATACTTATGTAAAATACCGACGAAATACTGAACGTGTGAACATGGCCTAACACTTCCTGCAAGAATACTCACAGCATGTTTTGCTAGCCAGTATGATGTTCTCATTTATAGGTAAAGCTATAAAGTGGATTTGTTGTTAATCTTTGTCATGAGCAGATAACGAGTCACCTTTATTATATTTAATGGAAGTGTTTAGAAACAGAGTGATACTTGACACAAGCAGCTTCACTCTGAAATTGTTCCATTATTCCCCCTAAAGATTTCCATAAAACAGTTTATGGAATTCAGAGATCCTTTGTCACACTTCCAGATTCCCACAGTTAACTTAAGCAGGTTACATTTAAAGAACAAAGTCCTTTATTCCCGAGACTTTCTCAAGAAATTTATTTCAGGTATAAAATACTGATCTCTTAATGAAATAATCCTTATATGTTTTGTTAATAGAAACATGATGTAGTGATTTTTTACATAGATGTAGCGTGACATGGTTGTTGAGCTTTAAGAACTTCTAGAATTGCAAAAAAAAGGGTTATTCCAAACTTCAGGAGCAAAGTTCTGTGGCACTACTTATTAGATTAAGAAGCCACTGTGTTTAGATAAGAATGGAATCTGCTTCACGGAAGAACTACAAGAGATACGTTTTGCTTTTTTTGCTTTACTTAGTCATTTAGTTGAAATGGTCATTGCCAAATAAAAAGCTGGATAGAATGTCGCAGTTAAAGCTAGGTATATGGAGCACCCGCTAGGGCCTACGGGATACTCGGTCCCTTGTCCGGTGGTCATTAAAGGGGTAGTCACGGTGGCAGCGACCCGGTCCGTGGCCCTGGGCGTCCAAGTTAAAGAGAAAGTCTTGAAAGGGGTTGTTTTGAATAAAGAATGTTCGTGACACCACCTGTGGTATTCGGTCAGGGATGACCGACTCTGATTAAAGGGGTCCACTGGGAATGATGGCACTGCAGCAGGGATGGTATGGCTTCCCACAGGTGAAGCTTGATCCCCAGGGCTCCCGGTGTAATGGGTAAAGATGACAGACGGTGTAGTGCCAGAAAGAATTAGAGGACACAAGGTTGCAGTCTCTTTATCTTTTACTGGTGGTATACAGTCCAGGGTACGGATCACAGGTGATGGTAATGCCCGGGCAGCCTGGAAACGATTAGGAATCCCCTTAGCCAGGTGGGAGTGGGAGCCTTCCTTATTGGGCTGTAATGTGCATCCCTTGCTGCCTGAGGCTTTTCACAAGGTCCTCTCTCTCTGTCTCTGTCCTAGGACAGTACCCGCATGGCAGGCAGTGCAAGCCTTTTTACAGGGGTCCCTACTTGTGGCGACTCCAGGCTCTGTATGCTGCTGTGCCTTCTGGTGTAGTTGTGGACAAGTGACTTTTAATCTCCTGCCCTCCGGTTTCTGCTGTGGGGCATACAGTCCCACACAGCCTCGGACTCCCGGTGTCCAGTTCCTGCGCTTCAGGGTGGAGGGAGCTCAATCGCAGCTCCCCTCCAGCTCCTCACTTCTCCTGTGCTCCTTCCTCCTTCACACTCTCTACAGACTAATCTAACTCCTCCTCCAAGCCAGAACATATATAGGGAAGTTCCCCTGAAACCGGGTCTAGAGCTCCCCCTTCTGGCCTGGAGTCAGAACATGTTGCATGTATGTGCTACCTGTTAAAGGGATCCTCCTCGCTTCAAGGCATGGCATCACCCTCCCCGAGAGGAAGGCAATACCACTGTGGTACCCGAACTCCTGGGGTGCCACATATACACATTAGCCAAACTCTGCAATGTTAGCAAGGTTAAAAAGTGGTTAGCCATTTTCTGCTTACTTCTGCATCTGGAGGTGAGCCAAGCAGTTGACATTAATGTACCAGAGCCACTGACCAGTTAACCAGCTAGGGGAGGGAGTTGCTATGTAGAAAATACAGCGGAGGCATCTGCACTTCCAAATACAACTTTAAAACCCAATTCATTGTGGATGGGGCAGCACTTTAGAGTCAAGAAGGGGTAGACTGGCTTATCTTTCAAAGGGTCAGACAATGACCTACATTTTCTTGGGTGGGTGAAATTGAGGGGAGGGTTCTCACAGTTTCCCTTTAACCAATAATATAATTTGTAGATATGTAATAATGATGGACTGCTCTGCTGCGTTCCTACCACTGAAGACAACAATCGTGCTGTGTGTACAGTGTTAGCTGTTTTATATACAATGTGAGTAGTGCATAGGGCAGGGTAAGCACAGGCTTAGCTTTGGGATCACATAGGTACGTTTCATATAGTTAAGTGGTTTAGCAATAGCTAATAGGACATAAGATAAGGATAATAGGTTTAGTCTATGGGATAGGACATAGTTAATGATAGAACTAGCCCAGTGGGTGAGAACTAGTGTTAATAAAAGGTGGCCACTTTCTGATAGTAGGAAAGATAAGGAAGTGTAGTATCACGTCCAAGTTCAAGTCCAGTGGGCTGCTAGGGTCAACATGTGTTTATCATATGAGGCAGTGGGATGCCATACTAGAATCCTGAGCGGACTCGCCTATCGCGCCCGGAGCCCAAGATCTGGCATAGGGGCTGCCAATCACATTGTATCTTTTGGCATACAGGACAAGATGGACAGGGACCCATCAAGATGGAAGATGGAAGTTAATGGATCTCAGGTGCACTGCCGAGTGTGAAGGGTGATTCCTAGGGCTAACAGAGTCAGTGGGTGAAGGGATGCTGAATGAGGACCCAATGGAAGATGAAGATGTGTTAGGCTGTCCTATCCCACGTATTATACCTTGATGAACTTGAACTGACTAGTAAACTTTTGCTTGTTGAAAAGAACTTTGCGTTCCCTGAATTGTGTGTGGCGGCTCCCGAACTTGGAAGCCTGGAGACAGCGGAGGCCTGGAGCCTACAAGTGAGTGGGATGTACCCCACAACTGACAGCACACTGGGAATGGGACATTGTTTTCCTTGTTTTCCTGTAAAGTGCCAGAGCATGACTGGACAGCAGCTCAGTCATGACCACCGCTTTTGCACACTTTACAGATACCCAATAGTCCTGTAAACTTGCAGACAGGGAATAAAATGAATGATACATCCTTTGCTTTTACTGAAGACTGGGTCAGCATTAGGAATGTGTGACCTGGGACCCTGAACAGGGGACATACATCCACTCCAGAATCCAGTACAAACTTATTACCCTCACCCATAAAAGCACTCCATGGCTCAGTACCACCTTACATCTCCTCCCTCGTCTCAGTCTACCACCCTAATTGTGCTCTCCGCTCTGCTAATGACCTGCTGCAATAGACTCTAAGGGTACAACCTCCCACCTCTACTTGCTGTCACATCTGCTGCAATAGACTCTAATGGTACAACCTCCCACCTCTGCTTGCTGTCACATCTGCTGCAATAGACTCTAATGGTACAACCTCCCACCTCTGCTTGCTGTCGCATCTGCTGCAATAGACTCTAATGGTACAACCTCCCACCTCTGCTTGCTGTCGCATCTGCTGCAATAGACTCTAATGGTACAACCTCCCACCTCTGCTTGCTGTCTGCTGTCTTTCATCTGCCACTTTACCATCTAGCAACATATTCTAATGTGCCTGCTTAAAGATTGGTATAATTCATTTGTTGCATTGTATGTTTTACTCACTGTTTGATGTATATCCATGACTGTGGTCTCTCTAGATATTATCTGGTGGAAGGTGTTATAGCATATAGATGTTGCTAGCCCCAATGTCTTTGATCATCTAACCACCCCCTGGTGTGCTGGCCCCAGCTGCCAAATTATCCCCAACCAGTTCCCATAATACATCTCTTCTGACCCAGTATCCTGGACTATAAATTTAGAAACATCCTTAGGGGTGCACGCATGTGGGGGTGCACGCGAGCATCCCGAAGATAAGCATCGATCAAAAGGCAGTTATTCCATGGCAGTTAGTCAGGGCAGGAGTCAGGTAACCCACACTCTGCTCTCCCTTCTATCCATGTGCTTTATTCCTATCTTCCTATGTTCCCTTGCCATCCACGCTCACCGTCCCATACCCCCTCCATCACGACTCATATACATCAGCTCCTCTCTCCTTCCCTCTCCCATGTACAGCTCCCATGCACTTCTCACCTTCCTGAAAAACCTCAGCCCATCTTGCCCAAACACACTTCCCAAAAGATTTTTGCACAATTCCAATACCTACTTGTTCTTTACAGTATCTTCCTACTCCTACTGATTTCAGGGGACATCTCTCCCAACCCTGGTCCACCATCCACCAACGTCAACCCCTATCCTACTTCGTATCATAACCACACTAATCTTATTAATATTACTTGCACTCCTTCATATCCTTCTTTTAATTGTGCCCTTTGGAATCCACCGTCTGTATGTAACAAACTTCCTTTTCTGCACAATTATTTTTCTGAACAACTCTCTGAATCTGTTGGCCCTCACTGAAACCTGGATTCAGGATTCTGACATTGTCTTCCCTGCTACCTTTTCCCATGGTGGCCTACAATTCTCCCATTCCCCGAGACCCACAAACAGACATGGTGGTGGAGTCGGCATACTCCTGTCCCCACAATGCACCTTCCATGTCATCCCCCCAGTTCCATCACTCATTCCCTTCTTTTGAGGTCCACACCATCAAGCTCTTCCGTCCCCTCTTCCTTAGAGCAGGTGTCATATACCGGCCCCCAGGCTTGCCCACCCACTTCCTGGACCATTTCTCTGCCTGGCTGCGGCACTTCATGTCCTCAGAACTCACAACCCTTATCCTGGGAGACTTCAACATCCCCATTAACAGCCCCACTTCCACATCTGCATCCCAGCTTCTATCACTAACTACTTCTCTCGGCCTCTCGCAGCTCTCAACCTCTAAGACAGTAACACCCTTGACCTAGTCTTCGCCTGGCTCTGCTCAATCTCCTACTTAGATAACTCACCGCTTCCCCTCTCTGACCACAACATTCTCTCCAGCACACTCAAAATCCTCGCCCACACATTCCTACCTACCACACGTTCAGAAATCTACCAGCCATTAACCCTCATACACTTTCAGACTCCTTACACTCATCACTGTCCCCAATCTCCTCTTTTTCCTGTCCTGATCTGGCTGTACATCACTACAATGACACTCTTAGAAGCACCCTTGACCAAGTAGCGCCCCTCACCCTCAGAACCTCCAAACACAGAGTAAAACAGCCCTGACTCACATCGCAAACTAGGCTTCTCCAGTGATGCTCTAGAAGTGCTGAACGCTTATGGAGGAAAACTCACACACCAGAAGACTTCAAACATTTCAAATTTATGCTAAGAACCTATAATTCTGCCCTTCACCTTGCTAAACAGACCTACTACACCACTCTGATTTCCTCACTATCCAACAACCCCAAGAAACTTTTTGACACTTTTCACTCCCTCCTCAGGCCAAAAGTACAAGCCCCTATCATAGACATTTGTGCTGATGACCTGGCCTCCCACTTTATAGACAAAATAGATAATATCCGTCAGGAAATCAGCTCCCAACCACCAAGTGCAGTGACTCCCATCCCTCCCTGCATTTCCCCTGGCTCACTCTCCACATTTGATACAATCACAGAAGAAGTCTGCAGGCTCCTCTCTTCTTCTCGTCCGACTACATGCACTACTGACCCCATTCCCTCACACCTGCTCCCGTCGCTCTCTCCAGTCGTCACAACTCACCTAACTACTGTACAATCTTTAATTTCTCCCTCTCCTCTGGCATTTTCCCCTCCTCCTTCAAACACTATATCATTACTCCATTACTAAAGAAACCCTCTCTCGATCCATCCTGCACAAATATCTACAGACCAGTCTCCAATTTCCCCTTCATCTCTAAACTGTTGGAGCGCCTGGTCTACTCCCGCCTTACCAGTTACCTCTCCATTCACTCCCTCCTAGACCCTTCACAGTCCGGCTTCGGCCCCCTATATTCGACAGAAACTGCACTCATCAAAGTGATCAGTGACCTTCTGACAGCAAAGTGTAATGGTGACCACTCTCTGCTCATTCCTCTCGACCTTTCTGCAGCTTTCGACACTGTTGACCACCATATCCTACTGTCTAGGCTCCAGTCATTAAGCATTAAGGACACTGCTCTCTCCTAGTTCTTTTCCTATCTTTCTGATCGCTCCTTCAGTGTATCGTTCATTGGTTCCAGTTAATCCTTTCTTCCTCTCACTGTCGGGGTACTTCAGGGCTCAGTCCTTGGCCCCCTTCTCTTCTCCACCTACACGGTCCCAATTGGACAGACCATCAGCAGTTTTGGCTTTCAGTACCATCTTTATGCCGATGACACACAACTATACACGTCATCCCCTGAGCGTACTCCCGATGTACTACAAAACGCCAGTGATAGTCTGTCGACAGTCTCTGACATCATGTCCGCTCTCTATCTAAAACTCAACCTCTCCAATGCTGAACTTCTTTTGCTCCTGCCGTCTACTGACCTCCCTAAACCTGACGTTTCCCTCTCTGTGGGTGTACCATAATAACACTCCGGCAGTAGGTATGCTGTCTGGGTGTTATGTTTGACTCTGATTTCTCCTTCACACCCCACATACAATCTCTTGCCCGCTCTTGCATATTTGTTCAGAGCGGCCTATCACTTCCCTAGTAAAAGTCATTTTATGTGTAAGGGCGCATGTGTAGCTCTATTCACTATTTCCATCAGTCCCCCATCCCCTGAAGATGGCTGGACCATCATTGTAAATACATCATTGTAAATAAGCTCCTGTACTTTGTATCTCCCCCACCTCATTGTAGTTTGTAAGCTCTCATGAGCAGGGTCCTATTATTGTGCTTTAATTATTGTATTGTTAACGTTGTTACTTATGAGTTATGACTTGTGTTTGAAACTGTTAAACTGTAAAGCTCTGCGGAATATGTTGGCGCTATATGAATAAAGATTATTATTATTATTTATGAGGTTAACATCCTCAATAATCAGAACCTCCCACTCCCATCTCCAAGACTTTTCACATGCTGCGCCAATTCTTTGAAATGTACTACCCAGGTTAATACGATTAATCCCCAATCCCCACAGTTTTAAGCGTGCCCTAAAAATGCATTTCTTCAGACTGGCCTACCATCTCAATGCATTAACCTAACTATCCCTGTGTTGCCCATTCAAAATTTTTTACCATAACCAGGTTCCTCGCATCATGTTCTCACATGCTTCATCCATCTAATAGCCCTCTGTGTCTGTGCTGTTACATACTTAATGCAGCATTACATGAACACCCGATCCTTACACTATGGCTGGTCCGAACAACAACAAAAAATTGTTACCATCCACCTTTCGTGTCTCTGCAGTGCCCCAGAGTCCTGGTCATTGCAGTAATGTCACTCTTCCACCAGGGGGAGTGATATTACGTCTGATGGTACTAAAGGAGTTCACCTGACCAGGTATCACAAGTCACACACTACACTTCACACTCCAGTCCACCAGGGGGAGCAAAGGTTCTATCTATTAGGCCACTCCTCACACACGGGTAAAACTGGTGGGTTGGATAGGAAGTGAGGGAGAAGCTACCTGGGTTTGACCCAGAGAGGACCTGTCAGGCAGACAGGGGGAAAAGGAGGAACATCTGAGCTGCAGACAGAGGGTCCCTGTCAGGTGTGGGATCCTGACAGAGGCCAAGCACGAGATAGATAGTTACGGAGCTGCGCCTTCACCCATTGCGGCAGCATCCTAAGAAAGGACACGAAGTGAGGTGTATTGTGGAGAGTGAGAAACGAAGTCACAGCACAAGGAGATAATACCAGGAGGAGTTCTGCCCCAAGATCGGCAGCCTCTTTCTGAGGCGCGTAGCCGGTGGCCGGAACACCGAGGGAGTAATTGACTCTATGTATTACTTCAGAGACTGGCAGAACAGTCAATTCCAAGTTGGTTGCCCGACCTTAATACCTAAGAAGACACGGAGGCAAATTGTGGGAGAGGGGCGTCACTAGGGTCCCTATAAATAAGCTCCAGGCCTACCCCGTCATACGGGTTGTCCTATCCATACCATCTGGGGGACAGAGAGAGAGAGAAGATCAGAAACATCCACGAAAGTTGTGAGGACTATCCCGTGGTGCTCAGCAGGGAGGTACTACAACACACAGGCGCTAGTAGGAAGGCTACTGATTTTCACCTGGATAAGGGAACTCTGGATGTGCCTTCGGATCGGCCGGATTCAGCCTGCCCTGTGAACGGTACTCTGGACTGTGGACGCTGAAGTCTTCAGTAAAAGGTAAAGAGACTGCAACCTTTGTTTCCTCGTTATTCATTGCGCCTTACAACATCCACCATCACCACCTACACATCTGGGAAGCCCTGGGGACATACAGTTATATGAAAAAGTTTGGACACCCCTATTAATCTTAAGCTTAATGTTTTATAAAAATTGGTTTTTTTTGCAACAGCTATTTCAGTTTCATATATCTAATAACTGTTGGACACAGTAATGTTTCTGCCTTGAAATGAGGTTTATTGTACTAACAGAAAATGTGCAATCTGCATTCAAACAAAATTTGACAGGTGCATAAGTATGGGCACCTCACCCGAAAAGTGACATTAATATTTAGTAGATCCTCCTTTTGCAAAAATAACAGCCTCTAGTCGCTTCCTGTAGCTATTAATGAGTTCCTGGATCCTGGATGAAGGTATTTTTGACCATTCCTCTTTACAAAACAATTCCAGGTCAGTTAAGTTTGATGGTCACCGAGCATGGACAGCCCTCTTCAAATGATCCCACAGATGTTCAATGATATTCAGGTCTGGGGACTGGGATGGCCATTCCAGAACAGTGTAATTGTTCCTCTGCATGAATGCCTGAGTAGATTTGGAGCGGTATTTTGGATCATTGTCTTGCTGAAAGATCCATCCCCTGCGTAACTTCAACTTTGTCACTGGCATTGGCCACACAGCCCCAAAGCATGATGGAACCTCCACCAAATTTTACTGTGGGTAGCAAGTGTTTTTCTTGGAATGCTGTGTTTTTTTGCCGCCATGCATAACGCCTTTTTGTATGACCAAACAACTCAATATTGGTTTCATCAGTCCACAGGACCTTCTTCCAAAAAGAAATTGGCTTCTCCAAATGTGCTTTTGCATACCTCAGCCGACTCTGTTTGTGGCGTGCTTGCAGAAACGGCTTCTTTTGCATCACTCTCCCATACAGCTTCTCCTTGTTCAAAGTGCGTTGTATAGTTGACCGATGCACAGTGACACCATCTGCAGCAAGTTGATGCTGCAGCTCTCTGGAGGTGGTCTGAGGATTGTCCTTGACTGATCTCACCATTCTTCTTCTCTGCCTTTCTGATGTTTTTCTTGGCCGGCCACTTCTGGCCTTAACAAGAACTGTACCTGTGTTCTTCCATTTCCTTACTATGTTCCTCACAGTGGAAATTGACAGGTTAAATCTCTGAGACCGCTTTTTGTATCCTTCCCCTGAACAACTATGTTGAATAATCTTTGTTTTCAGATCATTTGACAGTTGTTTTGAGGAGCCCATGATGCCACTCTTCAGAGAAGATTCAAACAGGAGAACAACTTGCAAGTGACCACTTTAAGTAGCTTTTCTCATGATTGCATACACCTGGCTATGAAGTTCAAAGCTCAATGAGGTTACAAAACCAAAAAAAGTGCTTTAATAAGTCAGTAAAAAGTAGGTAGGAGTATTTAAAATAAGAAAATGATAAGGGTGCCCATACTTATGCACCTGTCAAATTTTGTTTGAATGCAGATTGCACATTTTCTGTTAGTACAATAAACCTCATTTCAAGGCAGAAACATTACTGTGTCCAACAGTTATTAGATATATGAAACTGAAATAGTTGTTGCAAAAAAAAAACAATTTTTATAAAACATTAAGCTTAAGATTAATAGGGGTGCCCAAACTTTTTCATATAACTGTACTTCACCTGTGGGAAGGTATACCATCTAGCTGCCATTCCATCACCCCAGCGGACCCCTAAGCAGCGTCGGTCACCCTGACCGAATACCACAGGTGGCGTCACGAACACTAGACAAACTTCACCTTTAAATGAGCGCCCCTCAGAAGGGCCACGGACCGGGTCGGGCCACCGTGACATCCCCAGAACCGAGAGAGATAGACCCGGTACCGAGTACCCCATTGCCCTTAACGTGGGGGCGATCCAACTTGGCGTCACGAACAGGATCTACTTAAGCCTGAAAAAGTTGGGTCATGTGCGCCTAAGAACTGTGCCAGAACTGTATTGGAACTGTGATTTGCTTAAAGACTGTGTGCTGCCATTTGCCGCCAAAATTCCCGCCAAAACCGCAGCCATTACAGCACCATGTGGCGTGCAGGAGGAGTGGGGCGTGTCGTCGTGGGAGTAGCTTGGAAGAACGCCGCGAAAGTGGAGCCAGCCCCTCACAGGTACTGCTATGTCCGAGAGATATGCCCATCAACAAGAAAGGTCCGCCTCCTAGTCTGGGATGGTGGGGGAAGAAGAAACCGCCCTCCAGACGGGGAGGAGCCAGAATCACTGGACGCCACGAGAGAGAATCTGGTTGGCAGCATGGCGAGCGGAGGTCGCCCGGAGGAGGGGAAGAAAACCCGCACCAGTCCCAGCCAATGGGAGCCGAGTGAACCCTTACCAGGCTGCGTGGACCAGGAGATCCTTGGGGCGGAAGTGGAGGAACTATGCCGTCAGCTCCGGAGCCTGTGTCAGCGTGCGGCCGCTACCAGCGAGGGGCCACGTCACCATCAGGCGCCGACACCTCAGTCTGCGGAAAAGGAAACTAACGCCGGAAACGCCACGGAGGCAGGTAACGACATCGACCCTGCCCGGTTGACTGAAGAACCCCTGCTTATTGACGTAGACACGCCCCGCCACGACCACCCAGACGGGTGTGTAGCCGCATCGAATGCGAGAGGCCCTGGGAGACTCTAAAGACCGCCTACATTCCATTGCAGGCCATCAAGCAGCCCGTAAACTTCCAGGGGGAATGGATGACCTTTAAGTGGACCCGCGCTACCACCAACCTGATCGGGTTCCCCGGAGAGGCCCAGGGGGAGGGAGAGAGCATTGAGGTCATCCACCAGCGAGACTATCGCCAACAGCTATGCTGGCAGGAGGAGGAGTGGGCCCGAAAGAAGGAACTCCGACAGGCTGAACGGGAAAAGGACCTCCAGGCTAAGGCCCGGGTCAGACAGACAGCTGAGGGGGACTGGGGCCCGCAGCGCTACGAAATTATCAGTACCGTCCGCTTACAGGGAGGTTGGGGCTTCATCAAAGAGCCCGGCCTCACTTTGGAGGTATTTGTGAATCAGCGGGATGTGGAGGCTCACCTCATCGAGGGACACCCAGGCCGGGATCTTTACCCGGGGGACCACGTTCGGTACACCCGTCACTGGGGAGATAAAGGGTGGTATGCTCTTCACGTTCACAAATATAAACCGGAAGTAACTGTGCCATCATCTTGCGACTCCCCATCGGGACCAGTGGCCCTCGCTCCACAATCCCTGTGCGCCAAGTGCCTTCGGACCATTACTCCAAGGAGAACTGTGAGTACACAGACCCCTATCCAGAGTGCAGATGCACTCTATGTGGTAGCAGGTGGTGGATAGCACCCACAGGGGCCGCCTCCTGAATCGCTAGAATAAACCTCGGAGCCACGATCATGTAAATAGTTAACTGTTTGTTTTTCCTGTTTTCTGCTGCTAAAACCGGTAGGGGTTAGTGAGTCCTCTAGAGAGCCATAGATAGATGGTTGATAGACTTTGCACTTAGAGAAAGAAAAATGTTAAATTATTGGTATAGCACTTAGTAGGTAGAATACCCGTATGGGTAATTGGTTCTATAGATAGATAATAATTGTTTTCAATTTGCTTTTGCACAATGTAAATAAGTTCTTGTTTGTAACGTTCAAGTGTCCTCACCTCCCATAAAGGGAGGCACTGTTAAATTAATTTGTTTTATAGCATTCCAAAAATTTTGTATGTCTTTTGCTAACATGTATTGTTGTTCTTCTTTTCCCAGTCCCGGAGTACTGGATTTAACGGGGAGGGGGAGTGCAGCGCCCCAGAGTCCTGGTCATTGCAGTAATGTCGCTCTTCCACCAGGGGGAGTGATATTATGTCTGATGGTACTAAAAGAGTTCACCTGACCAGGTATCACAAGTCACACACTACACTTCACACTCCTGTCCACCAGGGGGAGCAAAGGTTCTATCTATTAGGCCACTTCTCATACACAGGTAAAACTGGTGGGTTGGATAGGAAGTGAGGGAGAGGCTACCTGGGTTTGACCCAGAGAGGACCTGTCAGGCAGACAGGGGAAAAGGAGGAACATCAGAGCTGCAGACAGAGGGTCCCTGTCAGGGGTGGGATCCTGACAGAGGCCAAGCACGAGATAGAAAGATAGTTAAGGAGCTGCGCCTGCACCCATTGCGGCAGCATCCTAAGAAAGGACACGAAGAGAGGTGTACTATGGAGAGTGAGAAACGAAGTCACAGCACAAGGAGATAACACCGGGAGGAGTTCTGCCCCAAGATCGGCAGCCTCTTTCTGAGGCGCGTAGCCGGTGGCCGGAACACCGAGGGAGTAATTGACTCTACGTATTACTTCAGAGACTGGCAGGACAGTCAATTCAAGTTGGTTGCCCGACCTTAATACCTAAGAAGACATGGAGGCAAATTGTGGGAGAGGGGCGTCACTAGGGTCCCTATAAATAAGCTCCAGGCCTACCCCGTCATACGGGTTGTCCTATCCATACCATCTGGGGGACAGAGAGAGAGAGAAGATCAGAAACATCCACGAAAGTTGTGAGGACTATCCCGTGGTGCTCAGCAGGGAGGTACTACAACACACAGGCGCTAGTAGGAAGGCTACTGATTTCCACCTGGATAAGGGAACTCTGGATGTGCCTTCGGACCGGCCGGATTCAGCCTGCCCTGTGAACGGTACTCTGGACTATGGACGCTGAAGTCTGCAGTAAAAGGTAAAGAGACTGCAACCTTTGTGTCCTCGTTATTCATTGTGCCTTACAACGTCCACCATCACCACCTACACATCTGGGAAGCCCTGGGGACATACTTCACCTGTGGGAAGGTATACCATCTAGCTGCCATTCCATCACCCCAGCGGACCCCTAAGCAGCGTCGGTCACCCTGACCGAATACCACAGGTGGCGTCACGAACACTAGACAAACTTCACCTTTAATTGGGCGCCCCTCAGAAAGGGCCACGGACCGGGTCGGGCCACCGTGACAACCCCAGAACCGAGAGAGATAGACCCGGTACCGAGTACCCCATTGCCCTTAACGTGGGGGCGATCCATCTCCCCTTTTCCTCATAGATTGTAAGCTTGCGAGCAGGGCCCTCATTCCTCTTGGTATCTGTTTTGATCTATGTGTTTATTCTTATGCTGTAATGTCTATTGTCTGTACAAGTCCCCTCTAAAATGTAAAGTGCTGCGGAATATATTGGCACTATAGAAATAAAATTATTATTATTATTATAGGAGGGGGACTGTGTCTAAATCGTATTCCCCTCAAATACCCTTTTGATTGAAGCCAACGAGGCATTATTTTCAATCAGCATTACACTTTTTGCTATGTAATCTGAGAGTGTTATAGTGTAGGGGCTGAGACCCTGATTTCAGCGATGTGTTACTTGCTGTACTGATTGCTGTCATTGTGATAAAGTCACTGTTTTCTCTGCTGCAGATCTAGCAGTGCTTATTTTGCACAGCTCTGAATAACAGAGCCCACACCACTCATTGGTAGCTCTCTGTGCAGATTGTACACTGACAGAAAAGTGCTAATCACTGGCGGGGAGTCATTATACAGAGCAGTTAACTAGGAGGCACAAAAGACTTAGTCATGTAGTGAAAATCTCCAGCTGATAAAATATTGGTTTTATTGAAACAGAAAAAATCACTGGAATCAGGCCCTTAGCCACTACATCATGCTGCTCTCAGATTATATAGCAAAAACACATTGACAGATTATCTTAAATATTAACTTAACCAGTCATACTCCTCTATGGTGCTTATAAATCGCACAGTTTGTCTCACAAAATAACTTGTCACACACCTAAGTGGTGGCATATAAAGCATTGCTATCAGCAGCACATTGTACCATGTAAACAGGATATGTGCTGCTGACAAAATGCATGTTATACATGAGGGTAAGACACAAAAGGTCATTGCTAAAGAAGCTGGCTGTTCAGAGTGCTGTATCCAAGCATACTAATGGAAAGTTGAGTGGATGGAAAAAGTGTGGTAGAAAAAGGTGCACAAGCAACTGGGATAACCGCAGCCTTGTAAGGATTGTTAAGAAAAGGCCATTTAAGAGCCACCACACAGAGACATATTCAGGACATGGGCTACAAGTGTCGCATTCTTTGTGTCAGGCCACTCATGAACAATAGACAACACCAGAAGTGTCTTACCTGGGTCAAAAAGAAAAAGAACTGGACTGTTGCTCAGTTGTCCAAGGTGTTGTTTTCAGATGAAAGTAAATTTTGCATTTCATTTGGAAATGAAGGTCCCAGATTCTGGAGGAAGAATGGAGAGGCCACAATCCAAGTTACTTGAGGTCTAGTGTGGTTTCCACAATCAGTGATGGTTTGGGGAGCGATGTCATCTGCTGGTGTGGATCCACTGTGTTTTATCAAGACCAAAGTCAGCGCAGCCGTCTACCAGGAAATTTTAGAGCACTTCATGCTTCCCTCTGCCGACAAGCTTTTTAGAGATGGAAATTTCATTCTCCAGCAGGACTTGGCACCTGTCCACACTGCCAAAAGTACCAATACCTGGTTTAAAAACAACAGTATCAATGTGCTTGATTGGCCAGAAAACTCACCTGACCTTAACCCCCTAGAGAATCTATGGGATATTGTCAAGAGGAAGATGAGAAGATGACCAGACCTAACAATGCAGACGTGCTGAAGTCTACTATCATAGCAACCTGGGCTTCCATAACACCTCAGCAGTGCCACAGGCTGATCGCCTCCATGCCACCCCGTATTGATGCAGTAATTGAGGTAAAAGGAGCCCCGACCAAGTATTGAGTGCATTTACTGAACATACATTTCAGTAGGCTAACATTTCAGATTTTAAAATAGTTTTTCAAGCTGGTGTTATAAAGTATTCTAATTTACTGAGATAATGACTTTTGGGTTTTAATTGGCTGTAAGCCATAATCATCAACATTAACAGAAATAAACTCTTTAAATAGATCACTCTGTTTTTATTGACTCTATATAATATATGAGTTTCACTTTTTGTATTCAGGAACTGAAATAAACGAACTTTTTGAAGATATTCTAATTTTGTGAGAAGCACTTGTACATGTATATATAATAAAAGCCAATTAACCTAAAAATACTTCCATGTAAGTGCAAAAAGCCAATGTGTTACTATCAATAACTAAAGATTAAAAATCCTATAGTTCAATGATAATCATGTATATAACCATGCTCTAATTCCAACTAGTTTATATTAATAATTGAAGTGATGCTTCTTTATTTCGGTAAAATGTCTTTTCAATCTTTGCATTTAAGGGTTTGGCTCTATTTTACCCCTTCAGATATCTGTTTGGATGAGGTTTTATTGAGTGATCTCCACATTTACATATAACAGAAGTTAATGGTCTGCATCTTAGGTAATGAAATGCTCATTAAATAACTTTTAGGAGAACATTTCAAGATGAATCTTAAGTGCTTTTAAAAGTGCTTAGCTCTTGAATTTCACTAAAAACTTGGAACATGAATGTGCTTTGCAAGTGGAAGGGATCTCATTGTGACTTACAAATCTCTACTTTGTAACAACTTTAGAACAGTGTCTATACTGCTGTACGGCACAACATCCAGATTAATAAAAGCGTAGTAAAAAAAACTCAAACCCCTATTTCTTAATACAATAGATTTAAATAAATTTGGTATGTTAGCCGTAGAGGCTATTTACACTGCATTTGGCAGAACGTTCTTAACTCCTTCCAAGGGTTCCGTCTAAATCTCCAAAAACTCAGATTCAGACATGTTCCTGATAGAGCCATAAAATTTAACATGCCAAAGGTCAAAGTATTGTGCCTGTCTGAAAAGAAAGACATTATATGAAAGGAGCAGAAATGAAGTCCAAACTTTCATACTTTTAACTCTAGTTGCCTAATTAAAGTTAATTTCTCCATGAGGAGAGTATCTCCAAAGGGGATTCAGCTGGAGCTCCCAGACGGAGTCAGAAATGTACTTCTGAATACAGTGTGAATAAGGTTGTAGATACAGTGAGGAAAAAAGTATTTAGTCTGCCACCAATTGTGCAAGTTCTTCCACTTAAAAAGGTGAGAGAGGCCTGTAATTGACATGATAGGTAGACCACAACTATGAGAGTCAAAATCAGAAAACAAATCCACAAAATCACCTTGTCTGATTTGGCAAGATTTATTTTGCAAGTTATGGAGGGAAATAAGTATTTGGTCACCTAAAAACATGCAAGATTTCTGGCTCTCACAGACCTGTAACTTCTTCTTTAAGAGGCTCCTCTGTCCTCCACTCATTACCTGTAGTAATGGCACCTGTTTGAATGTGTTATCAGTATATAAGACACTAGTGATGGGCGAGCACTAAAATGCTTGGGTGCTTGTTGCTCGAATCAAGCAAATTGGAATACTCGGGTACTCGACCCAAGCAATGTAAGTCTATGGGAAACCCAAGTATTTTTACTGCAATCCCCCCGGGGGTCCTTTTAAGGTCTAAGAATGTCTGAAAATGATGGAAACACTTCAGAAATGACATGGGAACATCATGGGGATCGCCCCTGGATGCATTTCTGACTCCTAGGTCACAGCTGTAAGCAATGTTGTCAGAGTTTCACGCCATTTTTATAGGTGCACCAAAAAACATACAAAAACGAAACCAAAATGGATTTTGCTGGGAAAAATGTCAAGGAGCATCCTTTCCAGGGTAATGACTTGTGTATAAGGCAAAATAATATACCCCAAATCAAAATGTTCCTCCACCACTTGGGCTATGTTCAAACGCAGCGTTTTTAATGCGTTTTTCAACTTTCACATTGCTTTCAACCAATACAAATGCATTCACTGGGAAATGTCATTGTGACATTTAACAACCCTAGCTGGCCATGTGGTGTGTGACACATAAGGAGACACATCTTGTTTCATTTCTGAAGGAGGGACTCTTAAAGTCACAAAGCCTATTTTTAGAGGGGCATCAGGCAGCATTAATATTCTTAAAGGGACATTATTAAACATTGGGTCTACCAATGCTGTTATTGCCTATGCGATGAGTAGCTGGGCTGCCAAGAATTACAACGCACCCCAATACCCCTTTAATGATAGGTTCAGGAGGGCCTCCTGAAAAAAGTTGCATTGAATGCAAGGCCTGCCCTGATATCAAGTCATATGCATCCCTATAAGCCTTTGAACCCAGGTACTGGATGGACACAGGAAAATACACTTCACATTATTCATTTTGTAATCCCATACTGTTTTCTATGTATTAACTGCAAGGCCTGCCCTGCTACCAAGTCATATGTACCCCAATATGCCTTTGAACCCAGGTACTGGATGGCCACAGGATAAACCCACTCCACATTTTTCAGTTGGTCCCGGTTTCCTTATACATTGAATGAAAGGGCCGCCTTGACCCAAATTTGCACGCAACATAATCCCCCCTTGGAAGAATCATGGAGGAGGGCCTCATAAAAAAAAATTCCCATTACAAAGGAGCGGGTCTCCTAAATTCATAATGCCCATACACTAAGTGCATGGGCTGACAAACTGTCATGTCGGACGCTGTTCAGACCAGGTCGTTCGACAGACAGCGGTAATTCCGCTTTTGACCACTATGCGCTCATTGGTGTCGGCTAGATTTTATCTAGCTGGTCCGGGGTTAATTTACCTGGTGCTCGGATTGGAAGCTGGGCCATGCCCACTGCCTTTAAATAGTTCTCCTGAACATTGGGCGTCGCCGATTATAGCTTCTGTCTTGTGCGTTGTTATCTCGGTCTGGAGTGGTGAGCTAGTAGTTGGACTATCGTTGCTGGTGGTGTATTTCCCTTTGTCTTATTTACTCCTTCCTATATTTGTATTTATTTTGCCCTGTGCACTTATTGTGTATTCCTGAGTGACTGCGGCGTGGTGTATATTATTTCCGTTATCCTGGTCTGTGCTAACTGTGGGTATTGGTGTATTATCGTTTCACTGGGTGGCGGGCGTGTTGTGTATCTGCTTTTTGGGCTCCCCTGGTGGTTGCTGGTGGTACTGGTGACTTGTTTGCACTTTGCTGTTTCTGTTCACCTGCTTCCATCAGGGTTTGGGAGTTTCCTATTTAGCCTTGCTCTCCAGTCATTTCCTTGCCGGTCATCATTGTAACCAGAGCCTTCGGTTGCATGTTCCTGCTACTAGTCTGCTGATCAGCTAAGTGGACTTTGTCCTTTTGTTTTGTATCTTTGTCCAGTTTGCAGTTTTTGTTATTCTCTGTAGCTGGAAGCTCTTGCGGGCTGAAATTGCCACTCCTGTGTCATGAGTTGACACAGGAGTCTTAAAGTAATTTCAGGATGGTTTTTTGAAAGGGTTTTCAGTTGACCGTGAAGTCCTCTTTTGTATCCTTCTGCTATCTAGTAAGTGGACCTCTCTTTGCTAAATCTACTTTCATACTGTGTATGTCTTTTCCTCTTAACTCACCGTTATTACATGTGGGGGGCTGCTATCATCTTTTGGGGTATTTCCCTAGAGGTAAGCCAGGTCTGTTCCTTCCTCTACCAGGCGTAGTTAGTCCTCCGGCTGGCGCGTGGCATCTAGGAAGTCGTAGGTATGCTCCCTGGCTACTATTAGTTGTGTGGTAGATTTAGCTCACGGTCAGCTCAAGATTCCATCACCCAGAGCTCGTCCGTCATTTTTGTGTTCTGATATTTCCCTGCCATTGGGAACCATGACAGTATGACCGGCCCGTGTTAAACTTATTGGCAGAAGAAAGGAGAGCAAAAAGAAGTCTGTAAATTTTTTTTTTTTTTTCCCCTATGCTTGCTCCATAGTTGGATCAGTTGTATTTCAGCTCTAATTACAGCCTTTGCCTTTCTCTCCTTATAATCCTTGAATGGCTCTGAGCTCACCTGTTTAAAGATGGATCCTCAGAGTTTGGCTGCAGGTTTAAATAATCTTGCTACGAAGGTTCAAAATTTGCAAGATTTTGTTATACATGCTCCTATTTCTGAACCTAAAATCCCTACACCAGAGGTGTTTTCCGGAGATAGATCTCGGTTTCTGAATTTCAAATATAATTGTAAATTATTCCTTTCTCTCAGACCTCACTCCTCAGGAGATCCTGTCCAGCAGGTTAAGATTGTTATCTCTTTGCTGCGAGGTGACCCTCAAAATTGGGCATTTTCATTGGCACCAGGGGATCCTGCGTTGCTCAATGTGGATGCGTTTTTCCTGGCTTTAGGGTTGCTTTATGAGGAACCTAATTTGGAGATTCAAGCTGAAAAAGCTTTGATAGCCCTATCTCAAGGGCAAGATGAAGCTGAGATATACTGCCAAAAATTTCGTAAATGGTCTGTGCTTACTCAGTGGAATGAGTGCGCCCTAGCGGCAAATTTCAGAGAGGGCCTTTCTGATGCCGTTAAAGATGTTATGGTCGGGTTCCCTGCGCCTACAGGTCTGAATGAGTCCATGACAATGGCTATTCAGATTGATCGGCGTTTGCGGGAGCGCAAACCCGTGCACCATTTGGCGGTATCTTCCGATGAGACGCCAGAGAAAATGCAATGTGACAGAATTATGTCCAGAAGCGAGCGGCAGAATTATAGGCGTAAAAATGGGTTATGCTTCTATTGTGGTGATTCTGCTCATGTTATATCAGCATGCTCCAAGCGTACTAGGAAGGTTGACAAGTCTATTTCAATTGGCACTTTGCAGTCCAAATTTATTTTGTCTGTAACCTTGATTTGTTCATTATCAGTTGTTACCGTTAGGGTTGAGCGACTTTCATTTTTTTAAGATCGAGTCTGGTTTTGTGAAACCCGATTTAGTCCAGAGTCGAGTCGAGTGAAGTCGGCCGATTATCGCTAAAAGTCGGGGATCGACCGAAACACGAAACCCAATGCAAGTCAATGGGGAAGCATAGCCGGCAGTGAGTGGAGGCCAGGAAAACACCTACAGTGCCCATTTTACTGCCAAAAACATCCATTCTTGTTTTCTGAAGCTTGTCAATCTTAATTAACTTTATAATAATAGTTGGGCACTGGAAATTGGGGGTCATTTGGCAAAAGTTGTGGGGGGTAGGGCTGGTTCAAGGTTTTAGTGGGCCCAGGAAACGTGGACTACGTCATGGCGGTGGAGCAGGGAGAGGTAAGTATTTCAACGTTGCAAGTGCTGTGATCCTGAGCAAGCAGGGGGGGCCCACTCGTTCGCATTGGCACTGGCACAGGGCCCCTCAAAGTACGGCGGTGTGTTTGCATGGCGGGGGCGCCTCCCACCAGCAGCGACACTTTTGCGTACTCTGAGTGGCCCTGTGCCAGTGACGTCGCCAACGAGTATGCCCCCCCCACCTGATGAAGGAACCTGCACTTTCATCTGCAACTTCCTCTTTGTCCCTGTGTAAGGTGGTATAATATGCGGGAAGGGGAACCTTACTTTCAGCAGGGTCAGATTCTGGCTGTGTAGAGTACAAGGGGAATGTAGTGGTCTAGGTCAATGTACCAGCAGACTCATCTAGCAGTGGCTGGGCAATGGGCAGGATGAGGAGGAAACAGATATAGGGCCAAAGAATAAAGTAGGCTAAATGCAGATCAAAATTGGTAACAGGACTAAACAGGCGGCATTGCTTTGTTCAGTGGAGTAGCAAACCCAAGAGCAGCAGACACTGTTTCAAGGGCCTAACCACACTAGTAGGCCAAATGCAGTTTAATATCTGATAGTATAGGCCGAAAGCCAGAATGTGGAAGCTCAGCTTTGTTCAGTTGAGGACAACACCAGGGAGGGGCAGACACCGTTAGTAGGCCGTAACCAAAGTTGAAGGCCAAATGCAGTTTAATATCTGATACTATAGACCGAAAGCCAGAAGGTTGAAGCACAGCTTTATTCAGTTGAGGGCAACACCAGAGAGGGGCAGACACCGTTAGTAGGCCCTAACCACCATTTTGTTTTTTAAAAAACACTTAATGAGAGCCAGAAGGTTGAAGCTCAGCTTTATTCAGTTGAGGGCAACACCAGGGAGGGGCAGACACCGTTAGTAGGCCGTAACCACCATTTTGTTTTTTAAAAAACACTTAATGAGAGCCAGAAGGTTGAAGCTCAGCTTTATTCAGTTGAGGGCAACACCAGGGAGGGGCAGACACCGTTAGTAGGCCCTAACCACCATTTTGTTTTTTAAAAAACACTTAATGAGAGCCAGAAGGTTGAAGCTCAGCTGTATTCAGTTGAGGACAACACCAGGGAGGGGCAGACACCGTTAGTAGGCCGTAACCAAAGTTGAAGGCCAAATGCAGTTTAATATCTGATACTATAGGCCGAAAGCCAGAAGGTTGAAGCACAGCTTTATTCAGTTGAGGGCAACACCAGGGAGGGGCAGACACCGTTAGTAGGCCGTAACCAAAGTTGAAGGCCAAATGCAGTTTAATATCTGATACTATAGGCCGAAAGCCAGAAGGTTGAAGCACAGCTTTATTCAGTTGAGGGCAACACCAGGGAGGGGCAGACACCGTTAGTAGGCCGTAACCACCATTTTGTTTTTTAAAAAACACTTAATGAGAGCCAGAAGGTTGAAGCTCAGCTTTATTCAGTTGAGGGCAACACCAGGGAGGGGCAGACACCGTTAGTAGGCCCTAACCACCATTTTGTTTTTTAAAAAACACTTAATGAGAGCCAGAAGGTTGAAGCTCAGCTTTATTCAGTTGAGGGCAACACCAGGGAGGGGCAGACACCGTTAGTAGGCCGTAACCACCATTTTGTTTTTTAAAAAACACTTAATGAGAGCCAGAAGGTTGAAGCTCAGCTTTATTCAGTTGAGGGCAACACCAGGGAGGGGCAGACACCGTTAGTAGGCCCTAAACACCATTTAAAAAAAAAAAAAAAAACAGCAGTTAATGAGAGGCAGAAGGTTGAAGCTCAGCTGTATTCAGTTGAGGACAACACCAGGCAGGGGCAGACACCGTTAGTAGGCCGGAACCACCAATGTGTTTAAAAACAGCAGTTAATCAGTGCCGGAAGGTAGAAGCTCAGCTTTATTCAGTTGAGGACAACTTGAATTAGGGACTGCAGACAGACTTAGCAGGCTGTCCCCTGTGTGGACCATGCATCCAATACATTAACCCATTGAGCCACAAAGGACACGTAACCTTCCGTGGCCATGCCTACAGGTCCATGTGTCTGTTGTCAGGTGTACCTTTGTCAGTGTAGGCCTAGTGGAAGGAGGGACCGCAGACAGGCTTCGAAGGCCTAACACAATAAAATGGGCTGGCTGTAGGCACTTTAAAATTGGTTCCAGGGGTACACGGGCAGCAGTGGTCTGGTCAGTGGAGGCCTAGTGGAAGGAGGGACCGCAGACAGGCTTCGAAGGCCTAACACAATAAAATGGGCTGGCTGTAGGCACTTTAAAATTGGTTCCAGGGGTACACGGGCAGCAGTGGTCTGGTCAGTGGAGGCCTAGTGGAAGGAGGGACCGCAGACAGGCTTCGAAGGCCTAACACAATAAAATGGGCTGGCTGTAGGCACTTTATAATTGGTTCCAGGGGTACACGGGCAGCAGTGGTCTGGTCAGTGGAGGCCTAGTGGAAGGAGGGACCGCAGACAGGCTTCGAAGGCCTAACATAATAAAATGGGCTGGCTGTAGGCACTTTATAATTGGTTCCAGGGGTACACGGGCAGCAGTGGTCTGGTCAGTGGAGGCCTAGTGGAAGGAGGGACCGCAGACAGGCTTCGAAGGCCTAAAATAACAAACAATAGGCTCATGGCAGTTTTACAGCGGTTACATGGATACACGGCAGGCAGCTTGGTGGTCAGTGGAGGAGTATTGAAAGTAGGTACCGTAGACAGGCTATCAAAGGCCTAAAATAACAAACAATAGGCTCATGGCAGTTTTACAGCGGTTACATGGATACACGGGCAGGCAGCTTGGTGGTCAGTGGAGGAGTATTTAAAGTAGGGACCGCAGACAGGCTATCAAAGGCCTAAAATAACAAACAATAGGCTCATGGCAGTTTTACAGTGGTTACATGGATACACGGGCAGGCAGCTTGGTGGTCAGTGGAGGAGTATTTAAAGTAGGGACCGCAGACAGGCTATCAAAGGCCTAAAATAACAAACAATAGGCTCATGGCAGTTTTACAGCGGTTACATGGATACACGGCAGGCAGCTTGGTGGTCAGTGGAGGAGTATTGAAAGTAGGTACCGTAGACAGGCTATCAAAGGCCTAAAATAACAAACAATAGGCTCATGGCAGTTTTACAGCGGTTACATGGATACACGGGCAGGCAGCTTGGTGGTCAGTGGAGGAGTATTTAAAGTAGGTACCGTAGACAGGCTATCAAAGGCCTAAAATAACAAACAATAGGCTCATGGCAGTTTTACAGCGGTTACATGGATACACGGGCAGGCAGCTTGGTGGTCAGTGGAGGAGTATTTAAAGTAGGGACCGCAGACAGGCTATCAAAGGCCTAAAATAACAAACAATAGGCTCATGGCAGTTTTACAGCGGTTACATGGATACACGGGCAGGCAGCTTGGTGGTCAGTGGAGGAGTATTTAAAGTAGGGACCGCAGACAGGCTATCAAAGGCCTAAAATAACAAACAATAGGCTCATGGCAGTTTTACAGCGGTTACATGGATACACGGGCAGGCAACTTGGTGGTCAGTGGAGGAGTATTTAAAGTAGGGACCGTAGACAGGCTATCAAAGGCCTAAAATAACAAACAATAGGCTCATGGCAGTTTTACAGCGGTTACATGGATACACGGGCAGGCAGCTTGGTGGTCAGTGGAGGAGTATTTAAAGTAGGGACCGTAGACAGGCTATCAAAGGCCTAAAATAACAAACAATAGGCTCATGGCAGTTTTACAGCGGTTACATGGATACACGGGCAGGCAGCTTGGTGGTCAGTGGAGGAGTATTTAAAGTAGGGACCGCAGACAGGCTATCAAAGGCCTAAAATAACAAACAATAGGCTCATGGCAGTTTTACAGCGGTTACATGGATACACGGGCAGGCAGCTTGGTGGTCAGTGGAGGAGTATTTAAAGTAGGGACCATAGACAGGCTATCAAAGGCCTAAAATAACAAACAATAGGCTCATGGCAGTTTTACAGCGGTTACATGGATACACGGGCAGGCAGCTTGGTGGTCAGTGGAGGAGTATTTAAAGTAGGGACCGTAGACAGGCTATCAAAGGCCTAAAATAACAAACAATAGGCTCATGGCAGTTTTACAGCGGTTACATGGATACACGGGCAGGCAGCTTGGTGGTCAGTGGAGGAGTATTTAAAGTAGGGACCGCAGACAGGCTATCAAAGGCCTAAAATAACAAACAATAGGCTCATGGCAGTTTTACAGCGGTTACATGGATACACGGGCAGGCAGCTTGGTGGTCAGTGGAGGAGTATTTAAAGTAGGGACCGCAGACAGGCTATCAAAGGCCTAAAATAACAAACAATAGGCTCATGGCAGTTTTACAGCGGTTACATGGATACACGGGCAGGCAACTTGGGGGTCAGTGGAGGAGTATTTAAAGTAGGGACCGTAGACAGGCTATCAAAGGCCTAAAATAACAAACAATAGGCTCATGGCAGTTTTACAGTGGTTACATGGATACACGGGCAGGCAGCTTGGTGGTCAGTGGAGGAGTATTTAAAGTAGGGACCGTAGACAGGCTATCAAAGGCCTAAAATAACAAACAATAAGCTCATGGCAGTTTTACAGCGGTTACATGGATACACGGGCAGGCAGCTTGGTGGTCAGTGGAGGAGTATTTAAAGTAGGGACCGCAGACAGGCTATCAAAGGCCTAAAATAACAAACAATAGGCTCATGGCAGTTTTACAGTGGTTACATGGATACACGGGCAAGCAACTTGGTGGTCAGTGGAGGAGTATTTAAAGTAGGGACCGTAGACAGGCTATCAAAGGCCTAAAATAACAAACAATAGGCTCATGGCAGTTTTACAGCGGTTACATGGATACACGGGCAGGCAGCTTGGTGGTCAGTGGAGGAGTATTTAAAGTAGGGACCGCAGACAGGCTATCAAAGGCCTAAAATAACAAACAATAGGCTCATGGCAGTTTTACAGCGGTTACATGGATACACGGGCAGGCAGCTTGGTGGTCAGTGGAGGAGTATTTAAAGTAGGGACCGCAGACAGGCTATCAAAGGCCTAAAATAACAAACAATAGGCTCATGGCAGTTTTACAGTGGTTACATGGATACACGGGCAAGCAACTTGGTGGTCAGTGGAGGAGTATTTAAAGTAGGGACCGTAGACAGGCTATCAAAGGCCTAAAATAACAAACAATAGGCTCATGGCAGTTTTACAGCGGTTACATGGATACACGGGCAGGCAGCTTGGTGGTCAGTGGAGGAGTATTGCAAGGAGTGTCTGTCCCAGTACTCCCAAAATATAAATAGATGTTAATGTCTCGCAAAACAACCAAAACAAAAAAAAAGGTGGCATACTTAGGTACAGGGGTGGGCTCATCTGCTGAGTTTCTGACATAGTAATTTGGCAGTAACTATTTAATGGTGCCAATATAGGACACAGACACAGACTACTTTAAGTTGCATCATAGATGTCTACAAATTTGTATTGTCAGTGCCAGACATTGAATCATGTCAGCGAATAGACTAAAGATTGGTGGAGCTGTGCGACATAATTTTGCACGTGGTACAGCACATTTTGAGCTGGGGGAGGGGGGAACTCTCTTGAGGCCGGCGGGACCGCCCCAGGGCCCCTCATGTTACAACGGTGTGTCTGACGTTGGGTGCGCACCACCACCGCCAGAGACACTACATTGTACTATGAGGGACCCAGTAGCAATGCCGTCAACCAAAAGCGAGCACACCCACCTCTTCAGACAAACAGCAGTCTCACGGGTGCTTGCGCCAAGTCGCGAAACCACGGCCCCGTGTGGGGAGTTTGGCCATTTAGGGAGGTGTAAACATGTCGTATGCTGTACAATCAGCTGCAGCAAATTAGACATTAGAAAAGTAATTCACAGGCAAGAGCTTTTCATAGGAAAGCTAGGTGTCGGCCGGGCAAGGTGGGGCAAAAGATTTCGAAATCCAGTTGTGGTTCATTTTAATGAATGTTAGATCGTCAACATTTTGGGTAGCCAGACGAGTCCTTTTTTCGGTTAATATTGAACCTGCAGCACTGAATACTCTTTCTGATAGGACACTTGCTGCCGGGCAAGCAAGCTCCTGCAATGCATATTCTGCCAATTCTGGCCAGGTGTCTAATTTGGAGGCCCAGTAATCAAATGGGAATGACGGTTGAGGGAGAACATCGATAAGGGATGAAAAATAGTTAGTAACCATACTGGACAAATGTTGTCTCCTGTCACTTTCAATTGATGCAGCAGTACCTGTCCTGTCTGCGGTCATAGCAAAATCACTCCACAACCTGGTCAGAAAACCCCTCTGTCCAACGCCACTTCTGATGTGTGCACCCCTAACACTCCTAGTCTGCTGCCCCCTGGAGCTCGTGTGAGAACGATCACGTGCGCTGTGTGCTGGGAATGCCTGAAGCAAACGGTCAACAAGAGTTGATTGTTTGGTTGCTAATATTAGTTCCAAGTTCTCATGTGGCATAATATTTTGCAATTTGCCTTTATAGCGTGGATCAAGGAGGCAGGCCAACCAGTAATCGTCATCGTTCATCATTTTCGTAATGCGTGTGTCCCTTTTTAGGATACGTAAGGCATAATCCGCCATGTGGGCCAAAGTTCCAGTTGTCAAATCTCCGGTTGTGATTGGTTGAGGGGCAGTTGCAGGCAAATCTACGTCACTTGTGTCCCTCAAAAAACCAGAACCCGGCCGTGACACGCAACCAATTTCCAGTGCCCCCGGGAAAGGTTCCGCATTAAAAATATACTCATCCCCATCATCCTCCTCGTCCTCCACCTCCTCTTCGCCCGCTACCTCGTCCTGTACACTGCCCTGACCAGACAATGGCTGACTGTCATCAAGGCTTTCCTCTTCCTCTGGTGCAGACGCCTGCTCCTTTATGTGCGTCAAACTTTGCATCAGCAGACGCATTAGGGGGATGCTCATGCTTATTACGGCGTTGTCTGCACTAACCAGCCGTGTGCATTCCTCAAAACACTGAAGGACTTGACACATGTCTTGTATCTTAGACCACTGCACACCTGACAACTCCATGTCTGCCATCCTACTGCCTGCCCGTGTATCCTCCCACAAATAAATAACAGCACGCCTCTGTTCGCACAGTCTCTGAAGCATGTGCAGTGTTGAGTTCCACCTTGTTGCAACGTCTATGATTAGGCGATGCTGGGGAAGGTTCAAAGACCGCTGATAGGTCTGCATACGGCTGGCGTGTACAGGCGAACGTCGGATATGTGAGCAAAGTGCACGCACTTTGAGGAGCAGGTCGGAGAACCCAGGATAAGTTTTCAATAAGCACTGCACCACCAGGTTTAAGGTGTGAGCCAGGCAAGGAATGTGTTTCAGTTGGGAAAGGGAGATGGCAGCCATGAAATTCCTTCCGTTATCACTCACTACCTTGCCTGCCTCAAGATCTACTGTGCCCAGCCACGACTGCGTTTCTTGTTGCAAGAACTCGGACAGAACTTCCGCGGTGTGTCTGTTGTCGCCCAAACACTTCATAGCCAATGCAGCCTGCTGACGCTTGCCAGTAGCTGGCCCATAATGGGACAACTGGTGTGCAACAGTGTCATCTGCCGATGGAGTGGTTGGCCGACTGCGTTCTGTGGAAGAGCTGTAGCTTCTGCAGGAGGACGAGGAGGAGGAGGAGGAGGGGGTGCGAACGCCTACAGCCAACTGTTTCCTAGACCGTGGGCTAGGCACAACTGTCCCTAAATTGATGTCGCCTGTGGACCCTGCATCCACCACATTCACCCAGTGTGCCGTGATGGACACATAACGTCCCTGGCCATGCCTACTGGTCCATGCATCTGTAGTCAGGTGCACCTTTGTACTCACAGATTGCCTGAGTGCATGAACGATGCGCTGTTTAACATGCTGGTGCAGGGCTGGGATGGCTTTTCTGGAAAAAAAGTGTCGACTGGGTAGCTCGTATCGTGGTTCAGCGTACTCCATCAGGGCTTTGAAAGCTTCGCTTTCAACTAACCGGTAGGGCATCATCTCTAACGAGATTAGTCTAGCTATGTGGGCGTTAAAACCCTGTGTACGCGGATGCGAGGATAAGTACTTCCTTTTTCTAACCAGAGTCTCATGTAGGGTGAGCTGGACTGGAGAGCTGGAGATCGTGGAACTTTCGGGTGTGCCGGTGTACATGGCAGACTGAGAGACGGTTGGAGACGGTATTGTTTCCTCCGGTGCCCTAGATGCAATATTTCCTCCTACAAAACTGGTGATTCCCTGACCCTGACTGCTTTTGGCTGGCAAAGAAACCTGCACAGATACTGCCGGTGGTGCGGAAAATGGTGGCCTTACAGTGACGGAAGGGATGTTGCGTTGCTGACTAGCTTCATTGGCCGAGGGTGCTACAACCTTAAGGGACGTTTGGTAGTTAGTCCAGGCTTGAAAATGCATGGTGGTTAAGTGTCTATGCATGCAACTAGTATTTAGACTTTTCAGATTCTGACCTCTGCTTAAGCTAGTTGAACATTTTTGACAGATGACTTTGCGCTGATCAGTTGGATGTTGTTTAAAAAAATGCCAGACTGCACTCTTCCTAGCATCGGATCCCTTTTCAGGGATTGCAGACTGAGCTTTAACCGGATGGCCACGCTGTCCTCCAACAGGTTTTGGCTTTGACACGCGTTTTGGGCCAGATACGGGCCCGGCAGATGGAACCTGTTGCGATGTTGATGCCTGCTGCGGCCCCTCCTCCACCTCCGCTTCTGAACTACTGCCGCCTGCACCCTGTTCCCCCAATGGCTGCCAATCGGGGTCAATAACTGGGTCATCTATTACCTCCTCTTCGAGCTCGTGTGCAACTTCGTCTGTGTCACTGTGTCGGTCGGTGGTATAGCGTTCGTGGCGGGGCAACATAGTCTCATCAGGGTCTGATTGTGGATCTGTACCCTGAGAGGGCAATGTGGTGGTCTGAGTCAAAGGAGCAGCATAGTACTCTGGCTGTGGCTGTGCATCAGTGCACTCCATGTCAGAATCTACTTGTAATGGGCATGGCCTGTTAAATGTTTCACTTTCTAAGCCAGGGACGGTATGTGTAAAGAGCTCCATGGAGTGACCCGTTGTGTCGCCTGCTGCATCCTTCTCTCTTGTTGTAGTTTTTGCTGAGGAGGACAAGGAAGCGACTTGTCCCTGACCGTGAACATCCACAAGCGACGCGCTGCTTTTACATTTACCAGTTTCTGAAGAGGAGGCAAAAGAGCTAGAGGCTGAGTCTGCAATGTAAGCCAAAACTTGCTGTTGCTGCTCCGCCTTTAAAAGCGGTTTTCCTACTCCCAGAAAAGAGAGCGTTCGAGGCCTTGTGTAGCCTGACGACGAAACTGGCTCCACAGCTCCAGACTTAGGTGGAATATTTTTATCCCCACGACCACCTGATGCTCCACTACCACTACCATCATTACCAGCTGACAATGAACGCCCACGACGACCTCTTGCACCAGACTTCCTCATTGTTTTAAAATCTTAACCAAAGTAACTTTATTTGTTGCTGTCAAACAACTTACACGGTGAGCTATAACTTCAGTATGATTTCAATATCCCTTAACAGGTTGGTGAGACCACAAGGAAAATCAGGCACAATGTTACACACTCTGTTTTCTGTGGCACCAAATCACAGAGATGACACACATGCAGGACTGTCACTCAAGCACTAATGTCAATATTAATCTCCCACCTAATTTATTTAATTTTTTTTTTCAGGGAGACTTTAGAAACCAAATAATATTAAAAAAAAACAAAAAAAAAGGCTTTCTATGGCCCACTGAATGAGAGATGGCACGCACAGGAGTGGCACACAAGCCCTGACTGAGGCCAATATTTTTCTCCCACTGATTGATGTAGTGTTTTTGTGTTGAGGTAGATTTTAGAACACAAATGAAGGAAAAAAATAAATAGGCTTTCTATGGCCCACAATTAGAGAGAGAGAGGTGGCACACCCAGGAGTCAAGACTGGCGCACAAGCTGAAAGGGCAATATTACTCTCCCACTGTTTTTTTATGTTTTTTTTTTTTTTTTTTTCAGGGAGACTTTAGAAACCAAATAATATTAAAAAAAAACAAAAAAAAAGGCTTTCTATGGCCCACTGAATGAGAGATGACACGCACAGGAGTGGCACACAAGCCCTGACTGAGGCCAATATTTTTCTCCCACTGATTGATGTAGTGTTTTTGTGTTGAGGTAGATTTTAAAACACAAATGAAGGAAAAAAATAAATAGGCTTTCTATGGCCCACAATTCGAGAGAGAGAGGTGGCACACTCAGGAGTCAAGACTGGCGCACAAGCTGAAAGGGCAATATTACTCTCCCACTGTTTTTTTAAGTTTTTTATTTTTATTTTCAGGGAGACTTTAGAAACCAAATAATATTAAAAAAAAACAAAAAAAAAAGGCTTTCTATGGCCCACTGAATGAGAGATGACACGCACAGGAGTGGCACACAAGCCCTGACTGAGGCCAATATTTTTCTCCCACTGATTGATGTAGTGTTTTTGTGTTGAGGTAGATTTTAGAACACAAATCAAGGACAAAAATAAATAGGCTTTCTATGGCCCACTCAGTGAGAGATGGCACACACAGGGATGGCACTGTAGCAGAAATGCCAATCTTAATCTCCCACAAAAAAAAAACAAAAAAAAAAAAACAGGGACTGTCCTACAATTACTATCTCCCTGCAGTACTCTAAGCCAGGTATGGCAGGCAGCAATAGGAGTGGACTGATGCACAAATTAAATAAAAAGTGTGGACAAACAAAAAAGATAGCTGTGCAGAAAGGAAGGAACAAGAGGATATGTGCTTTGAAAAAAGCAGTTGGTTTCCACAGTGGCGTACACACAGCAATACAGCTATCAGGGAGCCTTCTAGGGCAGCCCAATGAGCTACAGCGCTGAGGGGAAAAAAAAACAAAAAATTGCTTTCACTGTCCCTGCACACCGAAGGTGGTGTTGGACAGTGGAAATCGCTACAGCACAAGCGGTTTGGTGGTTAGTGGACCCTGCCTAACGCTCTCCCTGCTTCTGACGAAGCGGCAGCAACCTCTCCCTAAGCTCAGAGCAGCAGCAGTAACATGGCGGTCGGCGGGAACGCCCCTTTATAGCCCCTGTGACGCCGCAGACAGCAAGCCAATCACTGCAATGCCCTTCTCTAAGATGGTGGGGACCAGGACCTATGTCATCACGCTGCCCACACTCTGCGTTCACCTTCATTGGCTGAGAAATGGCGCTTTTCGCGTCATTGAAACGCGACTTTGGCGCGAAAGTCGCGTACCGCATGGCCGACAAGCACAGGGGTCGGATCGGGTTTCATGAGACGCCGACTTAGCCAAAAGTTGGCGACTTTTGAAAATGAACGACCCGTTTCGCTCAACCCTAGTTACCGTGGATGCCTATGTGGACTCTGGCGCCGCTCTGAGTCTTATGGACTGGTCCTTTGCCAGGCGCTGTGGGTTTGATTTAGAGCCTCTGGAAGTCCCTATACCTCTGAAGGGTATTGATTCTACACCTTTGGCTTGTAATAAACCACAGTTCTGGACGCAAGTGACTATGCGTATGACTCCAGACCATCAGGAGGTGATTCGCTTCCTTGTGTTGTACAATATACATGATGTTTTGGTGCTTGGATTACCATGGTTACAATCTCATAACCCAGTCCTTGACTGGAAAGCTATGTCTGTGTTAAGCTGGGGATGTCGGGGGGTTCATGGGGACATACCTTTGGTGTCCATTTCGTCATCTATTCCCTCTGAGATTCCGGCATTTTTGTCTGATTATCGTGATATTTTTGAAGAGCCTAAAATTGGTTCACTCCCTCCCCACAGGGATTGTGATTGCGCCATAGATCTGATTCCTGGCAGTAAATTTCCAAAGGGTCGTTTGTTTAACCTATCTGTACCTGAACATGCTGCTATGCGCGAGTATATTAAGGAGTCCCTGGAAAAGGGACATATTCGTCCTTCGTCATCACCTTTAGGAGCCGGTTTTTTCTTTGTCTCTAAAAAGGATGCCTCTCTGAGGCCTTGTATTGATTATCGACTCCTGAATAAAATTACAGTCAAATATCAGTATCCGTTGCCTTTGCTGACTGATTTGTTTGCTCGCATAAGGGGGGCTAAGTGGTTCTCTAAGATTGATCTTCGTGGGGCGTATAATTTGGTGCGAATTAAGCAGGGGGATGAGTGGAAAACCGCATTTAATACGCCTGAGGGCCATTTTGAGTATTTAGTAATGCCTTTCGGCCTTTCTAATGCACCTTCGGTCTTTCAGTCCTTAATGCATGATATTTTCCGTGAATATTTGGATAAATTTATGATTGTGTATTTGGATGATATTTTGATTTTTTCTGATGACTGGGAGTCTCATGTTCAGCAGGTCAGGAGGGTTTTTCAGGTTTTGCGGGAGAATTCTTTGTGTGTAAAGGGTTCAAAGTGTGTTTTTGGGGTTCAAAAAATTTCCTTTTTGGGGTACATTTTTTCCCCTTCTTCTATTGAGATGGACCCTGTCAAGGTTCGGGCTATTTATGACTGGACGCAGCCTACTTCTCTGAAGAGTCTTCAGAAATTCTTGGGCTTTGCTAATTTTTATCGTCGATTTATAGCTGGTTTTTCTGGCGTTGCTAAACCTCTGACGGATTTGACTAAGAAGGGTGCTGATGTTGCCAATTGGTCCCCTGCTGCTGTGGAGGCCTTTCGGGAGCTTAAGCGCCGCTTTTTGTCTGCCCCTGTGTTGCGCGAGCCTGATGTTTCTCTTCCCTTTCAGGTTGAGGTCGATGCTTCCGAGATCGGAGCGGGGGCGGTCTTGTCGCAGAAAAGTTCCGACTGCTCGGTGATGAGACCTTGCGCGTTCTTTTCTCGAAAATTTTCGGCCGCCGAGCGAAACTATGATGTTGGTAATCGGGAGCTTTTGGCCATGAAGTGGGCATTTGAGGAGTGGCGTCATTGGCTTGAGGGTGCCAGACATCAGGTGGTAGTTTTGACTGATCACAAGAATCTGATTTATTTAGAGTCTGCCAGGCGCCTGAATCCTAGACAGGCACGTTGGTCGTTGTTCTTTTCTCGGTTTAATTTTGTGGTCTCGTACTTACCGGGTTCTAGGAATGTGAAGGCAGATGCTCTTTCTAGGAGTTTTGAGCCTGACTCTCCTGGGAATTCTGAACCTGCTGGTGTCCTTAAGGATGGGGTAGTTTTGTCTGCTGTCTCCCCAGATCTGCGACGTGCTTTGCAAGAATTTCAGGCGGATAGACCTGATCGTTGTCCGTCTGGTAGACTGTTTGTTCCTGACGATTGGACCAGTAGAGTCATCTCGGAAGTTCATTCTTCTACTCCGGGAATTTTTGGCACCAGAGATTTGGTGGCTAGATCCTTCTGGTGGCCTTCTCTGTCTCGAGATGTGCGTGTTTTTGTGCAGTCTTGCGATGTGTGTGCTCGGGCCAAGCCTTGTTGTTCTAGGGCTAGTGGGTTATTGTTGCCCTTGCCTATTCCGAAGAGGCCTTGGACGCACATCTCTATGGACTTTATCTCGGATCTCCCTGTTTCTCAGAAGATGTCTGTCATCTGGGTGGTGTGTGACCGTTTTTCTAAAATGGTTCATTTGGTGCTATTGCCTAAGTTGCCTTCCTCATCTGAGTTGGTCCCTCTGTTTTTTCAAAATGTGGTTCGCTTGCATGGTATTCCGGAAAACATCGTTTCTGACAGGGGTACCCAGTTCGTGTCTAGATTTTGGCGGGCAGTCTGTGCCAGGTTGGGCATTGATTTGTCTTTTTCGTCTGCATTTCATCCTCAGACCAATGGCCAGACGGAGCGAACTAATCAAACTTTGGAGACTTATTTGAGGTGTTTTGTGTCTGCGGATCAGGATGATTGGGTTGCCTTTCTGCCGTTGGCAGAGTTTGCTCTTAATAATCGGGCTAGTTCTGCCACTTTGGTTTCTCCTTTCTTTTGCAATTCAGGGTTTCATCCGCGTTTTTCATCTGGTCAGGTTGAATCTTCGGATTGTCCTGGAGTGGATGCGGTAGTGGATCGGTTGCATCGGATTTGGGGACAAGTGGTGGATAATTTGGAATTGTCCCAGGAGAGGACTCAGCAGCTTGCTAACCGCCGTCGTCGTGTTGGTCCTCACCTTCGTGTTGGGGACTTGGTGTGGTTGTCTTCCCGTTTTGTCCCTATGAGGGTTTCTTCTCCTAAATTTAAGCCTCGGTTCATCGGTCCTTATAGGATTTTGGAGATTCTTAACCCTGTTTCCTTTCGTTTGGACCTCCCGGCATCTTTCACTATCCATAATGTGTTCCATCGGTCGTTGTTGCGGAGATATGAGGTACCGGTGGTTCCTTCTACTGAACCTCCTGCTCCTGTGCTGGTGGAGGGTGAATTGGAGTACGTGGTAGAGAAGATCTTGGACTCCCGTATTTCCAGACGGAGACTTCAATATCTGGTTAAATGGAAGTGCTATGGTCAGGAAGATAATTCTTGGGTAACTGCCTCTGATGTTCATGCCTCGGATTTGGTTCGTGCCTTTCATAGGGCTCATCCAGATCGCCCTGGCGGTTCTTGTGAGGGTTCGGTGCCCCCTCCTTAAGGGGAGGGTACTGTTGTGTATCTGCTTTTTGGGCTCCCCTGGTGGTTGCTGGTGGTACTGGTGACTTGTTTGCACTTTGCTGTTTCTGTTCACCTGCTTCCATCAGGGTTTGGGAGTTTCCTATTTAGCCTTGCTCTCCAGTCATTTCCTTGCCGGTCATCATTGTAACCAGAGCCTTCGGTTGCATGTTCCTGCTACTAGTCTGCTGATCAGCTAAGTGGACTTTGTCCTTTTGTTTTGTATCTTTGTCCAGTTTGCAGTTTTTGTTATTCTCTGTAGCTGGAAGCTCTTGCGGGCTGAAATTGCCACTCCTGTGTCATGAGTTGACACAGGAGTCTTAAAGTAATTTCAGGATGGTTTTTTGAAAGGGTTTTCAGTTGACCGTGAAGTCCTCTTTTGTATCCTTCTGCTATCTAGTAAGTGGACCTCTCTTTGCTAAATCTACTTTCATACTGTGTATGTCTTTTCCTCTTAACTCACCGTTATTACATGTGGGGGGCTGCTATCATCTTTTGGGGTATTTCCCTAGAGGTAAGCCAGGTCTGTTCCTTCCTCTACCAGGCGTAGTTAGTCCTCCGGCTGGCGCGTGGCATCTAGGAAGTCGTAGGTATGCTCCCTGGCTACTATTAGTTGTGTGGTAGATTTAGCTCACGGTCAGCTCAAGATTCCATCACCCAGAGCTCGTCCGTTATTTTTGTGTTCTGATGTTTCCCTGCCATTGGGAACCATGACACGGGCGGTAGTTTCAGCCTAGGGTTGAAACAGGAGACAGGGTGAGGTTCGAGGCCTAGACATGCACACCATCAGTGTAAACTCTAGGTAGAGGGTCAGTCAGGATTTCCCTAGTCTGAGGGAAATTGCAGGGGCCCGGGTTATTTGCTCTTGCCCACCAAGTCTTCCCGTGACACAAACATTTCCCCATGGGGGGTACATTTAAAAAAAATTATTTATGGGGATCATAGACAGCCTTGCCCAAAAATTGAATGGCTGTAGCAGCATACAACACGTTCACCATTCTGTTCTAGTGGCAGAGTGTGATGAGATGTTGAAGAAGGACTTATTAAAAACTGGGCCCAATATTAAGGATCAAGTCTCCCAGACTTGTAAGGCCCATACAATAAGTGCATGGGCTAATAAACATTTTCCCCTGGGGGAGTAAAATTGTTAAAAATATTTTGGGGCATCATAGACACACTTGCCAAAAATTTGACTGGCTAAAGCAGCACAGAACCTGTTAACCCTGGTGGCAGAGAATGAGGAGACATAATGAATGATCAATCATACTGAAATCCAAAAAATGAATAAAGGATGTGAATCCACCTATGAAAGAAAATAACAAAAGGGAGGGGCGAACACAGGTTCATACATATGAAGCCAGAATGTGTCCAACAAGATATGTTAGTCTCTAGCAACAGCTCAGAGACAGGGATACAAACAAAAATATAATAAAATAGTATTTCAATATTTTTAGATTGGAGAGGTATATACTAGGTCATAAGAGGATGGTCCAGAGACCGAAAAAATGGAAAGACCATGTGGAATACATGGTGGTGGCTAAGTGACTGGAGTGAAGCATTATCCGCTATCCAACCAACAACCATTTCACATTGCTCTGGCTTCAATAGTGGTGTGCTGTGGTCCCCTAGAAACTGGGTCAGGAAGGTCAAGCGCGAACATGTGGGTCTTTGTTGTGGCCCACTTTCAGCTTTGCCGCGGCCTCGTCCCCTGCATGCACCATCAGCATCACGACCACTTCCCCGTCCCTTGCACCTTGCCTTGCCCATTTTAAATGGACAACTGAAATGTTTTAAAAGCTCAATACAAATAGATTTATTTGTAGAAAAATTATATGTGTTCAGTATGCCTGAAAAGCAAGTAGTTGGAGACCACAGATACACCGAGCGTATGACGAAGATACCAGACAGTCACATTTTTTAAAAAATATTTTTTAACCCCTTCCCGACATGTGACGGTATAGTACGTCACATGTCGGGACCCCCGCTTTGATGTGCGCTCCGGCGGTGAGCGCACATCAAAGTCGCGACATGTCAGCTGTTTTTTACAGCTGACATGTGCGCGCAATAGCGGCGGGTGAAATCGCGATCACCCGCCGCTATTAACTAGTTAAATGCCGCTGTCAAACTCAGACAGCGGCATTTAACTACCGCATCCGGCCGTGCGGCCGGATATGAGCGCATCGCCGACCCCCGTCACATGATCGGGGGTCGGCGATGTGTCAGGAAGGTAACCATAGAGGTCCTTGAGACCTCTATGGTTACTGATTGCCGGTGGCTGTGAGCGCCCCCCTGTGGTCGGCGCTCACAGCACACCTGCAATTCTGCTGTGTAGCAGCGATCTTATGATCGGTGCTGCATAGCAGAGCCGATCGGGCTGTGCCTGCTTCTAGCCTCCCATGGAGGCTATAGAAGCATGGCAAAAGTAAAAAAAAAAAGTTTTTAAAAATGTGAAAAAAATAAAAAAAATATAAAAGTTTAAATCACCCCCCTTTCGCCCCAATCAAAATAAATCAATAAAAAAAAAAACCAACCTACACATATTTGGTATCGCCGCGTTCAGAATCGCCCGATCTATCAATAAAAAAAAAGCATTAACCTGATCGCTATATGGCGTAATGAGAAAAAAATTCGAAACGCCAGATTTACGTTTTTTTGGTCGCCACGACATTGCATTAAAATGCAATAACGGGCGATCAAAAGAACGTATCTACACCAAAATGCTATCATTAAAAACGCCAGCTCGGCACGCAAAAAATAAGCCCTCACCTGACCCCAGATCACGAAAAATGGAGACGCTACGAGTATCGGAAAATGGCGCAATTTTGTTTTGTTTTGTTTTTTGCAAAGTTTGGAATTTTTTTTCACCACTTAGGTGAAAAATAACCTAGTCATGTTAGGTGTCTATAAACTCGTAGTGACCTGGAGAATCATAATGGCAGGTCAGTTTTAGCATTTAGTGAACCTAGCAAAATAGGCAAGCAAAAAACAAGTGTGGGATTGCACTTTTTTTGCAATTTCACAGCACTTGGAATTTTTTTCCCGTTTTCTAGTACACGACATGCTAAAACCAATGATGTCGTTCAAAAGTACAACTCGTCCCGCAAAAAATAAGCCCTCACATGGCCAAATTGACGGAAAAATAAAAAAGTTATGGCTCTGGGAAGGAGGGTAGCGAAAAACGAAAATGGAAAAACGGAAAAAGCTCCGGGGGTGAAGGGGTTAAAGAAAAAATAATGAGTAAACCAAGGCTAGCAGACCCAAAAATAAAACGCATTGTCAGTTGACAGGCGGATGCACTTATCTGTTATAATTCCACCAGTGGCACTAAAAACCCGCTCAGACAGAACGCGAGCAGCAGTGCAGGCCAGGACCTCCAAGGCGTAGAGAGCCAGTTCATGCCACATGTCCAGCTTGGATACCCAATAATTAAAAGGCAGAGAGGAATCACGGAGGACGTTTGAACGATCTGCAAGGTACTTCCTCAGCATCTTCCCAAACATTGCACTTCTTGTGCCAGCACCCCTTGCCTCTGTGCTGGCATGATGGGAGGGTCTGAGAAAACTGTGCCAGAACTAGGACATTTTTCCCATGCCTGAGCTGGATTGTACTTCTGTCTCTCTCACTTGGACTTGCTGCCAGCGTTCTCACATGGGGATTTTTTCAGTAATTCCGCTACAAGGGCCCTCTGATACAGCAACATTTTTGTACCCCTATCTTCTTCTGGAAGAAGAGATTGAAAGTTCTCCTTGTAGCGTGGTCCAGAAGTGTCACCAACCAGTAATGAGTGTCACCGAAATTTTTTATAATGCGAGGATTACTGGAAACGCAGCACAACATAAAGTCAGCCATGCGTGCCAGACTGCTAACAGGCAAGACTTCCGTGTCGTTACCAGCAGGATGACTGAACATGCTGTCCTCCTCCTTTTCATCCCCCTCCTCCTCCCTGTCTTCAGGACATCCCCGCTGAACAGACGGTATGACATCTGTGCTTGTAGTACCGCCTATAGCACATGAAAGTAGCTCCTGATCTTTCTCCTCCTCATTGTCTACCAATCCACGTTGCGACGACATGAGGCTGGGCTGAGTGTGATCACCCTGTATGGTTCCTTGCTGCATGTCCTCTTGCTCTGCCTGCAATGCATCCTCTTTAATTGTGAGCAGAGAGGTTCTCAGAATTCTGAGAAACGGGATGGTGACGCTAATTATAGCGTCATCACCGCTCATCATCTTGGTGCAGTCCTCAGAGTTCTGTATTATAGTACATATGTCTGACACTCCTGAGGTCTTATGTGTGGAGTCGGAACTGAATATCGACGGCCTTGTTGATGATGGTAGTCAACAACTGCCCTCTTCTGCTCACAAATCCTTTCCAACATATGCAGTGTAGAGTTCCAATGCTTGGGGACATCACACACCAGTTGGTGAGCCAGACGCTACAAACGTTGCTGAAGCATGGCAAGGGCGGCTGAAGCTGTAGCTGACTTTCTAAAATGGGCAGACGGCGTACTTTCACTAGCAGATCTGGAAGCTCTGGGTAGCTTTTCAGACAACGTTGAACCACGAGGTTAAGCACATGGGCCAGGCAAGGTATGAGGACAAGAGAAGTGGACCCTCTGGGTCACAGCTTCAGAGCCCCCAAGGGCGAGCGGACCAGATGGATCCACCCCTGTACAGGGAGCGTTAGGGACAGGCCCAAGGAGGGTGAAGCCGCAACTGCCAGAGCCAAAGGGATGACTGAGGATTTGACAGCGGAAGAACGGAAGATGGGAGAAGGTCGGAGCTACAGAGCAGACCAATATGGCAGAGGCTCAAGACGGACGGTGGCAGCAAAGAAAAAGTACTGACCGGTAAGATGAAGACACAAGTTTGACGGAACACTACAGGAACACTAGACTGGAAGGCACGGCAGGAACTCAGGGCTAGTAGATACGGCGGGAACACAGGACTGGTGGGCACGGCAGGAAACACAGGACTGGAAGACACAGCAGGAACGGCAGGACTGACAGGAACGGCAGGAACACTGGACTGGAAGACACGGCAGAAACAGCAGGACTGGCAGGAACGGCAGGAACACAGGACAGGCTAGGACGGCAGGAACACAGGTCAGGAAGACACGACAGGAACAGCAGGACTGGCAGGAATGGCAGGAACACAGGACTGGCTAGAACGGCAGGAACACAGGACTGGGATTACTAAGAGTCACAGCAAGGATGCAGGGACCGAAGCCAAAGAACCTACAGAGATGCTGGCAAGAACCAGCAAAGGCGTCTGAGTAGGGCTGGTGCTGGGAAGAAGTACCCGACGGGCGCCACCATATTGGAGGCGGAGCCACCGGGTCACGACCTCCCAGAAGCCCCAGCGAGGAAAGGAGCGCGTCTGCACATGCGCGGCCCAGAGAATGGATGAGCGCTGGAGAAGCTGGAAGACGGAGAGCAGGAAGGAGCATCGGGAGCGCGCCGGCCGGACAGGTAAGTATGAGAAAGCGGCGTAACACAAGGTAAGTGTGTGAGCTCACCTTGCCTCAGAGCCGCCACCAGGTTCCGGTCATTGTCACACATGACCATGCCTGGCTGTAGGTTCAGTGGTGTCATCCAAATATCTGACTGCTCTTTCAGCGCTGTCCACAACTCTTCTGCATTGTGTGGTTTGTCACCTATGTGACTATGTTAGCTTCAGCACAGCCTGTTGCTGCTTAGCTGAGGCAGTGCTGCAGTGCATCCAGCTTCTGACTGATGTGTTCATGTGTTCATTTCAGAGATGGCTAAAGAGGAGGCAGAGGAGGAGGTGGAGGAGCTGTAGACTGTGGGGGCAATCCTGATTGATGTAGGGCCTGCATTCCTAGGCGTGGGGAGGATGTGTTCTATCCCAAGGTCCGACTGGGTACTAGCTTCCACTATGTTAACCCAGTGTGCCATCAGTGAGATGTACCTTCACTGCCCACAAGCACATGTCCGTGGTTAGGTGGACTTTCCCAGTAACAGCATTATTGAGGGCACGGGTAATGTTGTGGAACACATGCTGGTGTAATGCCGGTACGGCACACTGGAAGAAATAGTGGCGACTGGGGACCGAGTACCTTGGGAAGGCCGCCACCATCAGGTTGCGGAAAGCTTCCATCTCAATGAGCCAAAAAGGCAACATTTAAAGCACAAGCAGATGAGAAATGTTCGTGTTAAGTACTGTGGACTGTGAGGCATTGCCTGGGTTTTTCCGCTTGCGTTCCAAAGACTGGGGTATAGACAACTAAACTAAAGGCTGGTCTGGGACAAGGATGTGGATGGGCTTGATGATGGTGCTGGTTGACTGTGGGCAACAACTGGCGCAGGGCCCGATGCATCTTCACAGGCACGGTGAACTGGGGATTGGTTTCTAAGCAAAACAGTGGAAGAAGCACCTGCAGACAGTGTTCCTGGAGCCTGGGGTTCGGCCCACAAAGTTGGGTGCTTTGCTGCCATATGCCTAATCATGCTGGTGGTGGTCAGGCTGGTAGTTTTGCTACCCTTGCTGATGCGGGCAAGGCAAGTGCTGCAAATGGCCTGTTTGGGGTTATCAGCAGAGTCTTTAAAAAATAACCAGACTTGGGAAGATCTAACAGTTGGAATGGCAACTTCCATCATATTGGTGTTATGGGGGAACGGATGCACGCCTTCTGTCTGCGGCCACCACACTGCTTCTTCCTTCCTGTTGGGGTGATATGCCTCCTTCCCCATGTGTGCTGCTGTCCTCACTCTGCATGTCCTCCTTCCAGGTTGTCAGTCACTATGTCATCCACCACCTCGTCTTCCACATCTGCACCCTGCTCCTCCTCCTGACTTTCTGGCAATTGTGTCTCATCATCGTCCACCTCTTGTGACACTTTCGAACCATCACCTTCGTGTGACAGTGGCTGTTCAAATATTTGGGCATCGCTATATGCGATCTCATCTGGCCTCACTTCAAGTTGACCGGCCGAGAGTCCAGAATCTTTAAAGGGAAAACTGAACAGCTCTTCGGAGTGTCCAAGTGTGGGATCAGTTGTCTCAGGGCACTCGGCATGGTGAGAAGAAGGTGAGTAATATCTGGTCCACAATCATGGCTACTCAGACTTGACCATGTGGAAGACATGGTGGTGGTGGTGGTGGCTAAGTGACTGGAAGCATTATCCGCTATCCAACCAACAACCGTTTCACACTGCTGTGGCTTCAATAGTGGTGTTCTGCGGTCCCCTAGAAACTGGGACAGGAAGGTCGAGCGCGAAGATGTGGATCTTTGCTGTGGACCACTTTCAGCTTGGCCACGGGCTCGTCCTCTGCATGCACCATCAGCATCACGTCCACTTCCCCGTCCCTTGCCTCTTGCCTTGCCCATTTTAAATGGACTACTGAAATATGTGAAAACCTCAATAGAAATGGATTTATTTGTAGAAAAATTATACGCGGTCAGTATGCCAGATAAGCGAAGATGTTTCCATGACAGATACACCAGGCCTCAGCCTGAGATAACAGACTGTATATTTTTTTTATGTTTTTTGGTGATTTTTTGAAAACAATAAAAAATGAGTATAACAAGGCTAGCAGACAGAACTATGCAACGTATGCCTGTCAACAAAATATTTTTCCACCACAGATACACTAGGCCTCAGCCTGAGATAACAGACAGTATATTTTTTTAAATGTTTTTGGTGATTTTTTGAAAACAAACAAAAAAAAATGAGTAGAACAAGGCTAGCAGATAGAACTATGCAACATACACTGTGTACAGAATTATTAGGCAAGTTGTATTTTGGAGGATTATTATTGATCAACAACTATGTTCTCAATCAACCCAAATGACTCATAAATATCAAAGCTTAATATTTTTGGAAGTTGGAGTGTTTTTTTTTTAGATTTGGCTATCTTAGGAGGATATCTGTTTGTGCAGGTAACTATTACTGTGCAGAATTATTAGGCAACTTAATAAAAACCAAATATATTCCCATCTCACTTGTGTTAGGGTTGGCGGAACGCACCGAATATATATTTATTAGAAGTAGTTGGTGTTTTCGCAACCCGGGATCCATCGTGCAGGAAAGAACCTGCTGCTAGATATTAAAACAACAAAACCACATAAAAAATAATATGGCTCAAGGAATGTAAAATATATAAACTTTATTCACAAAATTTGAACATGACAGTAAAAACACCAAAGTACCTCACAACGCAACTTAGCGTCACCCAAGCCTAAGGCAATACAAATAGATCATGCTATACCGCACTATTATTGGCTCTGTATTTGGATGTTAATAATACATAGTAAAAATGAGCCTTCTTTACAAAGTCACATGTACCCACTGGTAGAGATATACCTAAGAGGGAAAACAACCGAAGGAGCGCTCTCACAAGTTCTAAGTCCAACCAGAGACCAGTAAATGCGGATATATATGTGCATGGATAGATGTAAATATATTTACCAAGTGGCGTGCCAAAGCCTAGATGAACGTCCCACCCCGACGCGCGTTTCGCCTGTTCTTCTTCCGGGGGCGTGTGTGACTTTGTAAAGAAGGCTCATTTTTACTATGTATTATTAACATCCAAATACGGAGCCAGTAATAGTGCGGTATAGCATGATCTATTTGTATTGCCTTAGGCTTGGGTGACGCTAAGTTGCGTTGTGAGGTACTTTGGTGTTTTTACTGTCATGTTCAAATTTTGTGAATAAAGTTTATATATTTTACATTCCTTGAGCCATATTATTTTTTATGTGGTTTTGTTGTTTTACTAGTTCTACGGAATGAAACCAAGCATATATTGGCTATAGGTCATATTGGATTAATATGTATGTGCTGCTAGATATTGCGGTACAATATAGTAGTATAAACAAACTCTTTTACTTCACAGAGTCCGTTAGTAAAGAGAATGCTGTACCCTGTTAGCTTCACAGGGGAACACAGCTACTAAGTAGAGCAGATGGTGGTCATACAGTCAAATGCAAACATGCAGCTACTCTCCGGTGGAGCCGGAATTCTGATGGCTATACGCCAGCCCTGAATCCGCTCACATGAATCTCCTCGCCGGAGGTGCCAGCATTCTAGGGGCTTATTTCAGCCGGGTCCCTGAATACACACACACACATGACCACACTGGCGCTGAGCTCATACATAAATTGACACTAGCGCATGGCCGTGCGGTCATGAGAACCTTTTATAGCTGCAGCAACTTCAGGACCTTCCAAGAAGGACCAATGGAAGACTTCCAAAGAACTTGATCAGGTACATGACCTTCCTGGAGGACCAATGGAAGTTGCTGCAGTACCTGAGCATGTGACCCTTGATCTCCATTGAGAGATCTTACCCTGGGCATGCTCAGTGTGTGCAAAGCAGGACTTAGTCCCAGAAAAGCCTGCTCGCTGCAGACCAGTGCAGGGTACAATAGCAAAGCCTGGAGAGGCAGCAGTAACCCTTTGCACAGTACCGGATTCAGTGAGATGCTGGGACCGACGTCTCCACTGAGCAGGCTCCACTGTGGCTGATGCAGAATGGGAGACCGCAGCAGACATGGCTTGAGATTCCCCCTGTGCAGTGGCGGGAGCTCGACTCCTAACAACTTGTTTATTTTCACCAGGTAAACCAATATAACTGCACAAAATTTAGAAATAAACATTTCTGACATGCAAAAACAAACCCCCCAAAAATTAGTGACCAATATAGCCACCTTTCTTTATGATGACACTCAGTAGCCTTCCATCCATAGATTCTCTCAGTTGCTTGATCTGTTTACGATCAACATTGCATGCAGCAGCCACCACAGTCTCCCAGACACTGTTCCGAGAGGTGTACTGTTTTCCCTCCCTGTAGATCTCACATTTTATGAGGGACCACAGGTTTTCTATGGGGTTCAGATCAGGTGAACAAGGGGGGCCATGTAATTATTTTTTCTTCTTTGAGACCTTTACTGGCCAGCCACACTGTGGAGTAGTTAGAGGCATGTGATGGAGCATTGTCCTGCATAAAAATCATGTTTTTCTTGAAGGATACCGACTTCTTCCTGTACCACTTCTTGAAGAAGTTGTCTTCCAGAAACTGGCAGTAGGTCTGGGAGTTGAGCTTCACTCCATCCTCAACCCGAAAAGGTCCCACAAGTTCATCTTTGATGATACCAGCCCATTCCAGTACCCCACCTCCAACTTGCTGGCGTCTGAATCGGAGTGGAGCTCGGAGTGGAGCTCTCTGCCCTTTACTGATCCAGCCTCTGGCCCATCCATCTGGCCCATCAAGAGTCACTCTCATTTCATCAGTCCATAAAACCTTTGAAAAGTCAGTCTTAAGATATTTCTTGACCCAGTCTTGACGTTTTATCTTATGTTTTTTGTTCAAAGGTGGTCGTTTTCCAGCCTTCCTTACCTTGGCCATGTCCCTGAGTATCGCACACCTTGTGCTTTTTGTTACTCCAGTAACGTTGCAGCTCTGAAATATGGCAAAACTGGTGGCAAATGCCATCTTGGCAGCTTCACGCTTGAATTTCCTCAATTCATGGGCAGTTATGTTGCGCCTTTTTTGCCCAACACACTTCTTGCGACCCTTTTGGCCATTTGCCATGAAACGCTTGATTGTTCGGTGATCATACTTCAAATGTTTGGCAATTTCAAGACTGCTGCATCCCTCTGCAAGACATCTCACAAATTTGGACATTTCAGAGCCCGTCAAATCTCTCTTCTGGAGAAGAAGGAAGTTGCCTAATAATTAAGCACACCTTATATAGGGTTTTGATGTCATTAGACAACACCCCTCCTCATTACAGAGATGCACATCACCTGATTTACTTAATTGGCAGTTGGCTCTCAAGCCTGAACAGCTTGGAGTAGGACAACATGTATAAAAAGTATCATGTAAGCAAAATACAACTTGCCTAATAATTCTGCACACAGTCTATGCCTGCCAGTAAAAGATTTTTCAACTACAGATACACCAGGCCTCAGCCTGAGATAACAGACTGTATATATTTTTTATGTTTTGGGTGATTTTTTGAAAACAATAAAAAACAGGTAGAACAAGGCTAGCAGACAGAACTATGCAACATATGCCTGCCAATAAAAGATTTTTCCACCACAGATACACCAGGCCTCAGCGTCACATAACAGAATGTATTTTTTTTTATGTTTGTTGGTAATTTTTGGAAAAAATAACAAATGAGTAGAACAAAGCTAGCAGACAGAACTATGCAACGTATGCCTGCCAATAAAAGATTTTTCATCCACAGATACACCAGGCCTCAGCCTGAGATAACAGACAGTATATATTTTTTTATGTGTTTCGTGATTCTTTTAAAACAATAAAAAAATGAGTAGAAAAGGCTAGTGTTGGGTGTCGAGTTCCCGCCGCTGAACAGGGGGAATCTCGAACCATGTCCGCTGCGGTCTCCCATTCTCCTCCAGCCACAGTTGAACCTGCTTAACAGAGACATCGATCCCAGCCTCTGGCTCAAGCTGATACTGTGTGCTTGGTTACTGCTGCTTTTTCAGGCTCAGCCCTTGTAGCCAGCACTGATCAGTGGCGAGCAGACATTCCAGGGACTATGTCCTGCTTTTCCCCTACTGAGCATGCCCACGGGTCGACCTCTCATTGGAGGTCGGGGGTCACATGTTCAGGTCCTGTAGCGGCTCACTAGGAAGGTCCTGGAGAGCCACAGCTATAAAAGGTTTGCATGGCCGCACGGCCATGCGCTAGTTTAAATCTATTATTGTGTGTGTGTGGATGTATGCCTGTTTTGGTGAAAGCTCCGAATCATTCCCATCCCTAGTGTTGATAAATGCTCGCAAATGATGGAGCTGTCTGGTGCCAGTTAGTGTCATCCTGCACCAGGCACAACCTATTGTGTCAATCAGCAGGGTTAGCCAGTGTGGCACCGTGCGCAACCAGTGCGCTTACCTGTCCCTAGTTAGGGCGGTTAGTGGTGTTGGCCAGAGCGGCGCTGCGCGCACCTAGTGCGCTAAATCTATTTTTAGTTTACTCCTGACACCACTGTAGCGGTGTCGAGCGCAAGAGGTCTCAAGGGACACTGCCCTCACAGATAACACACCAGACCATCCCATTTACTCTTTCTATGTCGCCATCCCATCAGGAGATTATCTCTTTACTTGTCATTCCTGAGGGAATTGATGAGGTCCTCTTAGGGATACCTTGGCTATGGTACCACTCCCCTCATAGTGAGTGGTCCACAGAGAGAATTTTGGGATAGAGTGAATCTTGTGAGGGTAGATGTCAGAGGGAGTATGTTCAGGTTGCTACTTCTGAGGTACCCACAGATATTTCCTCTCTCCCCAACCACTATTGGCCCTATGAGGATGTGTTCTCCAAGAGGGCTGTGGAGACTCTTACGCCTCACCGCCCCTATAACTGTCCTATTGACCTCTTGCCTGGTGCTGAGCCTCCCGGGGATTGAGTCTATGCTTTATCTCTCCCGGAGACGGAGGCAATGTCTCAGTACATCCAGGAGAATCTGGCAAGAGGATTCATTAGGAAGTCAGTGTCACCCACAGGGGCTGGGTTCTTCTTTGTGCAGGACAATGGACAATTATGTCCCTGCATAGACTACAGGCGACTTAATGCCATAACCGTTAAGAATAAGTACCCTCTGCCACTTATATCTGAGCTCTTCGATAGGTTGCGGGGGGCGAGGGTATTTACTAAGCTTGATCTGCGGGGTTTGCTAACTGTGTTAGAAGGCTAATGGATGGTTAGAAAACCCTTGAAAACACTTGTGCAAGTATGTTAGCACAGCTGAATACAGATTGGCTGATTAGAGAAGCTATAAACCTAACCTTCCTTTGAGCTAGTTGAGAATCTGGAGCATTACATTTGTTGGTTCCATTAAACTCTCCCCCCGCTGCACAACTGAGCAACAAGTACATTAGAGTCTGTAGTTTGAGAAATCGACGCCTCACATGTCCTCAACTGGCAGCTTCATTAAATAGTACACGCAAAACACCAGTGTCAACGACAACAGTGAATAGGCGACTCCGGGATGCTGGCCTTCAGGGCAGAGTGGCAAAGAAAAAGCCATATCTGAGAGTGGCTAATGAAAGGAAAAGATTAATATGGGCAAAAGAACACAGACATTGGAAGAGGAAAAAAAAGTGTTATGGACAGACGAATCCAAGTTTAAGGTGTTTGGATCACACAGAAGAACATTTGTGAGACGCAGAACAACTGAAAAGATGCTGGAAGAGTGCCTGACGCCATCTGTCAATCATGGTGGAGGTAATGTTATGGTCTGGGATTGCTTTAGTGCTGGTAAAGTGTGAGATTTGTACAAGGTAAAAGGGATTTTGAATAAGAAAGGATATCACTCCATTTTGCAATGCTATGCCATACCCTGTGAACAGAGCTTGATTGCAGCCAATTTCATCCTACAACAGGACAATGACCCAAAGCACACCTCCAAATTATGCAAGAACTATTAAGAATACCAGCTGCCTGCTTCTTGCCTATCTGTAATGGAGTGGCCAGCGCAGTCACCAGATCTCAACCCCATTGAGCTGTTGTGGGAGCAGCTTGACCATATGGTATGCAAACAGTGCCCATCAAGGCAAACCAACTTGTGGGAGGGGCTTCTGGGAGCATGGGGTGAAATTTCTCCAGATTAGCTCAGCAAATTAACTGCCAGAATGCCTAAGGTCTGCAATGCTGTAATTGCTGCTAAGGGAGCATTCTTTGATGAAAGCAAAATTGAAGGAGAAAATTATTATTTCAATAATTTTTAATAAAAATCTTTTTTTCGAACCTTGTCAATGTCTGGACAAGATTTTAAATTCATTTGGCAACTCATTTGATTAATAAAAATATGAGTTTTCATGGAAAACACAAAATTGTCTGGGTGACCCTAAACTTTTGAACGGTAGTGTAAGTGCGCTCAAAATTCTGCCAATTTTTGCCTCCATTTAAAATTGTTGCAGGTGTTAGCGAAGTTATTGACACCAGTTTGCTGTTAAAAAGTTACCTACAGGCCAGCTATTTAAAACTGTGGTTTGTCCGTCACACGGACCACATATAAGTGCACTCAAAATTCATCCATTTCTGGCCTCAATTAAAATTTTGTTGCAGTGTGTTAGCGAAGTTATTGACACCAGTTTGCTGGTAAAAATAGTTCCCTACAGGCCAGCTATTTTAAACTGTGGTTTTCCATCACACAGATCACATATAAGTTTGCTCCAAATTCAGCCATTTGTAGTAAATGTGGAAAATATTGTCCTCCATTTAAAATGGGCAAGGCGCATGGCAAGGGACGGGGAATTGGATGTGATGGTGATGGTGCATGCAGAGGCCGAGGGCAAGCTGAAATTGTGCCACAACAAACACCCACATCTTCTCGCCCGACCTTCCTATCCCAATTACTAGGGGACCACAGCACACCACTAATGAACCCAGAGCAGTATCAAAAGGTTGTTGGTCACTTTGCCACCATGACCACCACACTGTCTTCTACATGGTCAAGTTTCAGTAGCCATGAGTCTGGACCGAATATTCCTCACCCTGATCGTCATTCCTCCCACCAAGCCGAGTGCCCGGAGACAACTTATCCCACACTTGGGCACTCCGAAGAGCTGTTCACTTTTCCATTTATAGATTCGGGACTCTCGCCCGATCCACTTGAAGTGGAGATCGCATGTAGCGATGGCCAAATATTTGAGCAGCCACGGTGACACAAAGGCGACGGTGGGAAAGTGTCACAAGAGGAGGACAATGATGAGGCACAATTGCCAGAAAGTCAGGAGGAGGACCAGGATGTGGAAGTGGAAGACAAGGGGGGGTGGATGATACAGTAACTGACCTAACCTGGCAGGAGGACATGCAGAGCGAGACAGCAGCACACAGGGGGAGGGAGGCATATCACCCCAACAGGCAGGAAGAAGCAGTGTGGTGGCCGCAGACAGAAGGTGGGCAACCGTTCCCCGTAACACCAACACGACAGTAGTTGCTAGTGCAACTGTTAGGTCTTCCCAAGTCTTGTTGTTTTTTAAAGACTGTCGATAACCCCAAAAAGGTCATTTGCACCATCTGCCAGGCCACCATCAGAAGGTAGCAAAACTACCAGCCTGACCACCACCAGCATGATCAGGCACATGGCAGCAAAGCACCTGACTTTGTGGGCCAAACCACAGGGTCCAGGAATGGTGTCTGCGGGTGACACCACTGCTTCTTCCGCTGTTGTGCATGCAAGCCAATCCCCTGACCATGGTGCATGAGATGATGCCTCTTGCCCTGCACCTGTTGTTGCACACACTCACTTAGCACCATCAGCAAGCACATCCACGTCCTTGTCCCAGCGCAGCGTTCAGTTGTTCATACCCCAGTCTTTGGAATGCAAGCACAAATGCGCAGCCAACGACCCACAGGCCACAGTTCTAAATGCACACGTTTCGCGGCTGCTTGCGCTCGAAATATTGCCTTTTAGGCTCATGGAGACGGAAGCTTTATGCAACCTGATGGCATGGCAGCGGCTGTCCCTCGGTACTCGGTCCCCAGCTGCCACTATTTCTCCTGGTATGCCATCCCCACATTACACAAGCACATGTCCCACAACATTAGCCATGCCCTCAACAATGCAGTTACTGGAAAAGTCCACCTAACCACGGACACGTGGACAAGTGCTTGTGGGCAGGGATCGTACATCTCCTTGACAGCACACTGTGTTAACATAGTGGAAGCCGGGACCCAGTCGGACTTTGGGATGGAACACGTCCTCCCAATGCCGAGGATTGCGGCCCTAGTTCAATCTGGGTTGCCCTCACAGTCTACAGCTCCTGCACCTCCTCTTCAGCCTCCATCTCTGAAATAACCACATCAGTCACAAGCTAAAAGCACTGCAGCACTGCCTCAGCCAAGTGGCAACAGGCTGTGCTGAAGCTAATATGCTTAGATAACAAACCGCACAATGCTGAAGAGTTGTGGACAGCTCTGAAAGAGCAGTCAGATCTGTGGCTGAGGTGATCTCCATAAATTACTACTACGTACAGAGGCCAGATGGATTATGCGGACGCAAGCCACTGGCCCAGCTGGGATGAATGATAAAATAGACATGTCCATTTTCCTTTGAGGTATTTGTGTCATCATGATGTATTATCGATAGTGTGGTTTCTTTCCATCTTATATTACTGCGTATTAGACCGATATATTAATCTGAGTCGTTGCATGTTCCCCTTTTCCCTACAGATTTTTTGAGACGCTTGAGCGCGATATTAAGAAGAACAACAGCGTTCAAAAATGACGCCGCATGTAGCTTCTTTGTGATTCATTATAATTGATGCAAGAAGCTTTTATTTTGGGAAGAAGTTTATATTTTCCTTTATATTGACATATCTATGTGCTTTAAGATGTGGTTTTTAATTGTTTTTAATAGCACTGTGCACTTTTTGGTGTCAGGTGGGAAGTTGACGCAGGTGGGGGCTAATTACACTCACCTATGTATTCCGGCGTCATTTCCTTTCTGACATAGACCCGTTGAAGCGCTGTCCCTGAGCGCAAAACGGCCGTTGTCTCGTCCGTTGCACTCCTGCACTCTGTTCCACTTTCCCCCGTGCCGTGAAGATTTGTTTGTATGAAGCAATAAAGACTCGTTGAACTGCAAGATCGGTAGTGCTTTGGCGTTTTCTTCACTCCTGTTTCAGTCATGGATCTTATTTCTCCACTCTAGCACCTCCGGTCTTTGCCGCATGTTCTGGTGCCTCTTGAATACTCCACGCCGCTGTATCTCCGTGTCCAGTGGGGCTGTGCTGCTCTAGTTTTCTCCCTATTTATTTTACATTGTCTCGCACAGCACGCACGCCGCCTTTTGAGACCGTTGTGGAGCAACAGTTTAGCAGGACAACTGTGTAAGTTGTATATGATGGAACCAGAATCGGCACCTGTTAGAGGCAGTTTACAAGCCGGCCGGGAGGATGCCATTAATTATTTTACAGAGTGCGAACAAACGGACGAAGTGCACATACTTAGCACAAGGTCTTTGGAATATAAATTGACCAATCTCTCTGAGAGATAGATTAGACTTTTCTGGACTAACAACTCGCTACAATCCTATGTGGATAATAAGCGAGTTCCTAGAGGTCTACGTGTTTGGAAAGATATTTCCCATCATGGCGGTGATGCGTCTTTCAAAACTGAATGGGAACAGATTATGTTGAAATGTTCTGAAGATTTATTGAAATTAGTGTTAAAATCGAACATGCAGAATTATGAACTGATTAACGCAGATATCTTGAAAACACAAACTGAGCTGCGTAATAGATTGTCAGATACCCAATGGACTGCTTTCAATAAAAAATTGGACTCTAGGTTGATTTTAGTACAAGTTGAGACAAAACAGAGGAAAAGGGACAAATTCCTATGGGACAAAAATGACTATGAGTCCGGCAATGTGTTCACTTGGGGGAAAACACAAAAAGAGAATCGCATCAGACAGACCCCAGGGAGTAATTTCAGACAACGCAAACGAAGTTTCAACAGAAAGAAAAAATATTATCAACAGAACAGTAGAGACTATCTAACTACTGAGTCAGACTCGAGTCTCAGTGAAAGCATGTCCACTAATTTTGAGTCATCAGAAGAAATTCCTTTAGACAATCAGGCGGCCGCTCCGGTCCCTTTAGGAGGAAAACACGGAGGGGCAAACGGAAACCCCGGCCCCGAATGGCGACGCAAGAGGAAATGGGTCTCTTGGAGACAGGAGCGATACTAGAGACTCCAGTTGAGGACTTGGTAGTCAATTTAACGCCTCGAGTGTTGAACTCTGCTCAACTGTCGTTATTATCCAAAGGCTTGAATTTTTGTATACCTAATAATTTTGATTTTGTTTCCTTTCAAATTGATTTGTTTAAGGCCACAAGGAAAATGCACTTGTATAAATTCTTTAGATCCAACACGATGGTATCGACATCCTTAGAAGGAGAACGTCCCTGCAAGGTAGGACCTCTAGGTTTTATGGCTAATGCTCAGGAAGATGTGTTGGCTGACCTCTATGAGGACGCCAGATGCCTACTTAGCCTGAACAATCCGGTAGTGGATGAGAGCATTCCTACGCATTCTGATAATGCTCCGTTTGTAGGTGGTGTTCCCTCCTCATACATGCCTCCTACCTCCCCAGGCAACATGATTGATCTGTTCGAAACGTTAGTCTTAAAAGACATGAAAGCCTTAATGTATAAACAAGCTCCCCCTAATCTAACACAGGAGGAGACTAGGGCTTTAAAAGAGATGGCAGGTTGGACTGATACCATCATTCGTCCCGCCGACAAAGGCGGCAAAATTGTCCTTTTGCCCAGGGAGGTATATGCAGCTGAAGCTGTACGCCAATTATCCGATAAATCGATTTACATTTAGTTACAGAGTGATCCCACCTTCAGATTTAAAGGAGAGTTGTGTACTTTTCTCAGGAAGGCAGTAGAAAGTGGAGTCATCTCACAAAGGAAGGCCGAAAAGTTGCTTCCTAATTTTCCAATCAGACCCCACTGGTACTGCCTTCCAAAAATCCACAAATCTCTCACGGCTCCCCCCGGGAGACCTATTGTAGCGGGCATTGGGTCTTTAACGGAGCCCTTATCCCAATACATCGACTGGCTCCTACGCCCCCTCCTGGCTGACGTTCCGTCATATATTAAAGACACGAATTCTTTTTTGGATCAAATACAGGGTTTTGAATGGCGGCCGGGGTTCCCCCTGGCATCCATCGATGTGGTCAGTCTGTATACCAACATCCCCCAGAGGCTTGGCGTGGATACCATCAAACGCATTTTGTGCACCACTGACAAAAGCCCAGGGTACATTGATTTTGTATGTGGAGGCCTAGATTTTATACTTACACACAATGCCTTTACTTTTGTGGATGATTGGTACAGACAGACCACGGGGACTGCCATGGGGACCCCGGTCGCATGTACGTTCGCAAACCTGTATATGGCTGTCTTCGAAGAAGACTATGTTTATTCAGGTAAAAACAGGTTCCTGAAACATATCCAATTTTTTGTGAGATTCGTGGATGACCTCTTTGTAGTGTGGGATGGCACTGAAACTGAATTTGAGTCATTTGTCACCTACCTCAACAGTTGTAACACCATGGGCTTGTCATTTACTCATAATTTTGGGGGGTCTAGTCTCGAATTCTTGGACGTTTCAGTAGAGGTGTCAGCTAATGGCCTAAAAACTTCTGTTTTTAGGAAACCCACTGCGGTTAATTCCTTTCTGCATTACAACAGTTTCCATCCCCACCACACTAAGAGGTCATTGCCATATAGTCAGTTAGTCAGAACTCGACGTACTAATAATACTCAGGAGGGCTATATGAAACAATCTAAGGAGCTTCTCACCAGATTTCGGGATAGGGGGTATCCAGAGGACGTATTGGAATCAGCAGTTAGTCGAGCCGAAACCATCACACAATATTCACGGACAAAGGCATCCACCGGTTCTGAGCAGCGTTTTACTTTTTGTTTCCAATATAGTCCATTAGATCGGGAGATTAGATCTAATATTCATAAACACTGGCATGTTCTTGAGAGAGATAGGGAATTAATAGGGAAAACCACAGGAGGCCCATTGGTCTCCACGAGACGAGGTACTCGCTTAAGAGATACTTTGGTACACAATCGGTTAACTAATGACCACACCACTTGGTTAGAACGCTCTGTCCCTAAAGGCAATTTCCGATTCGGCCATTGCCGATATTGTCGGTCTCACATTGTAGGCCAGACTGTCAATATTGGCCCCATCACACATGTTGTACAACAATTCATCTCTTGCAAGACAGATTAAGTGGTCTACGTTTTGTTCTGTCCTTGCAAGAGATTTTACATCGGTAAAACTATTCGAAAATTATATATACGTTTTAGAGAACATCTAAAATCGATTTTGTCGGGTAAAGGCGTCCCTAGACTGATCCAACACGTTAGAGAGAGCCACGGAGGGAATTCTGAAGTATTAACCTTTGCAGGTGTGGAAAGAGTATCCCTCCCAGTACAGGGAGGTGATCTCCATAAATTACTACTACGTACAGAGGCCAGATGGATTATGCGGACGCAAGCCACTGGCCCAGCTGGGATGAATGATAGAATAGACATGTCCATTTTCCTTTGAGGTATTTGTGTCATCATGATGTATTATCGATAGTGTGGTTTCTTTCCATCTTATATTACTGCGTATTAGACCGATATATTAATCTGAGTCGTTGCATGTTCCCCTTTTCCCTACAGATTTTTTGAGACGCTTGAGCGCGATATTAAGAAGAACAACAGCGTTCAAAAATGACGCCGCATGTAGCTTCTTTGTGATTCATTATAATTGATGCAAGAAGCTTTTATTTTGGGAAGAAGTTTATATTTTCCTTTATATTGACATATCTATGTGCTTTAAGATGTGGTTTTTAATTGTTTTTAATAGCACTGTGCACTTTTTGGTGTCAGGTGGGCTCAGGAGGGCTATATGAAACAATCTAAGGAGCTTCTCACCAGATTTCGGGATAGGGGGTATCCAGAGGACGTATTGGAATCAGCAGTTAGTCGAGCCGAAACCATCACACAATATTCACGGACAAAGGCATCCACCGGTTCTGAGCAGCGTTTTACTTTTTGTTTCCAATATAGTCCATTAGATCGGGAGATTAGATCTAATATTCATAAACACTGGCATGTTCTTGAGAGAGATAGGGAATTAATAGGGAAAACCACAGGAGGCCCATTGGTCTCCACGAGACGAGGTACTCGCTTAAGAGATACTTTGGTACACAATCGGTTAACTAATGACCACACCACTTGGTTAGAACGCTCTGTCCCTAAAGGCAATTTCCGATTCGGCCATTGCCGATATTGTCGGTCTCACATTGTAGGCCAGACTGTCAATATTGGCCCCATCACACATGTTGTACAACAATTCATCTCTTGCAAGACAGATTAAGTGGTCTACGTTTTGTTCTGTCCTTGCAAGAGATTTTACATCGGTAAAACTATTCGAAAATTATATATACGTTTTAGAGAACATCTAAAATCGATTTTGTCGGGTAAAGGCGTCCCTAGACTGATCCAACACGTTAGAGAGAGCCACGGAGGGAATTCTGAAGTATTAACCTTTGCAGGTGTGGAAAGAGTATCCCTCCCAGTACAGGGAGGTGATCTCCATAAATTACTACTACGTACAGAGGCCAGATGGATTATGCGGACGCAAGCCACTGGCCCAGCTGGGATGAATGATAGAATAGACATGTCCATTTTCCTTTGAGGTATTTGTGTCATCATGATGTATTATCGATAGTGTGGTTTCTTTCCATCTTATATTACTGCGTATTAGACCGATATATTAATCTGAGTCGTTGCATGTTCCCCTTTTCCCTACAGATTTTTTGAGACGCTTGAGCGCGATATTAAGAAGAACAACAGCGTTCAAAAATGACGCCGCATGTAGCTTCTTTGTGATTCATTATAATTGATGCAAGAAGCTTTTATTTTGGGAAGAAGTTTATATTTTCCTTTATATTGACATATCTATGTGCTTTAAGATGTGGTTTTTAATTGTTTTTAATAGCACTGTGCACTTTTTGGTGTCAGGTGGGAAGTTGACGCAGGTGGGGGCTAATTACACTCACCTATGTATTCCGGCGTCATTTCCTTTCTGACATAGACCCGTTGAAGCGCTGTCCCTGAGCGCGAAACGGCCGTTGTCTCGTCCGTTGCACTCCTGCACTCTGTTCCACTTTCCCCCGTGCCGTGAAGATTTGTTTGTATGAAGCAATAAAGACTCGTTGAACTGCAAGATCGGTGAGTGCTTTGGCGTTTTCTTCACTCCTGTTTCTGACACCGCTGAACCTACAATCAGGCATGGTCATGTGTGAAAATGGCTGGAACCTGGTGGCGGCTCTGAGGCGAGGCAAGTTCACACACGTACCATGCTTGGCCCATGTGCTTCACCTCGTGGTTCAGCAGTTTCTCAAAACTACCCAGAACTGCCGGATCTGCTTGTCAAAGTACGCCTGTGTGCCAATTTTAGAGAGTCAGCTACAGCTTCCGCCACCCTTGCCATGCTTCAGTAGCATTTGCAGCTTCCAGCTCACCGACTGGTGTGTGATGTCTTAACGTATTGGAACTCTACACTACAGATGTTGGGAAGGATTTGTGAGCAGAAGAGGGCAGTTGTTGACTACCAGGATCAACAAGGCCATCGGTATTAAGTTCAGACTCCACACATAAGACCACAGGAGTGGACATGGATGTCAGACATATGTACCATCCTCCAAATCTTTGAGGACTCCACCTGCATAGTTAGCGTCGATGACGCCATAATTAGCATCACCATCCCGCTTAGGCTACTTTCACACTAGCGTCATACGACGCACGACGAATTGCGTCGTTGCGACGTACCGATGCAAGCAGTGAAAGCGCCGCACAACGGGGGCAGCGGATGCTGTTTTTCAATGCATCCGCTGCCCCATTGTGATGTGCGGGGAGGTGGGGGCGGAGTTCCAGCCGCACATGCGCGGTCAGAAAAGATGGTCTCGATGCACCAAAAAAAGTTACATGCAACGTTTTTTGGTGGCGACGGACCGACACAACATGACGCAACCGTCGCACGACGGTTGTGACGTGTGGCAATGCGTTGCACTGCGACGCTAATGCAAGTCTATGGAGAAAAAACGCATCCTGCAAGCACTTTTGCAGGATGCGTTTTTTCTACAAAACGACGCATAGCGACGTGCAGTGCACGACGCTAGTGTGAAAGTAGCCTTATCTGAGTTCTGAAACTCTCTCTGCTCACAATCAAAGAGGATGCATTGCAGGCGGAGCACGATGAGATGGAGCAAAGATGATTTCATACAGTCCAGCCTCATCTCATTCCAACGTGGATTGGGTGACAATGAGGAAGAGGAGGAGGAGGAGGAAAAACAGGAGCTAGTTTCATGTGCTATAGATGGTACTACCTGCACAACTGTCATACCGTCTGTTCAGCGTGGATGGCCTGAGGACAGAGAGGTGGAGGAGAGCATGTTCAGTCGTCCCCTTAGTGAGGACACGGAAGTCTTGCCTGTTAGTAATCTGGCACACATGGCTGAGTTTATGTTACACTGCCTTTCCTGTGACCCTCGCGTTCTCAAAATTTTGGGTAACAGTCATTACTCTTCTAGACTCATGCTACAAGGAGAACTTTCTATCTCTTAATCCCAAGGTGGATAGGTCTACTAAAATGGGGCAGTGCCAGAAGGCCCTTGTTGCGGAATTATTGAAAATGCTGGAGGCAGAGGTCACAGTTCATTGAACAACCAAGGAGTACAGGCGACACAACTCCAATCCAGCATAGGTAGGGGAACACTGTCAAAGTGCTGGGAGAGTTTTCTCAGACCCTCCCATCTTACAGGCCCTGAGGTGCTGGGTACTTTCACAAGGATTGCAAAGTTTGGGAAGATGCTGAGGGAGAACCTTGCTGACCATACCAACATCCTCGGTGATTCCTCTGTGCCTTAAAATTATTGGGTATCTAAGCTGGACACGTGGCATGTACTGGCTCTCTACACCTTGGAGGTCCTGGCCTGCCCTGCTGCTAGCGTTTTGTCAGTGCGGGTTTTTAGTGCCACTGGTGAAATTATAACTGATAATCGCATCCGCCTGTCAACTGAGAATGCTGACAGGCTGACTCTTATAAAAATTAATAAGGACTGGATTGGGCCAGACTTCTCAACACCACCGAATAATAGCAGCGTAACATAAACTCAAATCCAGTGTCTTTTTTTGGGAGGTCTATTCCCATGCACTTCTTCACACCCACACATGGGTATACGCTTCCTGATTTTGGCTATTTGCTGTTGTCCTCCTCCTTCTCCTCATCCTCATCCTCCACCACTATATCACCAGGGTGACTGTGGTCCGTCATCCACGTAATTTTTTTAAAGGGTGTTTATGATGTCCATAAAAAAAATGTATTATACAGTATGTTCATGTATACCCCCCAGGGGTAAATGTTTGTCAGCCCATAAACTTAGTACATGGGCAGTATAAGTATAGGAGATCCGTTCCTTTCTAATGGGAACATTTTGTATGAGGCCCTCCCCCATATCTCTTCCACGGGGCATTGGAGTACCTCCAAATTTTTGGTAGCCGTTGCTTCACTGCATAGGCAAACACTCTGGGAGACCCACTTCCTAATAATGGGAACATTTTTTTTCATGAGGGCCTCCTCTACATTTCTTCCACGGGGCATTGGAGTGGGTCCAAATTTTTGGCAGCCCTTGCATTCACTGCATAGCCAAACAGTATGGGAGCCCCACTTCCTAATAATGGGAACATTGTTTTCAGGAGGCCCTCCTGTACATCTCTTCAAAGGGGTATTGGGGTGTGTCCAAATTTTGGGCAGCCTTGCCACTCACTGCATACGTAATAACAGTATAGGAGACACACTGTGTCGGCTGGATGACAGGCTGTATGGTCGCATCATGCAGCCATGCAGCCTCCCATTTAGATGTAGCAGAGCGAGACCCGTCGTGGGACAAATGGATTAGCAGCATATCTGTGGAAAGGTGAGGAATATTGTTGTTTGCTTTTTTAACTCTTTTGCAGATGACGAGGGCATCGGGGGAATGGGGAGGTCATTTGTATGGTTTAATTAAGGTGATTAAAGGAGTCTGTGTCATTCTTTCAATTAAAGGACTTTATTCTGGGTGTCAGTGTTTTCATACAACATGACTATGGGGTTAGTAATGGGGGCCTCTTATTGATGCTTCTCCATTACTAACCTCAGGGCTTGATGTTACCTGATAATACAAAGGTGACATCAACCCCCTCAACTATCACCCCACTTGCCACCGCTACAGGGAGTGAGGCTAAGTGCCAGAATTGGCGCATCTTAGAGATGCGCCTTTTCTGGGGTGGCTGAGAGCTGATGTTTTTAGCCTGGGGGCAGCATCCATGGCCCCTCCTAGGCTATTAATATCAGCCCGCAGCTGTCTGCATAGCCTTTGCTGGTTATTAATTATAGGGTGTCCCCTCTGTAGCATTAGGAGTCCCCTCAGTAGCACAGAAAAACAAGGCCTCTCCCTCTTCATCCTCCTCATCTTCCTCCTCATCAGCCAATGTTTCCTCTGAATATTGGCTGGGCTGTGTAGTAACACCCATTGTGAATTCTGGCTCCATACCAACATGCTGGGCACTCAAAGTTTCCTCTTTGAGATTATGCAGTGATTGTTTCAAGAGACACAGCAGCGGGATGGTTACGCTGATAATAGCCCGATCACCGCTCACGAGGTTGGTGCAGTACTCAAAGTTCTCAAGAACCTCACAAATGTCAGGGATCCACACCTACATGACAGTTGTTATGTGTAGTGGCTGACTCTCAGTCTGACCGGCATGTTGAAACTGGCATTCAGCTACTGCCCTCTGCTGCTCAGTAATCCTCTCCAACATATGATAGGCTGAGTTCCACTGCATGGGCAGGTCGCAAATGAGTCAGTGACTTGGCAAATTCAAGCACTTTTGCAGCACTGTAAGACCAGAAAAAGCGGTAGAGGAATGACGGAAATGGGCACTAATTCGGTGCACCTTCTCAAGTAGGTACGGCAAGGCAGGGTAAATTTTCGGAAATTTCTGAACAACTAGGTTCAGCACGTGAGCTATGCATGGCACGTGTACCAGCTTGCCGACCTTTAAACCATCATCAGGTTACACCCATTATAGCAGACAATCAGACCAGAGGTGCAGCGTGGAGAGCCACTGATTCTTCTGTTGTTTTAAAGCTTTCCACATTGCCACAGCTCTGCTGCAGGGTGTGGTTTATGACCTAAACAGATCAGCTTCAGCAGAGTGTATTGCCACTTTGCCAATGCCCTGCTGCTGCAGAAGTTGGGCCCGCTATTCTTGGCGTGGGTAGGATGTGTGATGTTCCAGTTTGCGCCTTTGTCCCATCCTCCACCAGGTTCACCCAGTGTGCCATGACAGAAATGTATTGTCCCGGTCCACAACAACTTGTCCAGGTGTCTGTTGTTAGGTGGACCTTCCCGGTTATGACGTTGGTGAGAGCACGGTTCAGATTGTTTAACATGTGCTCGTGTAAAGCAGGGATGGCACACCAGGCAAAATAGTGGGGAAAATGGCCTGGTGCGTGCTTGGTAGCAGGCAGTAGGAAATGTTTGGACTACTGCTTTGCGTAGGGCACTAACTGCCTTTTTAAGTGGACTAATGTGGAAAGCAGAAGCTAGGCTCTGACCCCCAAAACAGCAGGGAGAATAGACCGATGCTTTAAAAAAAAAGGCAGCACTAAATGCTAGTATTCTGTGTGCTGGAAAAATATTGCTTTGCCTTTAACAAGAGCTGTTTTAAGATGGACACTGGAAGACCACTTTAACCTCTCCCTACCTAATACACAATCTCTCCCTACCTAATACATAACTCTCCCTCCCTGTACTCTGACTTTGTTGTGTATCTTCAGCTATGAAAAGAGCTATTTTTGGTGGTATTATGGAGCTAGTGACTGGCTCTTTTAAACTGTCCCCTGCTCGAGTATCTCTCTGCCTACTCTACACTGACCTAGTATACACTGCAGGTAGCCCTGAAAAGGGCTTTTGTATTATTAAGAGGCCTAAAGACTCTCGCTAGCAGATGAGCGATCTCTCCCTATGCTTGTAGAACTCAGGCTCTGGATGCAATGTATGCAAAATGGTGGCAGCAGGGCTTCAATAGACCCTATGACGCTGAGCCAATCATAGTAATGCCACAACCAAGCAGTCTGCGGCATTGGTTAAGCAGCCCAGCTTGATTATTGGCTGCAAAGGAGGCACCAAAACTGCAGGGCGGGACATCCAAATATAGCGAGGCGAGTACACAAAAACTCGCAATGTAACGAGTAACCTGAATACCATACTATCCGTGCGAATAGCGAATAGTAACGAATACACTCGCTCGTCATCACTAGTCACAAATAAACAGTCTCAGAATCAGTGGGATCCGTTGAAGCTTTCCAGAGTTATTACCACATAAAGTGACACTGGTCAGATTTAAAAAATTTGGCCTGGTCATTTAGGTCAAAATTGTCTCAGTCACTAAGGGGTTAATACATTCACACTTATTACATGCACATATACACAAATATAGTAAGAAATAAAGATGGGAATGCTTCTTTAAATACATAAAATATATTACTAAAGAAGGATGTAATCATGTGGTGTACTGAGGTTGCTGTTATATCTGGATTTTATGGTTTCTGAGGAGAACATTAATACTATAAATTACAAGCAATGACCACGAGGTGCTGTTACTAATTTTATATTAATGTTCAGAATCTTAAGGTTATGCCACTTAGAATATATAGGTTGTTCAGTTGGAGAGATAGCAATTTATTGCTTTCTGCATTTTTTTAAGTCTCTTTATAAGTGTAATGTCTGGATGATAGGGATGTGACTAACACCAGCTTTATAGTGCTATATATTAGAGAGACAGGTGCTTATTGATTTTGAAGTAAAACCGAAGGAAAAATAAAAGCAGGAATCAAATTTACTCACTTTACCTAAACTAATAAAAATGTGCAAGCCTCAAGAACTTGCTTCTTAAGGTTCATGTTTTGCCGGCTGAAAGGAGGGTGAAGTAAGGTCATAAGAGAGGCCTTTATCGGCTGGCTAAGCAGCACAACTTTGACTTTCAAAGAAGGCTTTTTTCCCTCTTTCGAGGCAGACTGCACAATGTGTTTCTTGCTTTAGCTTCACTTCACGGGATGTTTTGCAGCCTTCAGTGGCTAGCAACTTGATGTGGTTTATGACATCATTCCTGTATGTCCCAGTGACACAAAAGAAGGATGTGTTTCTGCCCTATCACATGAGATTCAGTCATTTATTGCTTATTATTTGCATACATGCTTATTGTTTTCCAAGCCAGCACTTAATTTGCATTTATGCTGAAATTCCAGCACTCGTGCTTGATGTTTCACATATGGCAATGTGTGATGTATGCCATCCTCTGGTATCTAAGGATAAATGGACATTCACATAATTTTCTTCCTTGTTTGCTTGTGATTAGGATATAAAGGTAAATATTATTTTAAATATTTATATGCAGATTTATTCAGCATGGATGGATCTCATTTTTGCATAGAAAACCCTGCTTGACCGTCGGAACTAATTGATTCTTATAAGCCTGTGCCTATAGTTGGGTTGGGTCTTCCGATGCGAGAAAGGTTCATGTTTCACAGACGTGAAACCGACCTTAGTCTATGCTATGTGCTGACTGCAGCTTAGGTCTGCTGTCCACTAGACAGAAAGGCTCTAGTAGGGGTGTACTGTCCATAGTGGCAGAAAACCACATGGCAGCTATGGGGTCCATGAGTTGAGAGAGACAGGGGCATAGTGTCACCCCTTCCCCCTCAACACCACCACCTGTCATTGCCATTACAACTGTATCTGCTTCCATAGGATGCCGATACTGTTGAACAGAGTAGTGCTGTATGTAGCCATTAGCTCACTGCCACACCATTCTGCCTGTGTATCTGTGAACGATTTGGACAGTAGGTGCGGTGATGTCATTAGCTCATGCCTCTTGTGTGGAAACAGCCTCAATCTGCACAGTCCACTGAGTGGAGCAGATGTAAGAGGAACAGAAGAAAGTGAGTAGTCTGAGTGACTCGGATGTCAACAAGGTAGAGATAGGGTACTGCTATGCCTCTGACGTAACATGATATTATTAAAGATGAGCTAATTGGACCTTTTGGGGCGAAAAATGGGCTCAAAATCAACTCACTGAACCTACTGCCAGTTATTATAAAACACTTTCTTCAATCATTAATGAAGGAAAAAGACTGCATCTGTAAAGAAAATCATGATGTGTATGCAGGGCAATGCTCCACAGCATGCATTGAAGTACTCCACTGCTTGACTAGACCATAAAAGCCTTAAAGGGGTACTTCGGGTAGATAAAAAAAAATGTATACTGTGCCTGCCTCATACACTATAAAGATGAGATGTACATTGCACTTTTATTAGCTTTATAACACTTGTAATTGCATATGACAGCAGCTATTCCGCTCTGCTCCTGCTTCCGTCAGGGATATTATGTCACACACCAGTGTTCAGCTCCCCACTCTGAGAAACAGCCAGTCCGAGACTGTTCTTTGCACCGAAACAGCTATTATCAGGAGCCTGGCTGGTAGTGACAGCATATCACAGACGGACAGGTGAGCAGTGGGGAGCAGCACCTGTCACACCAGCCCCCTGATAATGTCTGCAGTCTGAGGGGAGGTGGCATGGCAGTCGTGGCCTGCCCCCCGCTTTGAGTTGGAGCATTTATTGGGAACATTTTACATACTGTTTGAGATCACAATAATCCTGTGCTCTATGCTGAGCACTTATGTCGATGTTTCCATCTAAATCTCCGAGTGACATGATTCAGATGAACCAAAAAAGAAGTGAAGGACGGTATCCGATCCGGGTGAAATATCAAAGATTCTTTATTGTGCCAGATGCAACGTTTCAACCATACAAGGTCTTTTTCAAGCATACAATACAATGAAAATGGCAGTCTTATATAGGAAGTGGATTCCCATCCACCAATCACCATCCAATAGCCGCCCATGTAATATACATAATAAACAATAATTATTAAATACTTTAATATATAATTTACAATATATCAAATGATACTCATATCAATAATCACCAAAAATACATAGAACATATATAGATAAACATTACAGCCCCATATTTCCTATCTAATCCCCAGGTCGCAAACCTAACAACATGGAGACTGGCTACCAATCCTCATGGATCTCTTATATGAACGCCTATGATCTACCAATAAAATCTGATATTCTTCATTCACATCTCATGTGTCAAACTTCCACCAGTGTGTGCCCCACATACTATAGCCAATCACCTGTTTACCTGAAGAATGACAATACATAAACCAACCAACCAAGTAGTAGACACTAATGCTGAGCCAATAGATGGGCTGCAAGGTATGGGCACAAAAATAAACACATGTTAGGCAGCCAATAGACGTTACTTACATAGAACACCACTGTCCAGTCACAGCGTGCAGTCCTCGGTACATGCCTGCAGGCGCGCGATCACCCCGCCCCGCATCAGGTAAACAACACCACGGGATCAGTCACGTGACGCAGCCAACCCAGTGAGGAGGAGCGCGCACACCTACAAACACGTCACCGCACCAGGACGCTACAAGCATACGGCCATATCCACGGCAACAAATGTCACTGCCGTGGCTGGATCAGTAATGATATGTTACATGTAGATTTACAAAAAGACAAAAAAAGGCTGTGTCCAACGCCAAGCTGCCAAACCACAATAACTGCATAATCGCTCTAGAGGAAAGGGGGAGACAATACCTTACTTAAAAAATATAATACGGAACACATTACATCAGTCATTATTATATCACCAAATCAATATTTATAAAAAGGGCGAACAAAGGGCAGGGGGGCCAGGTCATCATAGAAATAATTCAGGACACAAGGTCCCCTTGTCCCTTGGTCGTCCATGCATATGAAAACCCTAAAAAACAAAGAAAAAAGAATATGTCAAAATAACAAAAAACAGCTAAAACCAATTAAAAACACTCCCATATCCAACAGAAGCCATACAAAAAAATCCCAAAGTGACTCAGGAGACACATATTTGTAGGTTATAGTCAACATTTAGACCCCTTGGTTGTAATGAGCCAACCTAGAAATCCATTTAAGTTCCTTTTGCTTTAACAGCTTAGCATGATCTCCACCCTTTCTAAGCATTGGTACGCTATCTATGACCCTAAATCTCAATTGACTGACTGAATGTTTACTATCGCAAAAATGTTTAGGAATTGGTAACTCCACCAATTTCTTTCTAATGGTACTTTTGTGTTTGCCAATGCGCGCTTTAAACTCCATGGTCGTCTCGCCCCCACATATGTCAACCCACACGGGCATACTATCATGTACACAATGAAACTAGAAGTACATGTGTATCTATCCCTAATAAAGATCTTCCTCCCAGTATGTGGATGATAAAAAAAGTCTCCTTTCAACATATTTCCACAACAGGCACACCCAAGACAGGGGAAATTCCCTAGTCTTTGGGGACCCAGTGTTCTCTGTATAAAAACTTTTTCAGGGCCTATGTCTGAATTAACAAGCCTATCTTTCAAATTACGTCCCCTTTTGTATGAAAAGATGGGGGCCCGTGTAAATTCACCTATATCAGGAAAACCCTGATGTAACAAATGCCAAAGCTTCATAAGAATATTATTGATTTGACTACTAGCAGTATTATATGTAGAAACAAAAGGAATGCGTTTATCACTAGTCCTTGTTTTCTTAATTCTCACATTATACCTTGTCAGATCTTTCACCTTATTCTTGTAATCTGTCACCCCCTTGTTAGGATAACCCCTATTGGTGAACTTCTGACATCTCATCAAGTCTAGGGTCAAGTAATGCATCATCAGATATTATTCTCTGGACCATAATCATCTGGCTCCAAGGTAGAGATTCAACCATCTTCCTTGGATGGTGACTGTTGAAATGCAATAAACTGTTCCTATCAGTACTTTGAACAAATAGATCTGTTTTCAACGATAACCCTTCCTTATAAACCATCGTGTCCAGGAATTGAACACATTCCCTGGAGTACGTCAATGTGAAATACAATTCAGGAAACACCCCATTAAGTTCCCTGTGGAACTCAAGGAGTTCACTTACTTCACCGTCCCATACCACAAAGACATCATCAATGTAGCGCCACCAGGCCTTGACATGGCGCCAAAAAGAAGAACTGTACAAGTGCCGGTCCTCGAATACCGCCATATAGATGTTAGTGTATGTGGGGCCACATTGGACCCCATGGCGGTACCCCATCAACTGCAAGTAGTAATCATCCCCAAAGAGGAAATAATTCCTCCTGAGCATGAACCCAAGCAGTGAAAAGACCAGCCGTGCACAGTCCGGCCCCATGCCGAGCCCAACAGCACCACACTGACTGCCTCTAATCCTGCATGTTCAATAGATGTGTATAGGGCAGATGAAGATGTGTATAGGGCCGATTAAACCTCTGAGGCAGCAGATTTACTGTGACTTCCATCTGGCTTCTGTTTAGTTATCTTTCTTTTCAGAAGTGCACAAAACTGTGGCAGACTGCAATTTTATGCTCGCCTAAAAAGACAGACACCGCCCGATCACAGGCCAGACAGAGTCCACAGTGCCTCCATCTTATTATTATTTATTTATATAGCACCATTGATTCCATGGTGCTGTACATGAGAAGGGGTTACATCAAAATACAAATATCACAGTAAACAAAACTAACAATGACAGACTGGTACAGAGGGAAGAGGACCCTGCGGGCTTACATTCTACAGGATTATGGGGAAGGAGACAGTAGGTCGGGGGTTGCAGTAGCTCTGATGGTGTTGAGGTGGTCTTGTGGTCATTACAGGTTGTAAGCTTCTTTGAAGAGGTGGGTTTTCAGGTTTCTTTTGTGGGATCCAAAAGTAGTGGATAACCGGACGTGCTGGGGCACTGAATTCCAGAGGTTGGGTGATATTCGGGAGAAGTCTTGGAGGCGATTGGGTGAGGAGCGAATAAGCATGGAGGAGAGGAGGAGTTCTTGGGAGGACCGGAGATTACGTGAGGGAAGATATTGAGAGATTAGTGTGGAAATATACGGAGGAGAAAGGTTATGGATGGCTTTGTAGGTCAGTGTTAGTAATTTAAACTTGATACGCTGGGAAATTGGGAGCCAGTGAAGGGATTTACAAAGAGGGGAAGCAGGAGTGTAGCGAGAAGAGAGATTAATTAGTCGGGCAGCAGAGTTAAAGATGGACTGAAGGGGTCCGAGAGTGTTAGAAGGTAGGCCACAGAGGAGTATGTTGCAGTAGTCGAGGCGGGAGATGATTAGGGCATGCACGAGCATTTTGGTAGAGTGTGGGTTGAGGAAAAGACGGATTCTGGAAATATTTTTGAGTTGGAGGTGACAGGAGGTGGCGAGAGCTTGGATGTGCGGTTTGCAGGACAGGGTGGAGTCAAGGGTTACTCCGAGGGAGCGGATTTTGGGGACAGGGGAAAGTGTGATTTCATATATTTTGATAGATAGATCAGGTAGGGAAGATATGTGTGATGGAGGAAAGATAATGCGTTCAGATTTGTCCACATTGAGCTTGAGGAAGCGAGAGAAGAAGGAGGATATGGCTGATAGACACTCTAGGATTCTGGAGAGTAAAGAGGTGACATCTGGGCCCAAGAGGTAGATCTGAGTGTCATCGGCATATAGATGGTACTGGAAGCCATAGGACCTTATGAGTTGTCCCAGGCCGAGTGTATAGATTGAGAAGAGTAAGGGTCCTAGGACAGAGCCATCTGCCTCATTATAGGGAATCTTCCAGTAGGGGTTCTGTCTGAATCATGTATTTCAGAGATTTACATGGAAACCTCGGTGTAAGCACTCAGTATAGCGTGCAGGATAAATGTGAGCCTATGCTTACTGCGATCTTTGGGAGGCAGAATGAACAAATCAACAGCAGATGAAGAAATGTTTTTATTTATTTTTTACTGCCATTCTTCATGCTGTAATAGTGATTAGACTACTTTGTTCTTTGGGTCAGTGTGATTACAACGATACTAGAGCTATATAGTTTTTTGTGTTTGGCTGCTGTCACACATTAAAAAGACGCTTTTAATGCACATCCTCATATTCATATAACTATAATTTTACCATATTTCGGCTGACATAGTCATGTGAGGGTTTGTTTTTGTGAGATGAGTTGATGTTTCTATTGGTATCATTTTTGGGCACATGAAATTGTTTCAGCGCTTTCTATTCCGATTTTTTGGAGGCAGAATGAACAAAAATTAGGAATTCAGGAATATACATTTTTTTTATATATGACGTTTTATGTGTGGTAAAATTGATATGGCAGCTTTATTCTTTGGTTCAGTATGATTACAACGATATCACATTTTTTTTAATGTTTTGGTGCTTTAACAAAATAAAAGCTATTTTATAGAAAAAAATAATAATATTTTTATTGCATTATTCTGAGAACTATTCCTTATTTTATATTTATTTTTTACGGTGTTCACTGAAGGGGTTAACTAGTGGGACAGTTTTATAGATCTGATCATTCCGGACACGACAATACCAAATATGTGTATTTTTTTTGCTAAGTTTTGTTTTTACATAAAAACTTATTTATTGGATTTTTTTTTTCATTTTTTTCTTATGTGTTTTGTGATTTTTAACAAAATATTTTTACAATTTTTAATAACTTTTTTACATTGTGCAAGCATGATACATCAGCTTTCCCTGCCCTGATCTCTGATCTAACAATCTGCAATGCTTTTGCATTGCAGGGCATTGGAAGAGTGCATTGCAGACAGGGAGGAGGTATATCAGCTCCTGGGTAACCCTGTGGCCATCTTTCAGCCCAGGGTCACCATGGAGACCATCGGCACAACGCAATCGCAATCTCTCTCATATAGAGCTGACATCCGCATTTGATCGCGGCAGTGCTCAGCATAAGCAGCACAGCATAAATACGGCTCATGCCGTGAAAGAGTTAAATTCAATGAAAAGTAAAAAAAATATTTTTTTATAAATATGACAAGTTAGAAAAGAAAACCCTATATAGGTTTGGTATCTGTGCACTCGTACTGATCTGGGGAATCATATTGCCAGGTCAATTTTACCATATAGTGAACATGGTAAGTAAAAACTCAAACGCCAATTGTGGAATTGCACTTTTTTTTTTACAATTTCAATACACTTGGAATTTTTTTCTTGCTTTCTAGTGCGTCAAATGATAAAATGAATGGTGTCATTCAAAAGTACAACTTGTCCTGCAGAAAACAAGCCATCATACGGCTATGGTGGCTATTTTATTAATAATAAATTATGAAAAATACAAATTGCCTAATAAGTGTGCCCGCAGTGTAGTGTTTATGAGTACCTTACAGGGGTTTTCCCACGAACAAACTTAATTTCAAAGTTGATTTTAATCAATACATCTTGGAATCATAACAATTTCCACAATTGGATGTGTTTAAATAAAATGTTCCTGTGCTGAGATAATCTTATACATGTGCCCCTGCTGTGTACTGTGTAATGGCTGTGTCTGACCGTACAGGAACATGGTCTGATCATATCACATCTCCTGGGCATGGGAGGAACCAAACGAGAGTACACAGACAGGACATAAGGGGATTGCAGCTGATTCTTTTTGTGAGGTAAAACATTTCCCTGTTTTTTTTTTTAATGTTTTACCTCAAAGAAAGTATTAATGTAATGTCTGTATGTTTTTTTCTTACTTCCCCCCTGCCCAGGAGCTGTAGTATGATCAGACCATGTGCCTGTATGGTCAGACACAGCCATTACACAGCACACAGCAGGGGCACAAGTATAAGATATGTGATATGATCAGACCATGTCCCTGTATGGTCAGACACAGACATTACACAATACACAACAGAGGCACATTTATAATATTATCTTATATTAGTCTGGTTATGTCCTGAAGAAGAAGTTTGAAATGCGTTGACTAAATAACCATTTCATACATTTTTTTCCTGAACTTCTTCATCTGCTAAGTCCATCCATGTGAGCCTGCCAGCAGCGCAAGGACAACCGCTTTGAATCCGCACAGCATTTATAAGATTATCTCAGCACAGAAACTTTTTATTTTATTATTCCAAGATGTATTGATTAAAATGAACTTTGTTCATGGAACAACCTCTTTAAATCTAATGTGGATGCATTTTTGTACCCTGACCACTTCACATACAATAGATCAATAAAAAAAATAAGAAATGTACTTTTACTAGAAGTGATTAACGGATTTGAACAGAAAGGGCTATTAAAATTCACATGATCCATGCTATAATTCCCTTTTAGACAGAAGAGTGTGAAAGTTCTTGAAATTAGGGGAAATGTGAATTTAAAGGATAAGATAGAATTTGTGCATATACCAATATTTTCATATGTTGCCTTTTCTCAGAACTTTTCTAATCATAGGAATGTACAGGAAATTAAGACATATATAAATAGATAAAAGGCCAGGAAAATACTGTGACTCGTACTACACTTTTATGCACCACATGAAAAGCAATAAAAGTCTGTTTTTATAAAGCATGTGCCTCTAAGAAAACATATTCAGAGCTATTTTTGTTATCATGTTTAGAAGTGATGTCATTTATTTAATTAGTCCAATTTAGTAACTTTGTGGCAGTGTTATGCTTTTTTTAGCTCTCTGATACCCTGCAGATCTCAGCTATCTTGAAGGGCCACTAAAACCTAAAATTTGACATTTTCATAAATGTATCATGGAGGTAAGAAATGATTTGGTTAATATGAAATTATCCTGCAGTGCTATTAAAAATAAAATTATAAATTACTTCACCCCATTTTTACCAGCAAGTAACTTCCAAGCCACATCCTAAATAAAAAACACCTAACACTCAAATGAATCATGTATTCCTATGTAAATAAAACTAGTTCACTCTCTAATAAGCCGACTTGGATTTGGTCCTGATCATTCAGGGACAGAGGTTTTTACAAAATGTTAGTCTCATTATGGAGTTGAGAGCTGAGATGTATGCTGCTATTGCTGGGTTTAGCTCACAGATGATTGCCTGCACAGCTGTAAACTGAAATAAACCCAGCATTATAAATTCATTTGTAAAAGAGGAATGTGTAGAAACAGAGATAGGAGAAGCAAGACTGAAATATTGGACGCTACTTCTATTGCAGCTGCTCTTGCTGGTCCACAATCTGTTGGAATTCTCCACATTCCAAATGTCCTCTGGCTCTACTAGTGCAGTTGTGTGATCATCACCATCATCCCAAACAATTATCAATTAGCCCAGGATGTCCACGGCAGTCCTCATATCCCTTTCTGCCTGGGCAGTTAGGTTCTTTGGTTCCTATCTGTGCAATGGTGTTCTTCTGAGTAGTCCCGATCTTATCATTGACTGCTATAGAAGGGAAGTGCCTCAAAATGTACATACAGTTGTGCTCAAAAGTTTACATACCCTGGCAGAATTTTTGCTTTCTTGGCCTTTTTTCAGAGAATATGAATGATAACACCGACCTTTCCTCCACTCATGGTTAGTGGTTGGGTGAATCCATGTATTGTCAAACTACTGTGTTTTCTCTTTTTTAAACATAATGACAAGCCAAAACATCCAAATGACCCTGCTCAAAAGTACACACACCCTGTTGGCCTGATAACATGCACAGAAGTTGACACAAATGGGTTTCAATGGCTACTAAAGGTAGAATCCTCACCTGTGACCGGTTTGCTTGTAATCAGTGTGTCTGCATAAAAGCTGAGTGAGTTTCTGGATCCAGACAAACTCTTACATCTTTCTTCCTGCCACTGATGTTTCTGGATTGTGAGTCATGGGGAAAGCAAAATAACTGTCAACAGATCTACTGGAAAAGGTAGTTGAACTGTATAAAACAGGAAAGGGATACAAAAAGATATCCAAGGAATTGATAATACCAGTCAGCAGCGTTCAAACTGTGACTAACAAATGGAAAATCAGGGGCTCTGTAAAAACAAAACCATGGTCAGGTAGACCGACAAAATGTTGTCCTCAACTGTCAGAAAAATTGTTCGGAATGCAAAGACCATAAATAACATCAGCTGAAATACTGGACTCTGCAGTATTGTCGCTCTTCCACCAGGGGGAGTGATGGTACGTCTGATGGTACTAAAGGAGTTCACCTGACCAGGTATCACAGTCACACACTACACTTCACACTCCGGCCACCAGGGGGAGCAAAAGCTTCTATCTATTAGGCCACTCCTCACACTCGGGTAAAACTGGGGGTTGAATAGGAAGTTGGAGAGAAGCTACCTGGGTTTGACCCAGAGAAGACCTGTCAGGCAGACAGAGGGAGAAGGAGGAGCATCGGAACTGTAGACAGAGGTCCCTGTCAGGGGTGGGATCCTGACAGAGACATAGCAAGAGATAGAACGTTACGGAGCTGCGCCTGCACCTCATTGTGGCAGCATCCTAAGAAAGGACAAGAAGTGAAGTATATTATGGAGAAGTGAGAAACAAGATCACAGCACGAGGAGATAATACCAGGAGGAGTCCTGCCTTAAGATCGGCAACATCCTTCTGAGGCGCGTAGCCGGTGGCCGGAACACCGAGGAAGTAATTGGCTCTACGCGTTACTTTGAAACACGGCAGGACAGTTCAATTCCAAGTTGGCTGCCCGACCTTAATACCTAATGAAGACAACGGAGGCAAATTGTGGGAGAGGGGCGTCTCTAGGGTCCCTATAAAATAGCTCCAGGCCTACCCCATCATACGGGTTGTCCTAGCCATACCATCTGGGGGACGGAGAGAGAACATCAGAAATATACACGAGAGTTGTGAGGACTATCCCGTGGTGCTCAGCAGGGAGGTACTACAACACACAGGCACTAGTAGGAAGGCTACTGATTTCCACCTGCAAAGGGAACTCTGGATGTGCCTTCGGACAGGCCGGACTTAGCCTGCCCTGTGAACAGTGCTCTGGACTGTGGACGTTGAAGTCTTCAGTAAAAGGTAAAGAGACTGCAACCTTTGTGTCCTCGTTATTCATCGCGCCTTACAACATCCACCATTACCACCTACGCATCAAGGGAAGCCCTGGGGACATACTTCACCTGCAGGAAGGTATAACATCTAGCTGCCATTCCATCACCCCAGTGGACCCCTAGCAGCGTCGGTCACCCTGACTGAACACCACAGGTGGCGTCACGAACACTTGACAAACTACACCTTTAATTGGGCACCCTTAGCAGGGCCACGGACCGGGTCGGGCCACCGTGACATCCCCAGAACCGAGACCGAGGGACCCGGTGCCGAGTACCCCACTGCCCTGCACCTGGGGGTGATCCATGTCTGTTTCAAGATGCACAATAAAGAGGCACTTGAAGAAAAAGGGGCTGTATGGTCAAATCACCAGAAAAAAGCCATTACTGCGCAAATGCCACAAAGTATCTCACCTACAATACGCAAAACAGCACAGAGACAAGCCTCAAAACTTCTGGAACAAAGTAATTTGGAGTGATGAGACAAAAATTGAACTTTTTTGCCACAACCATAAACGTTACATTTGGAGAGAGGTCACAAGGCCTATGATGAAAGAAACACTATTCCTACTGTAAAGAATGGATGTGGATCACTGATGCTTTGGGGATGTGTGAGCTACAAAGGTACAGGAAACTTTGTCAAAGTTGAAGGAAAGATGAATGCAGCACACTATCAGCAAATACTGGAGGCAAATTTGCCCTCATATGCCCAGAATCTGCACATGGGACGTACTTGGATGTTCCAACATGACAACGATCCAAAACACAAGGCCAGATTAACCTGTCATTGGCTACAGCAGAACAAAGTGAAGGTTCTGGAATGGCCATCTCAGTCTCCTGACCTCAATATCATTGGGCAACTCTGGGGAGATCTCGAGCATGCAGTTCATGCTAGACAGCCCAGGAATTTACAGGAACTGGAGGCTTTTTGCCAAGAAGAGTGGGCAGCTTTACCATCTGAGAAAATAAAGAACCTCATCCACAACTACCACAAAAGACTTCAAGCTGTCATTGATGTTAGAGGGGGCAATACACGGTATTAAGAAATGGGTTCTTTGAACTTTTGATCAGGGTCACGTGGATGTTTTGGGTTTTCATTATGATTTAAAAAGAGAAAACACAGTAGTTTGACAATAAATGGCTTCACCCAACCACTAAACATGAGTGGAGAAAAAGTTTTGGTGTTATCATTCATATTCTCTGAAAAATGCCCAAGAAAGCATAAATTCTGCCAGGGTATGTAAACTTTTGAGTACAACTCTGTGTGTGTGTGTATATATATATATATATATATATATATATATATATATGTAGGTGTATATTAAATATCCTGTATTGATACTCTGCTTTGTCTCAGCTAGTATAGTATATAGTATAAGGAACAGATAACGTCAAGGCATTACTAAGTGGATATTAATTATTAATAGTCGAGTTTGACATTAATAGTTAATATTGGAACCTTGATAGAGGTGTAGGGAGAGTTCCCCCTATAATAACTATAATTAGTATTTTAGTTGGGATACTCATCCTTTATCAACTAACTTAAGGAGTGAAGAATGTCTGTCCCGACAATGTCTTGTGTAAAGTGGGAAGGAGCAGTAGCCATGGGCGAAGGGAGCATCATCCGAGCCCTGCCATGCTACAGGAAAATTTATTTATTTATTGTAAGACGTACACCTTTTAACAAGTCTGGTGTAATTTGAAATACCTAACAGTCAGAAAAACTTTTATGCAACACTTTCGCACCTTTTCTCATTATTTTAACCAATAACTAATTAAGGAGAAAAATAAAAAATCTGCACAATTTTGTTGCAGCCTAAAAAAGTTGCAGTTTACACTAAATAGTGGGTAGTAAATGTTGGTTAATGCATTTTTTTCTCAACTTAATTTTTCCTTGACTGTATGGGAAGGGCTGTCAACCTATACCATAACCCTCTAAGCCAGAAGGCCTCACAAGAACCAAGGGCAAGTGTTTACACCCTGCCAGAGTTCAAGGTTGTCTGTCTGCACCGGTTATCTGCCTAGCATCCACTAGAGCTTAATTTATAAGGGGAAATCTGTACAAATGTAATATTTCAATATTTGCCAAATGGCTGGTTGAATTACTTTTTTCTATCATTGATGCCATTATAAAATATCCCTTCCAACATTGCTTGTTTATCAACTTATAGGGGTATTCTTAAGATTAGAAGTTCTTTAGCGCCCTGGTTCTTGGAATCAGTCAGGGTCCCAGCAGTAGGATCTCCAGTGATCAGGAAGTTACCTGCTATCCCATGGATAGGGAAAAAGTTCCAAACTTGAGAATACCCTTTTGATACCTACAATCAAGTCAAATATAGCTCACCAATTAAAAATGGCAGAGAACTGACCAGTGTTGTAAGTACAGAACTACAGTTTTTATTAATATTCACTTAAAGAAAAGATAAAACATTTAAAAATATTATTAAAATATGAATCCACATAAGAAAAGAGAGGGGAGCATCAAGTCATATGTCGAAGACAAAGCTTAGTAAGACGTCATTAAATGTAATACAGTATATTCATTGCATAAATACACAAAAAGGTGTACATAGATAAACAAGGCACAAATTCTAGCAAACTGGGAAATGGCGTATAAACACGTAATGATGATGATGACTAGTGAACTATAAGAGAGAATATAGATATGTATATTGAATGTACATAGCAGCAAGCAGAGAAGGAGCACACCTGGAGTGAGCAAGTGGCCATGTGGGTAGTCTCACATCTCACCTTATGCTTGTTTCGCACTCGTGTGCTTCATCAGAGGATCATTCAACAATATCCTACTAAGCTTTGTCTTGTCTGTGTCACTTGATGACCCCCCTCTCTTTTCTTTTGTGGATTCATCTTGTAATGATGTTCTGTTTTAAACCCTTTTTAAAGGAATACTAATAAAGAGTGCCCTTTTAGATGTACAACACTGTTCACTTCCATTAATGATTATCAACTTGTTGAAAAAGATTCAAGGCCTGGAAATCTTTTAGACTATAAATTAGGAATGTGCATATTGTGTCCTGGCATATACCTTTGCTGGAAGGCACCAGAATATACTGCTATTTAAACATACAATTGCAAACTTTCTCATAAGGTCTAATTATAGTCCAGGACTCTCGTTTGGTGTCTAGTAGTTAACCCCTTTACCCCCCAAGGGTGGTTTGCATGTTAATGACCTGGCCAATTTTTACAATTCTGACCACTGTCCCTTTATGAGGTTATAACTCTGGGATGTTTCAACGGATCCTTGTGATTCAGACATTGTTTTCTAGAGACATATTGTACTTCATGACAGTGGTAAAATTTCTTTGACATGACTTGCGATTATTTGTGAAAAAAAGGAATTTTGGCAAAAAATTTTGAAAATTTTGCAATTTTCCATCTTTGATTTTTCACGCCCTTAAATTACACAGATATGTCACACAAAATACTTAATAAGTAGCATTTCCCACATGTCTACTTTACATCAGCACAATTTTGGAACCAATATTTTTTTGTTACGGAGTTATAAGAGTTAAAAGTTGACCAGCGATTTCTCATTTTTACAGCACCATTTTTTTAGGGACCACATCACATTTGAAGTCACTTTGAGGGGTCTATATGACAGAAAATACCCCAAAGTAACACTGTTCTAAAAACTGCACCCCTCAGGGTGCTCAAAACCGCATGCAAGAAGTTTATTACCCCTTCAGGTGCTTCACAGGAATTTTTGGAATGTTCAAAATTTTTTTTAGTTCAGATCCAATTTGTTTTATTTTACCAAGGGTAACAGGAGAAATTGGACCCCAAAAGTTGTACAATTTGTCCTGAGTACGCCGATACCCCATATGTGGGGATGAACCACTGTTTGGGCACATGGCAGAGCTCGGAAGGGAAGCAGCGCCGTTTGACTTTTCAATGTAAAATTGGCTGGAATTGAGATCAGATGCCATGTTGCATTTGGAGAACCCCCGATGTGCCTAAACAGTGGAAAACCCCCAATTCTAACTCCAACCCTAACCCCAACACACCCCTAACCCAACACACCCCTAACCCTAATCCCAATCCTAATCCCAATCATAACCCTAACTTTAGCCCCAAACCTAACCCTAACTTTAGCCCCAACCTTAACCCCAACCCCAACCCTAACCCTAATGGGAAAATGGAAATAAATACATTTTTTAATTATCTTAGTTTTCCCTAACTAAGGGGGTGATAAAGGGGGTTTGATTTACTATTTATAGTGAGTTTTATAGCGGTTTTTATGTTTGGCAGCTGTCACACACTAAAAGATGCTTTTAATTGCAAAAAATAGTTTTAGCATCACCACATTTTGAGAGCTATAATTTTTCCATATTTTGGCCCACAGAGTCATGTGAGGTCTTGTTTTTTGCAGGACGAGTTGACTTTTTATTGGTACCATTTTCGGGCACATGACATTTTTTGATCGCTTTTTATTCTGATTTTTGCGAGGCAGAACGAACAAAAACCAGCAATTCATGAATTTCTTTTGGGGGGGGCGTTTATATCATTCTGCGTGTGGTAAAACTGATAAAGCAGTTTTATTATTCGGGTCAGTACGATGACAGCGATACCTAATTTATATCATTTTTTATGTTTTGGTGCTTTTATACAATAAAAACTATTTGATATAAAAAATAATTATTTTTGCATCACTTTATTCTAAGAGCTATAACTTGTATATTTTTCTGGTGATGGAGCTATTTGGTTGCTTGTTATTTGCAGGACAAGATGACGTTTTCCAGGGGTACCACATTTATTTATATGCGTCTTTTTGATCGCGTGTTATTCCACTTTTTGTTCGGCAGTATGATGATAAAGCATTGTTTTTTGTGGCTTGTTTTTTTTAAAGGTTTTTACTACAGGGGTTAACTAGTGGGACAGTTTTATAGGTCGGGTCGTTACGGATGCGGTGGTATCAAATATGTGTGCTTTTATTGTTTAGATTTTTTTTTATTCAAATATTTATTTATTGATGGAATAAATGTTTTTTTATTATTATTTTTTATTATTTGTTAATATTTTTACAATTACTTCAAAAATTTTTTTTATTTCATTCTTAGTTTTACACTTTGTCCCACCAGATCTGCATGCTATAGAAGCTGTCAGTGCTGCAGCTTCTGTACACTATCCTTAGAGACTTCCTGACATGCACTGTGCATGACAGGAAGTCTCTCAGCTCTGGAGGGCTGGATGTCATTATGACGACATTGGGTCTCCATGGCAGCAGTCGGGACCCCACAGCATGCCGTGGGGTCTCCGATCCAAAGGCAGAGCGGCTGTCAGCCCCTGTTCCAGCTCCGGAATGCTGCGATCATGTTTGATTGCAGTGTCCCAGGGGTTAAAGTGCCGGGAGTGGTCTGTGACTGCTCCTGGTACTTAGTGCCGAGTGTCAACTGGGACAATCAGCTGACACCCAGACCCGATCGGCCACACACCACTTGTGTGCGCGGCCGATCGGCTATCACGTACTATCATGTCCGTGGTTAGACGGGCCCAGCCCACATGGACGGGATAGTACGTTGGATGTCAGAAAGGGGTTAAATGATGCCCTATGTCTATATTTGATGAATATGACAGAAGTTTTCCTTGTCCATATGCCAAAACAGTTTTCAGACTTGGTTTGTGTATAGATTCAGTCTAATATATATCTACAAAGCTGGAAAAGGGAGTTCTCCCAATGTAATTGATTACCAGGTTAAGAAGAGAAAAAGAGGATTTTGAGTTTCTAGGTGATAAAGTAGTCCCATGAGACTTGGCTTGGGATTAAACAAAAACTTTTTATTCACAAAAATTCTTATAAGGGTTCTTCAGGAGCACACTTTTTTGGGTGTTAGCTGGATTAACTATTTAAAGGATTCTTACCAAGCTAGAAAGCTATCACCTATCCATAGGATAAATCGCTGAACACTGTGGGACATCTGATCTTGTTAATGGGCTTTGCAGGACCCTATTGGAATTGCACAATGATCTAATATGCACACCACCATTTGGTTATGTCCGGCAGTCCCGCAGACAGTGAATGACCTGGGCAGCTCATGAGTGGCCACCACTCTACTAAGACTCTGCAGAGCATATTCTTGAGATTGGTGGGATTCCCAGTGGTGTGACCCGCAGCAATCATTAAGTTAAATTATATCGTGTCCTGTGGTTAGGTGATAACTTTCTAACTTGGAACAAACTGTGTAAGTTCTCTTATATATAATTGCTTTTGTGCACATATATTGTGGTTTTGAGAAGATCCTTGAGTCGAGCCCGACACCTCCTACACTAACTAAATTCTGTTTACTAAAATCTATTACTTTTTTAAGAGCTTATTTTTGTTGTTTGAAGTGGAAAAAGTGTGGTTTTTCTGTCATCTGACTTTAACAGATTCTCTCCATCTCTTTGGCACGAACATTATTTTTGGTCAGTGAGCTGCTGCTACACGCAAGAACTGGGGAGAAGCTAGCCGCCAAAAGCCATTTTGATATGTGTCTGATTTGTATGAGCAGCGTTTTAGTATCCATCTCAGTGACACATCCAGACGTGTCCACAAGGTGTTAAAAGACATGCCTGCCTTTCATCTGATCTAGCCACTTATCAAGTTTCACTCAGTTAGGTCAGCACCAATAAGTGGCCAATGTAACTGTTCTATGACTTAGACAAAAGTCAGAGCTGATTATATATGGCAGATATACTTAACGTCATTTTTTATTGAAATCAGAGGGATGACATTGAATTAAAAATAGAACTGTTTATTTAGGGAGGAATTCATATCAATATTCCTTAAATGTTTTTTTCTATCCATGATAACAACAGCATGGAAAGATACTCAATAAAAATGATTGCTATCTCCTTAGCAGGTCTGCCACCAAATTTCTACTTTCCTTTAGATCAATTATTATAGAATCATACTAGAAATATATGTTCTGTTCTAGCTGTAATTTTCTTCCAAAAACTTTCACTACAGATTGATTTTTCTTTAGTCCTAACTGCAACTCCATCCCAGACTCATCTAGACACAAGTCTACCTTTTAGAGTTTTACTTTCACCTTAGGTGCCTTTTTAAGTAAAATGAATACATTTTGGGTAAATATATATGCAGCACCCCAGGTAGCAGGTTGCTGCAGTGATGTTGCCTTCCCTTTTGGGAGGGTGATGTCACGCTTGGAGGCAAGGGGGATTCTTTCTATCAAGTAAGGCACTTACATTCAACACATCTGAATCTAGGCCAGGAGGGGGAGCTCTGAACTCGGATTCAGGGGAGCGTCCCTTAGCTATATGTATCCTGGTCTGGAGGAGAAGCCAGACAGTCTTAGAGAGTTGTAGAGGAGTGTGGAGGGAAGAAGGACATCTGGAGCAGACGTGGGGGCCGAGCAGCCATGAAGGAGCTGCTACTCCTGGAAAGAGTGAGAAGCAGAAGGAGAGTTGAATTGTGAAGGAGCTTAGAGGGAAGAAGCACAGTGGAGGAAAGGGCTCAGGAGGGGGACAGTGGAAGGACACCCTCAGAGCCAGAGTGCAGAAGCCGAGTACCGGGAGCCCAAGGTCGTGTTGTTCTCCAGGACGCGCGACAGAACCAGAGGGCATAGGACTATATGTCAATTGCCTGTAACAAGTCTGAGGTGAAGCAGTGACCTTAAGAGCTGGGTCATCTAAGAAATCCTATAAACAAGCTCAAACTAAACTACCTATTGTACAGACATCTGTCTTAGGACAGGAGAGAGAGGACCCTGTCAGCAAGCTTTAAGCCGCAGGGACCTCGCCATCTGGCGCAATTAGGAAAGGCTTAGGGACCTCACCTGAAGTGGGATCCCGTATTGCCTCCAAGCCGGCCGGACTACAACTACCCTACACCTGGTACCCTGGACTGAAGACTGCTACCATCAGTAAACCAGGTAAAAGACTGCAATCTCTGTGTCCTCCACTTATTCGTCGGCATACACCATCTTTGCCACACACCTTGGTAGCCCTGGGGACCCCGCTTCACCTGTTTGAAGCGTTACTATATTGCTGCAACAACATCACCCCAGAGGACCCCTTTAAGCAGTGTTGGTCCCTACTGACTGAATACCACAGGTGGTGTCACGAACAATAGACATTACATATCCCTTTAAAGTCCTTTCTCTTTAATTGGGCGCCCAGAGCCTGGGACCAGGTCGCAGCCACCGTGACATCCCCTTTAAGACTGGACCCGGTACCGAGTACCTCGCTGTCCTGGTGGGGCGTTCCATATATTTTTTTTAAATTGGGTTTTGATAAACTTTGTGAACTGTTAGGCTTTTACACGCTCTATGTTTCCTTTTTTTTTTGTTGGTTTCTAAAGACAGAGTTAACTGTGTATCTGCCAGTGAGCTCATCTAGACAAAGTTTATAACTTTTATCTTTCATCTTTTGAAGTTTGCTAAGTTGAATAATGACCACATCAAAGTTCAGCTCAACTTTGATGGAGTCATTAATCAGCATAGAGAAGAGCAGGAGAAAATAAAAAGTCAAGAGTAAGAGTTTCACTACAAGGTTTTCAGTTGGCGTATTTTATAACTTTTTTTATTCCTTATTACAGACATGGAGTAGATTCAGCACACTTTCTTTTCTTCTTGTGGGATGCTTTTTAATACCGTGTGGGAGAAAAACATAGTATATGAAAAGGAATCTGGATCTCCCATGTAAAACAATTGAGCTCGTTAATCATTTTTGCATGCAAAATGCACTTCTCTGTGCAAAAAAATCTCTTCGTGTGAATATAGTGTAAAGGCAATCATCCTGCAGTCTATGTACAGTCCAACACAGAGGCTGTGGGAGCTAAACAGTTCAAAATAGTTAGAACAATGTTGGATTTTACACCTGCTAACTTAGGAGCTCTATAAAGATTTGGCTGGGCAGCGAGCGTGCCACCCAGCATGCAAGAATCCCCTGACCCCAAGTTGTCAGCACAGCCCACAGTTACAGAACGAAACGGCGGCATTCTACAGAGATGGAGTTTGTCGTAGCAGTGAGGCTAGGTGAGCATGTTACACAAGGAAAAGCCAACTGTGCATAAATTCCTGTACCATCCATAGAAATAAAAGGCTTTTTTTCCAGTGTCACTAAAAAGAAAAATGTAAACATCCGTGAATTTTATTGAGGTTGGTGAAACTTAGTCAGGTCATTATGATGTAATTATCATCCTTTTACAGCTCACAGTAAATGATGTTAATGAGTTTCAATAATTTGAGTATTAGACGTGTATTACTTTTAATCTCTGCCATTCATAATGGTTTTCCGACTTACCCATAAAAAATGTTGGCTGTCCATGATTTTGGATGGGTTTTCTCAATAAAATGAAAAATTTAGTTTAGCAACTGTGGCTTAGACAGAAAGCTTAGAATGGTAAAACAATTACAGTAGCCACTTTTCCTTATTTTTGTGATAATCATAGCACTGTACATTTAGAAATAGTCTTGAAAAGTGATCTAATGTGATATAAAGTTCTGCTTTGTCAATTTGATTTGTGGGTTTAATGATTTTCTCTGGCTGCAGGTCAGATTATCAACATGTAAGAAATGATATTTCTCATTTCTTGTTAGCAAAACAGATGTGTCTAACAGATACATTTCAATTACCGGGAAAGAAAATACAGAACATAAAACTGTTGTAAGAGACAGCCGCTGTAGCAATTCCATCTCCTAGTCTACATTAACAGAGGATCAGTTAGAGATGTTCATATCAACACATTTACAGACCTTCATACCTTCATACTCATTTCTGCTGACCTGGGGATTGGGTAAGTAATATATAACCTGACTAAATTATTAAACTTGGCATTAAAAATTGGACTAGTTTTGTCCCAGATTAATTTTTGGAATATGTACAGTAGATGCAGTGTGTGGCATTAGTTTACTAGTTAAGTACTATGCAGACAAACACAATCATTTTTGATTTTCTATAGAACATTGTCATCGTTCACTGTTTTCAGACAAATTTTGCAAAGTTACATTTACATGCAATGTTTATTTTCATCGCACACATAAATTAATGAATACTTGACTAACAAAATTTTTCAGCCATATATTTTAGTTGCTTAACCTTTCAATGCATGACAGAAGAAATCTACACTTTCACATAACACGGGCCTCTAAGCCAGTGTACAAATCAAATGATTTAACTGATTTTTCCTTCTTATCTTTATAAGACACAATTGTTGGTTTGTTGCTGAAACAAAAGACATCATCATAAACTGCTCGCTGTGGATTATGCTTTATCACCAGAGGAATATCTCGTCGATACGGTTTCATAGTTCCAACAACTGCGATATTTTTTCAAAGCAAAAAATCGCCCAGTTCAATATTAGTGAAGTAATTATCCATTGTTATATTTATACCAGAATTGTAAATAGGTATTGCAAGTTTTTTTTACAATGCCAGAACCTAGATCTTTCTGCACTGGAGCACCAACTTCTTTTCCACATAGATAAGCCCATTCATCCCATAAAAATTGACAGAATTACACCTCTAGAATATTTTCAGTCCTTACTTGGCTGGTTTACTAGACATATATTGAATGGACCTGCAACGTCCTCTGAGGCTACAAGTTGCTCATCCACTGTGACATTATCACTAGGATTGTATAGTTTGGTATAATTCCTGATAAAAATATTCCAAATGTAACTAAAAGGTGCTAGTTGATCCATTTCCAAGTTCGAAGGACGAGTTCAATTATCATCAAATCGAAGGCTTCTCCGAATGTCATCATATCAATTCACTGACATAGTTCCCTTGCAGCATGGCTCAGAAAGTGGGACCAGAAATAATTATATGATAGGTTTCATCATAAGATATATGACACCCTGCCAGAAGTGTTTGCCCAATATAAGCATAAAAGTTCATCTCGTGAGATATTTTTCCATGTTTTGTTTCTTCCAGAAGCAATATGTCTTCCTTCTAAGTTTGTACATAAAACTACCTTATCAGAAAAGAATTTACAGACAAAAAATGACACAAAAACTGATGAGTATAAGATAAAGGCCCGTGTCATGGAAATATGTGGTTTTCCAAAAAAGCATTAAAAAAAACAAAAAACAAAAAAACCTATCGCATAAAACTATATAAACAATTGGAAATGACCAAAAACTACAAACTTGAGGAATATTTAGCGTTTCAAAATTTTAAGTTAAGTAATCCTACAGAAAATAGCAAAAAAGTAAGCTAAAGGGCCTAAAAGGCCCACGTTATGCATCGTAGGGTTAACCCATTTACATTACATACTATCATATACATACACATATACACACTATCATTAATGATGGGTTATAAGTGTTTAAATCTGTGCGATTATCAGCTCACCAAATTAGGCCTTTACTCAAAATTTCTTTATTGTACAGTTGTCTTCTGTTGCTTGTTTTCATGCTGTAATAGTTATCGTATTTTGCATTCAGCTTTTGACTTAAAAAATGGTTTGTGAACAATTGTTTGCCTTACACCCAAGTAAAATATAACCTGTGTTTCTTGTGTGAACTGTCACCCTTGATCAAGATGTCTGATGTTTTTGCCGTTTCTTATAAGCTCCCGGATATCAGAATGTTACTCAGTTACTTTTATAAAAAGGAAAGCTGCTATGATGTAGGTTACAAGAGTTGCCAAGCCCCCCAAAAATACATTGTATGTTGTAATATTTACTAGCATAGTTAATTTATGCCAGTTGCCCTCATAGTCAGGTAGGTGCTTCATTCTAGATCCTGGCAGCTTTACATCTGGCCCCATGCTTGAAGCCAGACTCCTTTTTCTCTCTATGAATTGGTCATAACAGAGAAGGAGTCTGGCTTTGCTACTGAAATTATCAGTGATAGAGATCTGGTCACGTGATGACTCAAGATATGAAGGGTAGCCTCTGTTACCTGGGATGGAGAGGCTACCTAATGGTCTGGGTGGCGCTGGAATACCGCTCATGCGTGCGCTCATGGAGGGGCTGAGTGTTTCTGCATCCTGAGCTCAACACTTTTTTCTGCTGAGCAGTGCACTTCTTATAAATCTTTAGAGCTGCTGTTGAAGTTCTCAAAACCCAAACCTCCACCAATATGCAGGGTGTTTCAGTACCAACCACATATTAAAAAGATCTCATAAATGTAGGTACACGTTAAGTTATAAGGCTGTTGATATGGTTTAAAGTGTCTGCTAGAGTTTTTCTTTGACTACGTGAAACAATAAGGGTATGTGCACACGTTTTGTATTTGGCTGCGGATCTGCTGCGAATTTGGCCCTGTGGATCCGCAGCAGTTTTCCATGCGGTGTACAGTACCATGTAAACCTATGGAAAACCAAATCCGCTGTGCACATGCTGCAGAAAATTCCGCGTGGAAAGGCAGCGGTTTATTTTCCGCAGCATGTCAATTCTTTGTGCGGAATCCGCAGCGTTTTTACACCTTTTCCATTATAGGAATCCGCAGGTGTAAAAACGCAGGCAAAATCCGCACAAAATCTGTACAAAATTTGAAGAAAACCCGCAGGGAATCCGCAAGTAAAATGAAGGGAATCTTACCTGCGGATTCTACAGAATCCGAGTGGAAAAATCCGCTATGTAATCCGCAACGTGTGCACGTACCCTTATTGAAGTAAAAACTATTGTGTGGGTACTCATACTTTTTGTTTCAAATTATTTTTTGTATCAGAAACCATTTAGTGTGTCAAATATAAAATAAAAAAGTACATCTATAAAGAAAGAACTACTTCTCCCTAATATTGTATGTGTGTATTACGTTGACATACTGTATCTGGTTAACTTTTTTGTATTCCTAACCTGGCCTGATTTTGTTTAGTTTTTTTTATGTGTTTCCTTCTCAATTATTAAAACAATTTATATCCATGACTAAATTAAAATATATTGTATACAGCTAGTTGTTATACATATGCATATACATTGGCTTTGGGCAAGTATTCACCCCTTGGCATTTTTCGTGTTTGCTACCTCACAACCTGGAATTTCACTGGTTTTTTTTGAGGGTTTGCATCAATTCATGTATAGAACGTGTGTATAACTGAACATTTGGTTTTCTTTTTATTGTGAAGAAAATAACAAATAGGACAAAATAACTGAAAATTTCAGTGTGCATAACTATTCACCTTCCTAAAGTCAGTACTTTGTAGAACCTTCTTTTGCAGCAATCATATCTGGAAGTCACTTTCAATAAGTCTCTGTGAGATTTTTGCCTATTGCTCAAAGCAAAACAGATTCAGCTCTTTCAATTTAGATGCTTTACTCTGCTGATCAGCAATCTTCAAGTCTGACCACAAATTGTCAATTGGATTAAGGTCTGGGATTTGACTAGGCCACGCCAAAACATTTACACGTTTTCCATTAAACCACTGGAGTGTTGCTTTAGCAGTATGCTTTGGGTCATTGTTTTGTTGACAGGTGAACCACTGTCCCCATCTCAAATCAGTGACAGACTGAAACAGGTTTTGCTCAAGAATATCTCTTTATTTTGCACCATTCATCTTCTCCTCGACTTGGACCATTTTCCCTGTCCCTGCTGTCAAAAAACATTGATGGTGTTCTTGGGGGGATGAGCTGTGTTGGTTTGGTGCCAGTCATAGCGTTTTACTTGGTGGCCAAAAAGTTCAATTATGGTCTCATTTGACCACAGCACCTTCCTCTATACATTTGGGGAGTCTCCTACATGTCTTTGGCAAACTCAAAATGAGCCTTACAATTTTTGTGTGTAAATAAAGGCTTTTTTCTGCCCACTCTTCCATAAAGGCTGCCTCTATGGAGTGTACGACTTATTGTAGTCAGATGGACAGATACTCCAGTCTCAGCTTGGAAACTCTGCAGCAACTTTATGGTCACCTTTGGTATCTGCACTGCCCCTCTGATTAATGCCCTCCCTACCCGCACTGAATTTTTGGTGGGCGGCCATCTCTTGGCAGGTTTATCATGGCACTATGTTCTTTCCATTTGATGATAATGAATTTGATGGTGCTTCAGGGGATCATCAGAGATTGGGATTTTTTTTTATAACCCAACTGACTTGTACTTCTCAACAATGTTGTCCCTGACTTGTATGGAGATCTCCTTAGTCTTCATGGTGTTGTTTGGTTAGTGGTGCCTCTTGATTAATGGTGTTGCATCCTCTGTGTATTTTCAGAAAAGGTGTGCATACGCTGAAAGACCATGAAATACATAGATTGCACACAGGTGGACTTCCTTTCACTAAGCATGTGACTTATGAAGGAAAATGCTCACACCAGAAGTTTTTAGGGGCTTCATAGCAAAAGGGGTTAATACATATACATATGCCAATTTTTAGTTATTTGATCCCGTGAATTTAATTTTTGCCTATATTTTTTTTTCTCACTTCACTTCACCAATCTATACTATTTAGTGCTGATGCATCACACTCAAATTTCAAAAATATTTAAAGACAGATTGTAATGAAACAAAATATGTAAAAAGCCAAGGGAGGTAAATACTTTCACAAGCCACTGTACACGGCAGGATTGCAAGTGGAAAGCCACTACTCTTCAAAAAGAGCATTGCAGCAAATCTGTAGTTTGCTAAAGATCACTCAATCAAGCCAGGCGGCTATTAGAACAAAGTTTTGTGGACACAAAACAGAAAAATAGAGATTTTTGGTTTAAATGAGAAGCATTATGTTTGGTGAAAGAAAAATGCTGTATTAATCATAAAAACCTCATACCATCTGTGAAACACAGTGGTGGTAGTATCATGGTTTGGGTCTGTTTTACTGTGAAAAATGTCATGATCTGAATCTCGAAAGAATGTGAGTCATGCAGTTAGACAATGACCAATATCAAATGTTGTTAATCAAAAAAAATGGTTAACGAAGAATAATGTTAAAGTTTTGAAATATTCAAGTCAAAGTCTTGAAATTAATCTTATAGACATGTTGTGGAAGGACATGAAGCGAGTTTATGGGAGAAGCCCAACATAACAGAGCTGAAGTTGTTTTATAGAGTGGAATGGGCTAAAATTACTTCAAGCCAATTTACAGGACTAATCAACAATTACTGACCACATTTAAATGTAGTTATTATTGCCCAATGTCACACAATACACCGAAAGCAAAAAATTCACAGTTTTGAAACTCATAAATGTGATATTGGATCATTTTCCTCATAAAAAAGGGACTGATTTTTGGAAGAAAGCCTGTCTGCTTTCCTCCGAAAATAGGTACCACACCCGACCCTGATTTGTGTCTCGTAATATCGGTTAGTACCATTAAAGTCAATGAGGCCAAGCTACATACAACTTGTGGACAGGTGTGCCACTGATTTTGGAAAAACAAACTGTTTTTCTAACTCTGGATAATTTTGTTATTGCAGAAACACAAAACCGTCACAACTTTGTATGCTTCCAGAAATCTATGAAGAAAATACCTAAGATACTGTGCAGTAAAACCGACACAACTGAATAGATACAGTGCTCAGTATAAATGAGTACACCCCAACAGATTTGTCAGAAAACCTTTAGATTCCTTTCAGAATAAATATTTTTATGGGATACCCTATTACAAAATGCCCCACAAATGCGGGCTACTAATGGCAAAGAAGATCTGTTAATTTAGCACACGCAAAATAGTAATTTTCCTATCAAATTAATTCAAGACCATGTTGAAAAAATGAATATACCCCCAAGTTTTCAGAGCAAAGCCAAACTTCAGACTACAAAATTCTTATTAATAAGAATTCAACCACAGTTAAGTCTAATTATTCATTAAACAGGTGTCCAGCAGACAAATGACTATAAAAAGGGAGTCACTTAACAATGAAAACCCTTTCCGATTTCATATTCTTAGCAATGGCACCACATGGAAGAGAAATGCCTCAAAAAATCTTGGAAAAAAATAATTTCTTTACACAGGAAAGGTGAAGGCTACAAGAAGATCAACACATATTTACTTATCAGTGAGAAAACTGTAGTAAAAGTGATAAAACTTTTAACAAAAATTCAGCTGTAACCATCTCACAGAGACTTCCACGGAAGTTAACACCTAAACAGGAGTGTCTTCTGATGAGAAGGGTTGAAGAAAATCGACATGTTAGTTCACTGAAATTAGCTAAATCAACTTAAGTCCAAAGGGTATTTATGGGCACTTCAGCTAAATGCAACCACCGAATCCCACATCAATACATGCTAGGGACAAAGAAGCGATCCCACACTATATAAAATCAATATTTTTTACTCAAGCCGAAAAAGGACAATAAATGACAAATAAATTAAAAAGCAAAAAGCCGTCTAGGAGACGCCAGACTAATATCACTGACAAAATTCCCCACACATAAATAGTAATTCAAAGCAGACAAATTGCCTAATTACCAACCAATATTGGATGTATTATTGAAGTCTGAATTATATTTATACAAGACTTTATAACAATAGTCATTAAAAAAACGAAAGACAAAACTTATTCCACACCTTTTTACTCCAACCGGACACAATATGTCCGAACCCCAATATATTAACATCCGTGATCTTAAATTATATATAATGCATAATGCCCAGGAAAAGGAGACCTGTCTTTATGAATCACTGTATGATCTCCACATTGTTCATGTGCCAATAGGCTTCCCCTGGTATTTGGAGGTTATTAGGGATGGTGCAAAATAGAGAATAAAGGTAGATAGTTACCTAGTGTGTGGCTTAATTCTGGCATCCCCTCACCCCGACGCATGTTTCGCCGCCAGCTTCTTCCAGGGGCGTGTCAAGGTGAGGAGCAGCTGTGTTTTTATATGAGCGCTGACCTATCAACAAAGTTTAGTGTCTCTCAGGTGATGCGGCGCATTGCATGTCCACCCCGCCTCCTCTATCTACCCTCCCAGCAACGCTCAATGACACGCACACCAGTCTGCGTGCCAGTGTCAGTGTGTGAGCGCCGCCCGGAAGTAACGGAGTCCGGGAAGGCAGCGCTTGCGCACTACCGAGAAAACTGCCGATCAGGTATTGTGGTGCATTGCGCATCATCCCCGATGCCTCCATCCTTTTCCCCAGCAGCGCTCAATGACACGCATGCTGTACTGTGTGCCAGTGTCAGTGTAAGAGCGCTGCCTGGAAATGACAGAGTCCGGGGTGACCGCGCATGCGCACTACTGAATTGCATCACCAACATGGCCGATATAAAGCTTAGTTTGATAAATATGGAGGGGAAGTTGGAAAAAAAAGGTGTGGAATATGACAAAGAAATGGAGGAGAAATGGAATACAAACAATTATCCTCTACATTATAATATATACCGGAATTGCCAATGTACAGCATAGATAAATACATTCTCAATGTAACCTCCTCAGATAATCACGCCCCTTAATTGAAAATAATCACCATAATCATTATAAATAATATAGTGCACTAATGTATGAATGAATAAATAAAAAAATAAATAAATAAATCCCTTACCCATATTAATATCAATACTTATAAAATGACTTCATATACCAAATATAATCATTCAATAACTATCTTTTTACACTGTGCACTATTGCCTAATTACAAATTATGTTCCTTGCAATAATTATAAAAGAATAAAAGAATATGTGTATATATGTGAATAGTGGTTAATCTCTCTATGTTCGCCACTTTGCACAATGCCTAAAATATGTATCCCACAACTATAGGACCTATGCCTGTCCCAAAAACCCCAATATTCAGAACTGGACTTCTGTGCCAGAGCATCTGTGGTATAAGTGTTGCCTTCCAACCTTTTGTATAGACTTTGTGTCTTCTCTCCATTGGATAACCCACTTCAGTTAACAGTTTACAGCAGGAGCCATAGCTGGACAAGGGTCATATGTAGTGTTAGATTGCTAGCTCTTTTTCCTTTCAATTTATGATGACGCCATGTTTCGTTCCTTACTGTGAGGGTGACACGTCCCCTCTCAAGAGATGGCTTTGTAGATTGGTCCTTTTTTACCATACATTTATGACAGGTGTATTTATTTTTACATGAATTAATTTGAGTAAAACTTATTACACTTAATTCATGTTATGGGTTAAAAAAATATTGTATGAAACTCAGTCTTGTAAAAAAATGTGGAATCTGTTCTGGTGTTCAGTGAGCTATTGATTAAAATTTTACTTTTCAAAGGGGGTGTACTCATTTTGATGAGCACTATATTTTTTACATTTTTTGTTTCATATGAGATATTTAAGCTTGTCGTAAAAGATCATGATAGCGTATCAAATATTATATTGCCTTTGTGCTAATAATGTGGTAGTTTACATAAAAAATGAAATGTAAACAACAAAAGTGTTGGGCTACAATGCCTACCATTCCAAACAACGTGCTCCCATCTGCATTAAAAAAAAATCTTGTTTTTTTGGCCTCAGTACCTTGGAGAAGGGTAAAAGAGCTCAGTACTTAGAACACCTGACTCACAGACTTGGCATTTACAGAAGTACGACAAAGCAACTGGTGTTCTGTACAGGGTGCACTGGAGTAAGATTTACCAAAATCCTCAAGAGATGTGCATCTCTTATTGAATTTAGCACAGTGCGCCAGTGTTAATAATGTACTTCAGTCATGAACTACACAAGAGTACATTTCTGTCATAACTTATGCCACTTTTGTGGCATAAATTATCATGAATTTATCTGTCCATTCTCGTCACCAACCTATCCTTCTTAACTTCACACATCCTTTTTATTTTTGCCATTGCACTTTTATATCTGATTTCTGGGGCAATTTATTTGATAAATTGGCTCCTTCTTTTGCGTCCTTTGAAAATACTTCAGTATAATCAGTGAGAAATTTGAAAACTAACGTTTACGACAGGACTTTCCCATAGCTTTATCAGTTTTAATAGAGCGTAAACACCAGAACAATACCATAGATTTCAATTCAATGAAGGTCAAGGGTCTGGAGATTCTATTCAACTAAACATTTCTAAAAAATAATGCAATTTAATATATTTTACCATGAACTTCAATCAGGTCACATATCATCTAGAATATTGCAAAAAAAACAGTTAGTGTACTTGTTCTTATAATTATTATTTTCAAAGATTTAAATTTAAATATTTTACTTTAACCATTACGAATACCTTAAAATACTAAACTGTCGATGCTCCAATATGTGATTTAAATGCTCTCGAGTTAATAATGGATTTCATGGCATGATGAAACTTGTTTTAATTACAATTAATCAATATTCCTATTAAACTGGTGATGACATGTATGCTGAAGCTACTCACAGACTTTTTTTGTAGAGAGATTTTCCAATTTTTCCTATGAAATAGCAGCTGCTGTCCATGAGAATGCACAAGTTACTTGCTTGTAATTTGATAAAGTTAGAAAATCTCTTTACAAAAAGTCTGTATGTAGCCTCAGGCTTGGTAAGTCTCATTCTATTAGAATATATTAGCTCTAATACTACTTAAGAAATCACAAATATGTAACAATTATAATTGTCTGGTGATCTGGATGATACGTGCATGCAACTGCTCGTTAAAGATACAATCATATGTAGTGTGAGTCTCCCAACCCTTTTAAATACCCAGTACAGATAGGTCAGGCAGGAAATCCAGACCAGGAGGTCATCAAACATTAATGATTTAATGATTCCACCATACATCACTACAATATAAGGCAAATATATAAAAACTTAAAAGAGAAGACAAACAAAAAAAGTCACAATCCAGATGGTCCACACTAAGAAGTTTCATGGATGGAATAAAAACTGTTCTGATCTCAAGAGACTAGATGGTTTTTCTCAAAGAGCATTTCACAAGTTACGAGTACTAGATTTCTGGAGATGGGCTGAGATCCAGAGATTTATTCTGATATTTGGAGATAAGAAGGAATTGTTTGGCATCTGCTTCAAAAAACAGCTTTCGCCACCAACTTGATCAACACCGTAGGATTATAAGTCAATCTAGTTTTCTACATTCAAGATCTGAATTTAACTACTCCACCCGCGTTTATGGCTTGAGTCGCTAAGTTCGGTTATTGACTGCGACACTTATGATGAGAAATCAGAGCTACAGACAGTTACAGACACTGAGAGTAGTAGTAGGGATTCAGTACTGAAGAAAGGCAGAGTGGGTAAAGCACACTTTGGTTTTTTTAAACAAACTGCAGCCGAGAGACAAAGTTTTTCTGAAACCAGAAAACCCTGTTAAACTAGTTTTGAGTTACATCTTTTTTCAACCTCACTAACTATATTTTTATATAAAAGACTACTCTTTAGTGCATATAATACTATGGCCCAATGGTAATGCTTATCCCTATATGTTACTAAAGTGATTTGCCCTGACCTAACAACTAACGTCAATGTTTCTTTGCTTGTTACTAATTTAAAACTATAAATATTTTATAAGCTGTCATATTAGGAATCACATTTTGCAAGGTTTATTAATAATTCTAGACACTTAAAGTATGGTTATGTATGAAGATAAAACTATCAGGGTACATTCACACTTTTTGCTGAGGTTTTGGAGTGGAAGCTCCAAGCTTTTTGAGGAGTTTTATGTTCTGGAGGAGGATTTAGAGCATTTCCGCTCAAAACAAATCAGTATGCACATACTACCAAATAGCGTTCTCAGCAGATTTCTTTAAGTGAAATGGGTCAGTAATTCAAAATATGTGAATATTACTAAATATATTCAATTTTGCTTGAAAGGAAAGATGTCCCAATCGAAACACATTAGGATATTGTGCCATGCAAATGTAGTGAAATACTGAGGGAAATAGCCTGTCCGTCACGTATTATTGGTAAGATGGGTTTTCTCATGAAAGACATTTATAGGCTGTCACATAAAAATGCTTTCTGTAAATCAAGTAACCTAAGTAAATGAACAGGAGGAACATTTAGTAGATGCAGCATCTTAAATATTCCACTTGATCAGTATGTTCAGTAATACTTTCCAGTACACTGTTTTCATGGGCTCTCACTGGAGAAAGACAATTAATGCTGAAAACTGCCGTCCACTGAAGTTAACTGCTTGGATAAATTGACTACTCTTAATTTCAGTTCATTACAGCACAGTCGATTAAATTTATTACTTGGCTCGAGGCATTGGTCATCACAAGCAGCTTGATCCTGCCCGTGTTGCACATTTAGGAACATCAAAGCTGGTTAAGACACACAAACTAGCATTTTCAGTAATTCCATTAAAAAAGCATATGTAAAAAGGAAATGCTAGACATAGCCACAGGGGATTTGCCAATGAACCTGGACTTACATTGTTTTCAGTCTTCCTCTTGCTTGTGAGTTTGGCTAGTTCCATAATCCTACGCAATTCTTTGGTTCTTAGATCTGCAATGAAGAAAAAAAAATAGCTAACTTTAATTAAACATCAAGATCAAAACAGAAAAACACCGGGGAGTTTATGAAGTTTAGTCTCTGCTGAGAGATTTAAAACACTTTTTTGTAATCCCTATAAAGGGATTATCAGTGTAATTCCAGATTGGTAATGCAACACGTCACCTAATGTCACAGGATAACATCCTGTGGTATCTTAGCAAAATGGTATATTAAAAGTTTATTCAACCACAAGTACATTTGCTTGTACAACCACCATGGGCAAACAGAATGCAAGCACTGCTGTGATTCTACATTATGATCACTACATTGATGTATAGAATCAGGACTGTGAAGAGATTGTACAACAACATTTTTTTCATGCCTTCTCAAAGGCCCACTGTCACCCCCTCCAGCCGTTATAAACTAAAAGAGCCACCTTGTGCAGCAGTAATGCTGCAGTCTAACAAGGTGGCTCTTTTAGTTTTTGCTTCTGTTATTCCCTCAATAAAGCGTTTTATAATTTTCCCTAAATACCTGTCTTTGTACCTGGAGGCAGGTCTGAAGCCTCCTCTGTTATGCGCCCAACTGCCGTCACTCATCTCTTCTGGGGCGATAGTCGCCGCCCCCTGCGCGCTGTTCTTCTTAAATCCGGCGCCTGCGCTGTGCGTGCCTGCCTGGGGCAGGCGCAGTGTTCATTGGCCGTCATAGCTCAGATGCGGGGTGCCTGACTGCGCCTGTGCGGGCAGTGCGGCCACCCTGTTACTGAATCCCCGCCCCGCACTGTGCTATGCATTATGCACAGTGCAGGCTGCGATTCCTGGGCAGATTCCTGCACAGACCGACGCTGGAAGGCGGGGAACCTGGGGGAGCGTCTGACAAGCACAGTGTGCATGCCCAGGAATCCCAGCCCCGCACTGTGCATAATGCATAACACAGTGCGGGGCGGGGATTCAGTAACAGGGTGGCTGCACTGCCCGCACAGGCGCAGTCAGGCACCCGGCATCTGAGCTATGACGGCCAATGAACACTGCGCCTGCCCCAGGCAGGCACGCACAGCGCAGGCGCCGGATTTAAGAAGAGCAGCGCGCAGGGGGCGGTGACCATCGCCCCAGAAGAGCTGAGTGACGGCAGATGGGCGCTTCACAGAGGAGGCTTCAGACCTGCCTCCAGGTACAAAGACAGGTATTTAGGGAAAATTATAAAACGCTTTATTGAGGGAATAACAGAAGCAAAAACTTAAAGAGCCACCTTGTTAGACTGCAGCATTACTGCTGCACAAGGTGGCTGTTTTAGTTTATAACGGCTGGAGGGGGGTGACAGTGGCCCTTTAACTCCATAATGCGGAAGCCAGTTTTCACCTTCCTGACCTTGCCACATTTTTTAAATCTGACCAGTGTAAATTTATGTGGCAATATCTTTGGAATGCTTCCACAAATCTAAATGATTCTGAGAAAGTATTTTCGTGACACATTGTACTTTATGATAGCAGTAAATTTAGGTTCATATGATTTGTATTTATTTATGAACATTTGTAAAATTTTAAAATTTTGAAAAATTTTCAATTTTTAAACTTTGAATCTTTATACCCATAAAACATTCACGCCACACAAAATACTTAACAATTACCACATTATCGACTTTACATCCACAGTTCTGAAATTATATTTTGTGTTATGACATTAGAAGGGTTAAAAGTTTGGCACAATTTTTATTTTTTTTCAATAAAACATTCAAAACTTGTTTTTAAGGACTATTTCACTTTTGAAGTGACTTTGAATTGCCTACAGTATATTCAGAAAACCTGCAAACAAAACCTCATTTTCAAGTCTGCACCACGCAACGTACTAAAAGACAAGGTTAGAACGTTTGTTAACCCTTTTAGATGCTTCACAGAAATGAATACAAACTAGAAGAAAAAAAATTGCTTTAGCCCCACATTTTTCATTTACACAATGGTAAAATGAAAATATAGACTTCACAATTTGTTGTGTAATTTCTTCTGGAGTACATTGAAACGCCATGTGTGATTGTAAACTACTGTTTGTGCACACACTAGGGCTCAGAAGTGAGGGAGCACAATTTGATTTTTGGAGAATAAACGCTATAACTACACCAATACCTCACATGTGGTCAAAATCTACTGTTTGAGCATAGTCAAAACTCGGAAGGTAATGAGTGCTATTTGATTTTTGGAGTACAAACTTGGCTGAAATATATTGCAGACCGCATATTGCATTGGCAGAGCCCCCAAGGAGCCAAAAAAAGCATCATCAAAAGTAATTACATTTTGGAAATTAAATAACATAAGGAATTCATCCAGGGGTGTGATAAAACATCTTCAATCGACAGATACTTCAGAAGATTTTAAATTATTGGGCTGTGAGAATGAAATATTGCAGTTTTTTTTACATGAAAATGTCGCTTTAGCCTTAAATTTTTCATTTCCACAAGGGTAACAGGAGAAAATGGACCTTACAATTTGTTGTGCAATTTCTCCCTAGTATGTTGATACCCTATATGTTATCAAAAACTATATTGAAGCAAACGAAAGGTCCCGCATTGAACTCGCAAGTGTGACCCCGGCCTTAATGTGTGATTGGTGAGAAGTGGAGTTTTTCCAAGAGAGAGCGGTTTGGCTAGGGATAGTTCGAGGGGTGGAGTCTCAAGAGGGCCCCGAAAATTTTGCCAATATGAGGCCCCAAAATTCCTTGTGCCAGCCCTGCGACCACGTAATCTGTTCACGCTGCTGACATCACTCTCCAGTGCTGCAGAGGAATCTCGCTCTGGTAAGCGCGGCCCTGAAGCTGAAGAGGCTGAAGATTTATTGTAATGAGGGAGTTGGGGTGGAGGGATTAAAGGAGACATGAGGAGCAAGATGGACATAGTATTGGTGTGGACACAATATATGGAGTGGGAGTGTGGGGATTGGGAATTGGTGCGCACACAGTAAATGGAGTGCGGTGTATGGATTGATGTTGACACATTATAAGGAACGACGTTGTGGGGATTGGTGTGGATACACTATAAGTATCAGGGGTGTGGGGATAGGTGCATATACACTTTAAGGAGTGTGGTGTGGATTGGTGCAGACAAACTGAGGAGGGGGGTTCAAGGGATTGGTGCTGACACACTGAGGAGTGGGGGATTGGTGTGGGCATAGTATGAATAGTAAGGGAGGATTTTTGCAAAAACACTATAAGGAGCGGGGGAATTGTTGCAAAAACACTTATGAGGAGTAGGGCAATTAGTGTAGACACAGTATGAGGAGTGGAGGGGATTGAGTAGACAGTATAAGGAGCAAGGGGGCATTGGTGCTGACATAGTATGAGGAGAGAGGGAGGGATTGGTGCAGACACAGTAAGGAGCAAGGGGACATTAGTGCCAATGCAGAATGAGGAGAGAGGGAGGGATTGGTGCAGACAAAGCATGATGAGCAAGGGAGGGATTGGTATTGACACAAAATAATTAGCTGGAGGTTGATTGGTATGGATATATTATGAGGGGAAGTGCCATAGACACAGTATGAGGTGCAAGGGGGTGAATTGGTAGAGACAATATGGGGGAGTGGAGTGGACACAGTATGAGAAGTGGGGGGATTGGTGTGCAGACACAGTATGAGGAGGGGTAGGGGGTTTGGTGAGGACACAGTATGTGAAGCAAGGTAGACCTGTGAGAAGAAAGAATGGCAGCATGGGGAGCAAGGGGGACCTGTAAGAAGACAGTATGGCAGTATGGGGAGCAAGGGGATCTGTGATGATACAGTATGGGGATTGTAGAATATGTGAAGAAACAGTATGAGGAGCGGGGGAATGGGTGCAGGAACAGTATGGGAGTGGAGATGTATGAAGAGACAGTATGGAGAGTGAGGGGTGGAAATGTGTGAGGAGACTATTGAGGGGAATAGTGTGAGGGGACAGTATGGGGGAGAAAAGTGTGAGGGGCACAGAATGAAGACTAGGTAGTGTGCAGGGCAGTATATAGAGGAGGCAGCATGGGGGCAGTATGCCAAGGAGGGAGAGCACGATGAGGGGGCATATTATAGTGACTGGGCACTATTTGGGGGCAGAGTATGAGAGGACAGTGTAAAGAGGGGGCCCAGTATGGAAAAGATGGGAAAGTGTGGAGGACATGAATCATAAGACGTAGAGTGTGGTGTCATATTTTGAGCTGGGAGTGTAGTGAGGGGCAAGTATTTACTCAGGGACACAGCATAGGACAGATTTTTTTTCCATGAGAATAATAATGACACTACTATTTTTAAGGGCACCGGGTCAGTATGTGCTGCAGAAGACCAGAAAAGATGGATGTCTGCAAAAGATGAGCTGTTGATGTGAAAAGTCATCAAGTCATCTGGACAAGATGAAGAAGAAAAGAAAGAGAATGACTCCAATCAGAGACAATGTTGTGTATAAGATACCTGGATGTAAATATTCCTTTGTGATACTGCCTGCATCTCATCAATACTGTGGTACCTGTATGGTCTGCAGTCTGATGGCTTTTAACAACAACTCCATGTACCACCTTACAATTATTAAGAATATACTGGGAGTTGTAAGTTCATGTGATACAATTGTATATCGGGCTGACCTGACATTACAATTGATTGCTGTACTAAGCTTGGTGATGCACCATGTACTGATGGTGATTTTGCTAAAGGGAATCTGTCACCTCATTTTGCCGCTATAAACTGTGGCCACCGCCATCAGGGGCTTATCTACAGCATTCTGTAATGCTGTAGATAAGCCCCCCGATGTAACCTGAAAGATAAGAAAAACAAATACTCACCCAGGGGTGGTCCGATGCGGTCCGGTCTGATTGGTGTCACGGTCAGGGGCCGGCACCTCCCATCTTCATATGATGTCGTCATCCTCCTTGCTTGTCGCGTCTTCTGCACAGTTGTAATTCTCTGCCCTGTTGAGGGCAGAGCAAAGTACTGCAGTGCGCAGGCACCGGGAAAGGTCAGAGAGGCCCGGTGCCTGCGCACTGGAGTACTTTGCTCTGCCCTCAACAGGGCAGATAAAGTACGCCTGCGCAGAGGCCGCGACATAAGCAAGGAAGAGGATGACATCATATGAAGATGGGAGGCGCCGGACCTGGATCTGCGATGTCCAAAATGCTGTAGATAAGCCCCTGATAGCAGTGGCCGCAGCTTATAGCGGCAAAATGAGGTGATAAATTCCCTTTAATGTATTCATGTACTGATGGTGGTTCTCTTGATGTATTCATGTACAGATTATGGTTCTGGTGATGTATTTCTCTACTGATGATGGTTCGGGTGACATATTTCTGTACAGATAGTGGTTCTAGTGATGTGTTTCTGTACTGATGGTGGTTCTGGTGATATATTCTTGTACTCATGGTGGTTCTGGTGATGTATTTTTTTACTGCTGGTGGTTCTGGTGATGTATTCTTGCACTGTTATTGATTCGGATCCTGTAATCATGTAACAATCCATAACTTTTAAGATTACATAATACAGGCTATGTTAATAAAGTATTGTGCTGTCAGACAAATTAAGGGTTACTATGTTTTTATTTATGTTAGGAGAATTAAAGGGGTTGTTCAAGTTTGCGACAGCAGACTTCTACATTTTTATAGCGAACGCAGTGCACATTTTCAAGATCCTTTGGTGCCAGCAGTGAGAGCAAGAGGTCATGGAACTGCAAGTATGCAATTTGCATACATTCAAATACATGCTAGTTACATATGCATGGCCTCTCTCAATATTAATGAATCGATTGAGGCCAGTCACATCTAGTTGAAATGTGGCCGGAAGTATGTAAATCGCATACTTGCACTCAAATGACCATCCACTCTTGCTGCCAGCACCAGAGGATCCTGATAGTGTGTGACGCGTGGTGTGCGCGTTTTGAGAATTTATAAACCTAAAGTGACTGAAGACTTTCATCACAAACCTGGAAAACCCTTTTAAATATAACACTAAGAACTGTAGCATGCCCAGTCCTAACAGCATGCAATATATTTACTATCAGGACTCAGCTCTGCTTCCTAGTTTCAGCGGTCATCACATAATCACTCACATGCGATTTTCATACTTACAGTCACGTGACATATGACAACTTGCTTCTCTTCCTGATCGCTCAGTGAAGCAGTGGCAGTAATATTTCACTGAACCTTGAGAGAATCGGGAAAAGCAGCTCATCGGCATATACAGTAAGTGGTCACATGACAACTACTGAAATGGATTGAGCGGTGGGGGGGGAATATTCAGTTGCCAAACTGAACTTTTGCCAAGGGGGGCCACAAAAACCTTGAGACACCTCTGCCTCTAGAAAACTGCTAGCTCACTCACTTGATTACTTGATTCCCAGGTTTCACTTTATAGTACATATACTGACTATAGATGGGGACCTAAGGTACGACATTAAAATGGTTTCTATGGCAACAGCAATTTTAATTTTTCTAGGGATCGGGGTGGAGATTATATTGAAGCTTTGAAGACATTTCCAAAGTTAGTTTAACGACATTGTACTCTTCAAAATATTTAATAATTATTGATTTAATAATGATTCATTAGTAGAAGAAAATGTAAGGGAATAACTAAACATAGGTCCATATTAATATTAGAAGTGTTAATAAGTAGCCTGTTCCTTTTCAGTAAGGTTTAGTACACTTTGGGAAGCATGGCTTAGAGTGTAATAACTAAACTTAATAACCTATAATGGGAATTTCAGGATTGACTTGGTGCTGTTAAAATTTTAAGCAATTCACATATTCAATCTTAACATTACTGTTACTGTTTCTTCCTACACAGACATAAAGACTTAAAGGCAACCTGTCAGGTCCCCCATGCCCTCCAACCCAGCAGCAACTGAATTGAAGAGAAAAGAGACCAAACAAATGATTATGTGTAAATATATAAAATGTAAACTTTATTTGCACACCTGAAGACACAACAAAAAGTAAAAACATTTAAACACATGTATAGAAACATGACAGTGATGGAACACCCCCAATGTGTAACCAATATGAAAACTATATAAGGCCAGGCTCCAAGGCGGAGCAAGAGAACCTCTAAAGAGATTGAAGCATGGCTGTAGGATATAAGTGCGTATCAATTAACTGCAAACAACATGCACATGCCCCAATATAGTGACATTTAGAGGCAGGAATATATCCAAAATAATAGGCAACACATATCTCGCGAGACCGCTACTTCATCAGAGGTCATTGTAACGCGAGGCATTACTGGGAACGCCAGCTGCCAGGTGAATAGCGAGCATCGGTAACGCTGCGCGGGATGCCAAAAGGTGAGAATATTGCGATTTTTTATTTTGCTTTTTATTTTTAACATGGGTTGTGTTGTGTATGTGTTTTCGCAGAGGAAAACCGCTGCGAAGGCGCATACACAACAGGTGTACATAGCCTCGAAGGGTCCGTCAGAAAAACAGGCCCAGTGAACCCGTTTTTTACAATCTGAACAGGATCCGTCATTTCAACATTTTGGCGGATCCTGTGCAGATTGTAAAAATGGAAGTGTGAAAGAAGCCTTAACAGATGAGTGTAGGTTCACATTCAGTATGTGTGAAAGAAGTGAAGATATCTGAAGACATCATGTTGGTGAATGTTAGGCTGTCTGCAACATCATAAAACATGGTCTGAGGACACACATTCTTATATGACTGCATAAACATCCAACAGTACCCTAACTTGTGGTAGATACCAGGATAAACTCCGCAGAGCCATTATCAGACCTCAGGCTTGCGCAATGGGCCCTGGGTTCCTCCTGGTCAATGCCTCCAAAGCAATGTCTGATCTTATGTGGCTGGAGTGTATAGACAGTCCCGGGATAAAATGAGCATTGATGCCAATGACTGGCCCTTATGTTCCCCCGACATGAGTTCAATTATGGGAATCTGTAACCTCAATTGACTTATCTAAACTGTTAATATGGATACAGGTTATAGACTGCTGATAAAAGTCATCCATGTGTGCCTTATATTAGATGCCTTGTTGTTGAGAAATCATCTTTTATCACTTTATGTACATGAGCTCTTAAAGACTCTGGGGAGGATGTCGCCTGGAAGATATCTCTGCCTCAAGAGCTTATTTTACATGAAGTAGGAGTTACCAGTGTGATGTGTAATGGCCGCTCTCTGCTCTCCTCATCTCACTGCAGAGCTGTGTGTGATTATAACTGACACATCTGCAGGTCACTCTCAGCTTCAGCTTCCATCTCACAGGCAGACATTGTTGCAATACTATTGCAATACAGCAGAGCTCAGAGAGCTGCAAAAAATGTGTTTGCAAGAAGACAAATTACATTTCTCCTGTTCTGTGTTATTTACTTGTCTCACACTGGTACCTCTCTCTTTAATTTAAAATAAGCTTTGGAATTATCTTCCAGACAGCATCCTTCTCATAGTCTGGAAGAGGTAATTTATTTAAAGTGATAAAAGATGATTTCTCCAAAAGACATCTGATATGAAGCACAAAGGCATCACTCTTTTGCCATGACATTACCATAATGAGAAAGTATCCGCCCCCAGGAACAGGAAACCTACCAAAAAAAGGGATGGCACCTCTCCACTTGCCCCAGTGTGGTTTCCTGTCCCTGGAAGGGGATACCTACAGTCTGGCAGAAAAAAGATACCTGGGGAGATTTCTTCAGGTAATGGTGTGGACTCCGTGATGCCCTGGCAGCCGGAGGGATTTCCTATGGTTTGTGACACTACTTTCTTGAGAACCTTTCCTCCTGGAACACCTGTACTGATGCTGGTGGCCACTTCCTTGTTCAAAAGGCAGGGCCAATAGGGGCATGGTGCGCTGAGTGCACGCATTCAAAAATAGGGCTGGATTGATCAAGGGTGCATGTATGGGCCTTGCTGCTTCTGGGTCAGAGGTGAGGCCAGGCATGACGTCATATGCCTAGTGATGTGGGACACATGAATTCAATAGCTACTTCCAGGTTCAGAAGATGGGACCAGTGAAAAATAATCAGGAACACTGACAGCCATAGATTCTCTCACACCTGCTCACATAAAAAGGAGTAGAAGGTGTGGGTACTTAGCAAGTCACTGTGCAGCTATATGTCCATCATGGAGAATCCAAGCCTGCCTGGTGAGGATGATGATCTGAAACCTGCTCCTGGTGCAGTAGTTCTAGGGTTTAGGATGGAGTGAGTGATTTCTTTTTAAATACATGCTCATTAGTGTTATTACCTGTTTTCAGGATAGGCCCAAGAAAGCAGTGACCAAGACAAAAAACAAGGAATGTGCCTTTTGCAGGGAAGTATTGCCAAAATCCTGTAATAAAAAACTTTGCTACTCTTGTATAGACAAAATTGTAATGGAATTAAAGACGAGGTTAAGAGTATAGTAAAAAGGGAAATTTGTCATACCCGAGGCCCTTCTACTTCCTCAGGCTTGTAGCATACACCGTCAGAGGTTAGCTTGGAGGAAGAAAAAGAGGTGTCCAGTCAATTGATTGATTCAGACAGTTCAGAATCATCATCGTCTGATGTTGAATATGATCAACCATGCAACAGCTAAAAGTCATCAAGTCTGCTATAGAAGTAGAAACTTCGAAAGTGTGTAGATCGGTGGAAGATTGCATGTTTAGTAACCTGGAGGAGTGCAAACATCGGGTGTTTTCTGTCCATAAGAAATTTTTTTCCCTTATAAAAAAATGGAAGAGACCAGTTAAATGGGTTTCGATTCCTAGTACCCTTAAAAAGAAAATGCTCGTTTGAAGAAGATCTGAGTAGTATTTGGGAAAATCTCCTGAAAATTGATGCTATCATTGCCAGAGTTTCCAGAAATATGGCCCTTCCCTCTAAAAATTTGGGATCTCTGAAAGATCCTTTGGACAGATAAGGAACAAATGTCCTAGAAAATAACTTTTAGGAGCAATTAGCCCCTCCAACCTAAAAGAGCTGGCCGCAGTCAAGAAGGCCTTACAGGCAACCAAGAAATGGAGTATGGGAAAGGACGTGGTAACTATGTCAGACACCAATACAGCAGTGGCCTATTTAAATAACCAAGGGGGAACCAGATCCATTAATTTCAGAAGTATAAATAATTTTTTGCATAGCAGAGCAGAGCAAAAGCGTAAAGCTGACACTTAAGGGGATCAGAAAACTTAATTATCGACTACCTAAGTTGCAAATCGCTCAGTTAAGGGGAATGAACTTCTAGAGAATTTTCAAACAAATTTATATGGAATGTGGACTTTTGGAAGTAGATTTAAAAATTGCAATGTGGAAAAAATGTTCTCTCTAAATCCAAAAGGTTATCAAGCCATTTCTCAAGCTTTGGGACTCCAGCGAACAATAGGGAGTCATTATCCACAAATGGCGAAAACATGGAAAGGTGGTGAACCTTACCAGGAATGGCCGGCCGACCAAAATTACCCAAATAAGAACATAAAGGCTTGTCTCAGTTTTGCCAGAAAACATCTTGATGATCCCCAAGACTTTTGGGAGAATACTCTGTGGACTGACCAGACAAAAAGTTTTTGCAATGTGTTTGTCCCATTACTTCTGGCATAGAAGTAACACAACATTTCAGAAAAGGAACATCACACAAACAGTAAATTATGGTGATGGTAGTGTGATGGTCTAGGGCTGTTTTGCTGCTTCAGGACCTGGAAGACTTGCTGTGGTAACAATGAATTCTGTTGTCTACCCCAAAATCCAGAAGGAGAATGTCTGGCCATCTGTCTGTGACCTCAAGCTGAAGCCCACTTGGCTTATGCAGCAGGACAATAATCCAAAACACACCAGCAAGTCTACCTTTGAATGGCTTATAAAGAACAAAATTAAGACTTTGGAGTTGCCTAGTCAAAGTCCTGACTTTAATCCAATTTCACACACAGGGCCCAGTAGGTTTGGATTTCTTTTCCCCTTAATAATAAAAGATCTCCATTTAAAAATGGCATTTGAGTTTACTTGTGTTATCTTTATCAAAAATTTAAATTTGGTTGGTTATCTGAAACATTTAATTGTGACAAACATGCAAAAGAATAGGAAATCAGGAAGGGGGCAAACACTTTTTCACAAAACTGTATTTATTAATTTGATCATCTCCTCTTGCTGTATAACATGATGCCTATGGATCGGATTGCATCATCAATATGACTTGTTTCCTATAGGAACAATATGTACGTTATGCTAGGTCACTGCTCTGTTTAAAACAAAAATTGCTACAAAACTATTTAGTGTTAAAAGATTCAGAGATTACATATCTGGACAACTGCCAAAATTGAGCATGGAAGCTACGTTTTCTTAGCTATAGTCACTCTGATGTCTACATTTCATTGCATTCTCTTATATCTTTAAAACTCATTTTGCTACCTTGTGAAACCAAGAGCATATCTGCATTTATCATCATCTTTTGTCATCTTCGTTCTATGCTCATAAAAGCATCATCTATGAGTGTTGATATAGCTAAAAAAAAAAAAAACAGAATAATGTTGTACACCGATATAACACAGTAAGTTATCCATCATAATTAGGGGAAATCTAAAAGGATATATGACACTATAAAAGCAGGCAATTTGCATATAAAAGCACTTTTATTTCCACAAGTGACGTCGGCAAAGTATAAAGTGTAACTAGCATAATTAGAATTTATTATTGTTATCACTGTTTTTTGGTCAAGGGCTCAATATATATATATATATATATATATATATATATATATATATATATATATATATATATATACACACGAGGGGCGTTCATTAAAGATTTCCCCTGAGCCACTTCCTGTGGACTGAGAGAGATGAAACTTGGCACAGTTACTAGTCCTTCTCTACATAGGCGCCACCTAGGGACATCTCATCTCTTTAAGCAACGGTAAACACCTCGCTTGTAGAAGTCAACAGGTTGCCCTGAAAGCCACATTGTGACTTTGGAAATGAGAGTCTCATCATATGGAAAATGTTTGCGCTTCAAAAAATAACTTAATTGTTGGAAAGAGGTGGAAGTCTGATGGTGCGATGTTGGGTGAATAAGGGGGATGCAGTAGAATTTCAAAGCCACAGCACCATGCTTCCATTTGGGCAACATGTGAGTTGTGAACTGGTGCATTGTCTTGCAGAAAGCGGCCACCTTTGGTGAGCATGCCACGTCTCTTGGTTGTGATAGCTTTCCGCAATTTCTGTAGCAGTGAAGCATAGTATGCCCCAGTGATCATGGCACCCTTTATTAGGAAATCCATCAATACTACTCCGCTGGTCCCAAAATACTGTGAGCATGACCTTGCCTGCCGAGTGTTGGGCCTTCTTCTTTTTTGGCGGTGAGTCATGATGCTTCCATTGCATCGACTGGACTTCCGTCTCAGGATCATAGTGATGGACCCAGCTTTCATCTTGTGTGATCAGTCTGTTGAAAAAGTCCTCCTGGTTTCCATGGCACATTGTCAATAGAGCCTGAGAACATTCGAATCTTTCCTGCTTCTGTAAAAGGTGTGAGCAGCCGAGGAACCCAGCGAGTGGATACCTTATCCATGTGAAGATGGTCTTAGATGATTTTTTCCAAGGACACCACATTAATCTTGACATTTTGGGCTAGATGGCGAATGGTTGCGCAGCAGTTTTCCAAAATGGCGATCTCCACTTGTTGAATGGTGTGTTCATCAATAGCAGATTGGAGTTGCCCTGGAATTGGAGCTGTTTGCACTAAAGTCAGACCACATGTGAATTGATGATTCCAGTTCTTGACTACATCATATGATGGGGAATCATCATCATAATCTTTTTTCTTCTCATCGAACTTCTCCTTTGGTGTGCGGCCTTTCAAATAAAGGAACTTGATGACTGCTCTGTATTTCACTGGGTCCATTATCAAACCTCACACCTCCTGTAAAATCAAGACCATTATCAGTTTTGAGTTATAAATTGGCACATAACCTATAGAGACTTATATCATTACACATGTTCAGTTTCAGCATCCTGTGATAAATAGAAGTGGGTCAGGGGAAAACTTTAATGAAAGCCCCTCATATATATACAGCTCTGGGAAAAATTAAGAGACCACTGCAAAATTTTCAATTTGTCTGATTTTTCTCTTTATAGGTATATTTTTGAGTAAAATGTAAATTTGTCTTTTATTCTATAGACTACTGACAACATGTCTTTGAATTTCCAAGCAATACATTTTGTATTTATTTTCAGAAAATGAGAAATGTTCAAAATAACAAAAAAATGCATTGCTTGCAGATCACAAATAATGCTAAGAAAACAAGTTCAGAATAATTTAGAAACAACAATACATTTAATGTTTTAACTCAGGAAGAGTTCAAAAATCAATAGTTTGTGGAATAACCATGATTTATAATCACAGCTTTCATGCGTCTTGGCATGCTTTCCACCAGTCTCTCACACTGCTTTTGGGTGACCTTATGCCACTCCTGGTACTAAAATTTAAGCAGTTCTTCTTTGTGTGATGGCTTGTGACTATCCATCTTCCTCTTGATTACATTCCAGAGGTTTTCAATTGGGTTCAGGTCTGGAGATTGGGCTGGCCATGACAGGAATTTGATGTGGTGGTCCTTCATCCACACAATGATTGACTTTGCTGTGTGGCAGGGTGCATTGTCCTGCTGGAAAAAACAGTCCTCAGAGTTGGGGAACATTGCCGGAGCAGAAGGAATCAACTGTTTTTCCAGGATAACCTTGTATGCGGCTTGATTCATACATCCTTCGCAAAGATTAACCTGCCCAATTCCAGCCTTGCTGAAGCATCCCCAGATCATCACAGATCCTCCACCAAATTTCACAGTGGGTGCAAGACACTGTGGCTTGTACGCCTCTCCAGGTCTCTGTCTAACAATTAGATGACCAGGTGTTGGGCAAAGCTGAAAATTAGACTCATCAGAGAAGATTACCTTACTCCAGTCCTCTATGGTCCAATCATTATCGTCTTCGGCAAACTTCAGCCTGGCTCTCCTTTGCTTCTCATTGATGAAAAGCTTTTTTCTAGCTTTACATGACTTGAGCCCTGCCTCTAGGAGCGAGCCTGTTATGAACTGTTCCTGCTGTGCATTTCACCCCAGCTGCCATTTGCCATTCCTTTTGTAGGTCTCTTGATATCAGCCTGCGGTTGCTGAGTGACATTCGAATAAGATGACAGTCATTCCGGTCAGTGGAGAGTTGTTTTTGCCCTCTGCCAGTCTGCAGCTTTGTTGTCCCCAATGTCTGCTGCTTGGCCTTGATGTAATGAAGTGCCGTCTTACAAACTTAAAGGATGGAGGCAACAAGATGCTCACTGTATCCCTCTGCTAGTAAAGCCAAAATTGAGCCCTTCTTTTCCTCACTGAAGACTTTTCTTTTCAACTCCTTTCGCATGGTTAAAAGTTATTTTTTCATTCCTATTACTTTTGGGATATTACTAGCACTTGTTTTGCCATCCAGATTGTCCTATTGCAAGAGGATTGTGAACACCACTGCAGGGTTTTTATACTTTCCTTAAATAAGATTTGGCTCAGGTGATCACCTAATCAGAAGCACATTAAGTAGAATGAAGTGTCCTCTGGTTGGAATTCAACTGACACTGGAATGGAATGGCTGTCAGAGATGTAGAGGTGCTGATTTTTATAAAACTGTGCAGTGGTCTCAATTTTTGCCAGAGCTGTATATATCATTAATCATAGCAGCAGAAGAACAGGCGTTAAGTACCAGATCCATAGAAGCAGGAATCTGCCATATAAGACAAGACCCAAGGCGCAGACTATGCAAAGAGGCCTCGAAAACAGTCCAACACATAGTGGCAGGATCAAGATGCAAGTAGGAGCAGCATATACCGAATGCCACAATCAAGTAGCAGGAGACCCCAGAAAACCTTGTGGAGAATGAACGGGGTAAAATCCTGTGGGACTTCAAGATCCAGACAGATTACCAGGTGTTGGCTAACCAACCAGACATTGTGATAGTAGACAAAGATCAGAAGACAGCAATGATAATATATGTGGCAGTGACAAGTGAAAGCAACATCAAAAAGAAGGAATATGAGAAGTAGGAGAAATACCAAGGCCTCAAAGGAGAACTGGAGAAGATGTGGAAGGTGAAGGCAACTGTGATACCAGTGGTGAGAGGATCACTTGGAGCAGTGACCCCTAAGTTGGAAGAATGGCTACAACAGATCCAAAGAGCAATATCTGAACTCTTAAGCGCAATGCTGGGAACAACTAAGATTCTGCGCAGAACCCTCAAACTCCCAAGACTCGAGAGTTAGGACAACCACCTCACGGAGGGATGAGAAAGTAATATATATATTATCTTTCTTTTTAGCTTTTTTCCCTAACATACAAAGGAAATGGGTCATCTTTAACTTTCGGCCTTTTAAAGATCATTTCATCTTCAACTTTCTCAACTGTTCACAATAACAATAATTTTGATCAGGGGTGCCCAAACTTTTACATGGCACTGTACAAATGTTTTAATAATCAGGAGCATATTATATACATATTTTCTTATAATCAAAGTGCACCTTTTTATTTATTTTATATTTTTTTTATTAATTGCATATTTAGTGGCCCAATATATTAATGTCATATGCAGCGGCCTATTATATTAGATACATATTAAGGGGCTCAGTATATTAAATTTCATATTCAAGGGGCCAAGTATATTACTTACATATTCAGGGGGCAGTATATTAATTGCCTATTTAGGAGCTCAGTATATTAATTGTATATTCATGGATAACAGTATATTAATTGCTTATGGGGGGGGGCAGTATATTAATTGCACAGTCAGGCGGGCCAGTTACATTTCTAATTAGGTGACACAGTAACAGTATATTATTTGTATATTCAGAGGGGCCACTATATTTTCTATTCAGGGGACACAGCATTGTTTGCATATACGGGCGGGGAGTATATTTCTTTCTATTCAGGACATTCAGTATTTTAATTTCTGGCATTCATTTCATACTATCCTCCCATCTCGACATAAAGAAATCATCTATTTCTATTGAAGACAAATTGAGAATGAGTCTCCAAAAGCAGACCACAGACTTCTGTATTCATTAATTTCCTATTTTTAAGTAAAATATTGATGTTAAGAGTTATTTGTAGGAATTTGTTATTCGAGTTTGAAAAAAATGAAAAAAAAAAGAGGTGGCAATGCCATGAGAATTTTTTTTCTAGCCGAGGTGCCCTAAGGTTGGGAAACACTTATATAGCATATTACATCTGACATCTTGTCACACCAAGACACTAATTGTCAAGTTAGTGGTTCCTGTGCCACTTGGGTATGAATGTGAGAAAGTGGATACGACGGTGCAACCAAAAATATGCTGGCATGCGGCATGACAATATCTCTGTCCCTACAGTTAATACAATATCTCTTTCACTTGCAGCATCAAGCTTTTCCTTGGTCAGGGCCATTTCTATTCAATGATATTTTCAGCTCTTTTTCCTGGCACATGTTCTAAATCAAATCTTTGGGATATACGATTACAATGTTGACACAATACAAACTGTTTCGAGCAGCTGTACAGATTACGGGTTTCAGGGTTTTTTTCACAAGGAGACACATAAACCTGAATTGTGGCTCCAACAAAGCTAAGTTTTCTTGTAACGAACTGTCAAATAAATGCTGGCTGATATACAGTTTGGCACAGAAAAAACGACTTTGCTCTAGCTGCCCTGGGCTTCAGATACATGACACACGATTTTACTACATGAGTAATGAGCTGTTGAGTGAATGGCATAGACTAATTACTATGTACACTTTTTTTCAGCCACCAGATCAGTTCTGCTGTCATAACAGAGTTCAGAAAGAAATTATATTCGACCTGAAGTCTCCTCGTTCCCCATATTTGCAAATTATTAGATCATTAGGAAAACAGTTTGTCTTATCATATGACTTGTGACAGAAACTATCTGTAGCTTAAAAACATCACAAAGCAGTTTTCACTTTAAGAATAGGGAGATAATTTTATCCCACTTCCCTAGTGGTCAGGAATTTCCCAACAGTGAGAAAATTATGGCCACAAAGTTCAAAGGCTTCTAATTTGCCTTCCTCTACACCAAATGGCTGCTTAACATTTAGAGACTGGATTTCAAAAATATTTTTTATCTGCCAAACTACTGTAATTAAGAATATATCAATTGTTTGTTGGCTGAAATTGTCATTATTAAAACTTATAAATAATGCAAACAAAGCACAAAGTAGTGGACAAACCTTAAGTGGTTAATTATTTTCCAATCAGATCACCTGACATAAATTGAATACTTTAATTGGTTACCTGGACTAAAATAAAGTGCTGAGAACAAACCATGTATTAAAAAGTAAAAGAACCAGTAATCATGTGTGAAATACCCTACTACTTCAGTGCTGCCCCTTTCATGCTCCCCACTAGTTTAGGTTTATGTTGCTGAAAAGATCACATACATATACTGTACAGTAAAACCATGTATGGCACAAAACTGATCTGACTAGTGATTTATTAGAGCAATCAGATGTAAAAGTCATTATCTCAGTACATCAGAATAATTAACAAAAACACCTGCAAAAGCTTCCTAAACATTTAAAAAGGTCCATTAGTCTGTTTCGGTAGGCTCCACAATCATGGGAAAGACTGCTGACATGACAGACGTCCAGAAGTCAGTAATTGACACAATCCACAAGGAGGGTAAGCCACAAAAGGTCATTGCTAAGGAAGCTGGCTGTTCACAGAGTGAAAAAGTGTAGTAGAAAAAGGTGCACAAGCAACCGAGATAACTGCAGCCTTGATGGAATTGTTAAGAAAAGGCAATTCAAAAATTTAGGAGCGATTCACAAGGAGTGGACAGCTGCTGGAGTCACTGCTTCAAGAGCCACCACACACAGACGTATCCAGGACAAGTGTCGCATTACTTGTGTCAGGCCACTCATCACCAATAGACCATTCTTAAACCACTGGTAAAGGATACACCCAGCTTCAATCAGGACACAACTGACCTATTGAATAAACTAGCAGTAATAGGTCCTCTACCAGAAGGAACCATCCTGGCTACCATGGATGTGGAACCTTTGTACTCTAATATCCCACACCAGGATGGATTAAATGCCTGCAAATTCTTCCTGGAAAACACAGGGACTGGTGCTGATTCTGTGGTGAAACTTATAAAATTCATCCTCACTCATCCGCAATTACTTTGAATTTGACAACAAGATCTATCTACAGGAGATTGGCACAGCAATGGGAAGTAAAATGGCTCCACAGTATGCAAATCTTTTCATGGCCAAGCTTGAAAGTGACTTTATGTCCTCATGTCCCATCAGGCCTCTGGCCTACTACCACTACATTGATGATATTTTAATCATCTGGACGGAGTCTGAGCCACAGCTAAAGACGTTCCATGAACAGTTTAATCAATTTCATCCCAACTTAAGACTCAACTACTCCAGCACATAAATTAATGTTTTGGACACCATCATTAAGCTGCAGAACAATGAAATAGAAACTGTCATGATCTCTGCAGGCAGAGATCATAGCAAGCCTATAGAGGGACAAGCTCTCGGAAGATGGAACTATACTGACCATGAACTAAGCCTGCCGCGCAACTAGAAATAGCCAGGTAGCATTTCCTATTTATCGCTAGATGCCCAGCTCTGGCCTAAGACCTAAATAGCTAGCAGAGGGAAATATAAGACCTGGCTCACCTCTAGAGAAATATTCCAAAGAAGACAGTAGCCCCCCACATATAATGACGGTGAGTTCAGATGAAACAACAAACGCAGCAGGAAAATAGTCTTAGCAAATTTGAGGTCCGCTTACTAGATAGCAGAAGACAGATAGTATACTTTCATGGTCAGCAGAAAAACACTAACAAAACACCATCCAGAGATTACCTTAAACTCTGGCATTAACTCATAACGCCAGAGTAGCAATCCCTGATCAACGAGAGCTTTCCAGACACAGTAACAAAACTTCAGCTGTGAACTGGAACAAATAGGCAAAACAAAACATGGACAAAAGTCCAACTTATCTAGTAGTTGTCAGAAGCAGGAACAAGCACTGAGAGGCATCAGATAACATTGTTGACCGGCAAGAAACCACCAGAGAAATGAGCTTAAATAGCGACACCCACTACTGATGGAATCAGGTGAAACAGGAAAGAGGATGACAAGTCCAATTCCACAAGCGGCCACCGGGGGAGCCCAGAATCCAAATTCACAACAGTACCCCCCCCTCAAGGAGGGGGCACCGAACCCTCACCAGATCCACCAGGGCGACCAGGATGAGCCCTATGGAAGGCACGAACAAGATCAGAAGCATGAACATCAGATGCATTGACCCAAGAATTATCCTCCTGGCCGTAACCCTTCCAGTTGACCAGATACTGGAGTTTCCGTCTGGAAACACGAGAGTCCAAAATTTTCTCCACAACGTACTCCAACTCACCCTCAACCAACACCGGAGCAGGAGGCTCAACTGAAGGTACAACAGGTACCTCATACCTGCGCAATAACGACCGATGAAAAACGTTATGAATGGAAAAGGACGCAGGGAGGTCCAAACGGAAAGAAACAGGATTAAGAATCTCCAATATTCTATAAGGGCCGATGAACCGAGGTTTAAACTTAGGAGAAGAGACCCTCATAGGGACAAAACGAGAAGACAACCACACTAAATCTCCAACACAAAGCCGAGAACCAACACGACGATGACGGTTGGCAAAACGCTGAGTCTTCTCCTGGGACAACTTCAAATTGTCCATAACCTGCCCCCAGATGTGATGCAATCTCTCCACCACCGCATCCACTCCAGGACAATCCGAGGATTCCACCTGACCGGAGGAAAATCGAGGGTGAAACCCCGAATTACAGAAAAACGGGGACACCAAGGTGGAAGAACTGGCCCGATTATTGAGGGCGAACTCTGCCAATGGCAAAAAAGCAACCCAATCATCCTGGTCAGCAGAGACAAAACACCTCAGATATGTCTCAAGGGTCTGATTAGTCCGCTCGGTCTGGCCATTAGTCTGAGGATGAAAAGCAGATGAAAAAGACAAATCTATGCCCATCCTAGCACAGAATGCCCGCCAAAATCTAGACACAAATTGGGTACCTCTGTCAGAAACAATATTCTCAGGAATACCGTGCAATCGGACAACATTCTGAAAAAACAGAGGAACCAACTCAGAAGAAGAAGGCAACTTGGGCAGAGGAACCAAATGGACCATTTTAGAGAAACGGTCACAGACCACCCAGATGACAGACATCTTCTGGGAAACAGGCAGATCTGAAATAAAATCCATCGAGATGTGTGTCCAAGGCCTCTTAGGAATAGGCAAGGGCAACAGCAGTCCGCTAGCCCGAGAACTACAAGACTTGGCCCGAGCACAAACGTCACATGACTGCACAAAGACTCGCACATCTCGTGACAGAGAAGGCCACCAGAAGGATCTTGCCACCAAATCCCTGGTACCAAAAATTCCGGGATGACCTGCCAATGCAGAAGAATGTACCTCAGAGATGACTCTGCTGGTCCAATCATCCGGAACAAACAGTCTATCAGGCGGACAACGATCCGGTCTATCCGCCTGAAACTCTTGCAAGGACCGCCGCAGATCAGGAGAAACGGCCGACAAAATTACTCCCTCCCTAAGGATACCTGTGGGTTCAGAATTACCAGGAGAGTCCGGGTCAAAACTCCTAGAAAGGGCATCTGCCTTAACATTCTTAGAACCCGGTAGGTATGACACCACAAAATTAAAGCGAGAAAAAAATAAAGACCAGCGCGCCTGTCTAGGATTCAGGCGTCTGGCAGTCTCAAGATAAATCAAATTTTTGTGGTCAGTCAATACCACCACCTGATGCCTAGCCCCCTCGAGCCAATGGCGCCACTCCTCAAACGCCCACTTCATGGCCAAAAGCTCCCGATTCCCAACATCATAATTCCGCTCTGCGGGCGAAAATTTGCGAGAAAAGAAGGCACAAGGCCTAATGACGGAGCAGTCGGAACCTTTCTGCGACAACACTGCCCCAGCTCCGATCTCCGAAGCGTCAACCTCAACCTGAAAAGGCAGATTCACATCAGGCTGACGCAACACAGGGGCAGAGGCAAAACGGCGCTTAAGCTCCTGAAAGGCCTCTACAGCATGAGGGGACCAATTAGCAACATCAGCGCCTTGTCTGGTCAAATCAGTCAGTGGTTTAACGACATCCGAAAAACCAGCAATAAATCGGCGGTAAAAGTTGGCAAAGCCCAAAAATCTCTGAAGACCCTTAAGAGAGGAGGGCTGAGTCCAGTCACAAATAGCTTGCACCTTGACGGGATCCATCTCAATGGAAGAGGGAGAAAAAATATACCCCAAAAAGGAAATTTTCTGGACCCCAAAAACGCACTTAGACCCCTTCACACATAAAGAATTAGACCGCAGAACCTGAAAAACTCTCCTGACCTGCTGGACATGAGAGTCCCAGTCATCAGAAAAAATCAGAATATCATCCAGATATATTATCATAAATTTATCCAGAAAATCGCGGAAAATATCATGCATAAAAGACTGGAAAACTGAAGGGGCATTAGAAAGACCAAAAGGCATGACCAAATACTCAAAGTGGCCCTCGGGCGTATTAAATGCGGTCTTCCACTCATCCCCCTGCCTGATCCGCACCAAATTATACGCCCCACGAAGATCAATTTTAGAGAACCACTTAGCACCCTCTATACGAGCAAACAAATCAGTAAGCAATGGCAATGGGTATTGATACTTAACAGTGATCTTATTCAGAAGCCGATAATCAATACATGGTCTCAAAGAGCCGTCTTTTTTTGAGACAAAGAAAAACCCAGCTCCCAAGGGAGAAGAAGATGGACGAATATGTCCCTTTTCCAAAGACTCCTTTATATATTCCCGCATAGCAGCATGTTCCGGCACAGACAAATTAAACAAACGACCCTTTGGATATTTACAACCCGGTATCAAATCTATGGCACAATCGCACTCACGGTGCGGAGGTAACGACCCAAGCTTGGGTTCGTCAAAGACGTCTTGATAATCAGAGAGGAACTCAGGGACTTCAGAGGGAATGGACGACGAAATAGAAACCAAAGGTACGTCCCCATGAATACCCTTACATCCCCAGCTCAACACAGACATTGCTCTCCAGTCCAAGACTGGGTTGTGAGACTGCAACCATGGCAATCCCAGTACCACATCGTCATGTAAATTATACAGCACCAGGAAACGAATAATCTCCTGGTGATCCGGATTGATACGCATGGTTACTTGTGTCCAGTATTGTGGTTTATTATTAGCCAATGGGGTGGAGTCAATCCCCTTCAGAGGAATAAGAGTCTCCAAAGGCTCTAAATCAAAACCACAACGATTGGCAAAGGACCAATCCATAAGACTCAGAGCGGCGCCAGAGTCAACATAGGCGTCCGTGGCAATGGATGACAAAGAGCAAATCAGGGTTACAGACAAAATAAACTTAGACTGAATGGTGCCAATGGAAACAGACTTATCAAGCTTCTTTGTACGCCTAGAGCATGCCGATATAACATGAGTAGAATCCCCACAATAGAAACACAATCCATTCTTCCGTCTAAAATTCTGTCGCTCGCTCCTGGACAGAATTCTATCACACTGCATACTTTCTGGCGTCTTTTCCATAGACACCGCCAGATGGTGCACCGGTTTGCGCTCCCGCAGACGCCTATCAATCTGAATAGCCATTGTCATGGACTCATTCAGACCTGCAGGCAAAGGGAACCCCACCATAACATCCTTAACGGCATCAGAGAGACCTTCTCTGAAAGTTGCCGCCAAGGCGCACTCATTCCACTGAGTAAGCACAGACCATTTACGGAATTTTTGGCAGAAAACTTCAGCTTCGTCTTGCCCCTGAGATAGTGCCATCAAAGTTTTTTCTGCCTGAAGTTCCAAATGAGGTTCCTCATAAAGCAAGCCCAAGGCCAGAAAAAACGCATCCACATCGCGTAACGCAGGATCCCCTGCTGGCAATGAGAAGGCCCAATCTTGAGGGTCACCCCTGAGCAAGGAAATCACAATCCTAACCTGCTGAGCAGGGTCTCCAGCTGAACGAGACTTCAGGGACAAATAAAGCTTACAATTATTTCGGAAATTCTGGAAGCTAGCTCTATTCCCTGTGAAGAACTCCGGCAAAGGAATTCTCGGCTCAGATACCGGAGCATGTACCACAAAATCTTGTAAATTTTGTACTTTCGTGATGAGATTATTCAAACCCGCAGTTACACTCTGGAGATCCATTATTGTCAGGTGCACACAGAGCATACAGAGATTAGGAGGAGAGAGAGAAAAAAGACTGCAGCAAGGCAGACTGGAGGAAAAAAAAAAAAAAAAAAAATTCCAGCAGACTTCTTATAACTCTCCTTTCTCAACCTGGGTCTTTAACACTTTATTGGCCGGTCAAACTGTCATGATCTCTGCAGGCAGAGATCATAGCAAGCCTATAGAGGGACAAGCTCTCGGAAGATGGAACTATACTGACCATGAACTAAGCCTGCCGCGCAACTAGAAATAGCCAGGTAGCATTTCCTATTTATCGCTAGATGCCCAGCTCTGGCCTAAGACCTAAATAGCTAGCAGAGGGAAATATAAGACCTGGCTCACCTCTAGAGAAATATTCCAAAGAAGACAGTAGCCCCCCACATATAATGACGGTGAGTTCAGATGAAACAACAAACGCAGCAGGAAAATAGTCTTAGCAAATTTGAGGTCCGCTTACTAGATAGCAGAAGACAGATAGTATACTTTCATGGTCAGCAGAAAAACACTAACAAAACACCATCCAGAGATTACCTTAAACTCTGGCATTAACTCATAACGCCAGAGTAGCAATCCCTGATCAACGAGAGCTTTCCAGACACAGTAACAAAACTTCAGCTGTGAACTGGAACAAATAGGCAAAACAAAACATGGACAAAAGTCCAACTTATCTAGTAGTTGTCAGAAGCAGGAACAAGCACTGAGAGGCATCAGATAACATTGTTGACCGGCAAGAAACCACCAGAGAAATGAGCTTAAATAGCGACACCCACTACTGATGGAATCAGGTGAAACAGGAAAGAGGATGACAAGTCCAATTCCACAAGCGGCCACCGGGGGAGCCCAGAATCCAAATTCACAACAAGAAACATCCCTATATCAGAAGCCAATCGACCTTCCAACATACCTTAAATGGGACAGTTTCCATCCAAAACACATAAAAAACTCTATTGTCTACAGCCAAGCCATCAGATACAATCGTATAAGTTCCAAACCCATGGATAGGGATGAACACCTTGGTCACCTCAGAAAGACCTTTTCGAATCAGGGCTACCATCCAAGAACAATTCAAAACAAAATTAAAAGAGCAATTAGAATATCAAGGAATCATCTCCTACATTACAAAGCTAAAGAAGAAAATAACTGGGTGCCTCTAGTAGTCACCTACAATCCAAATCTGGAGGGGAGCTGCACAAAAATTACAACCTTTACTACAAAAAGATGCCCGCTTACAATCCATTTTTCCAGACCCCACACTATTGTGTTTTAGGCAGCCCCCAAATCTAAGAAGCATCAATGTCAGCAGCTCCCTGTTCTCTCAAACAGCTGCCTTTCCTTGCAACCAGAAAAAATGTAAAATCTGTCCATTTATAATGACCACGGACAAGATAAAGATCCCCAATTCACATCAGGACTACAAGATCCCAGGTACTTTCAACTGTATCACATCTAACGTGGTGTACCTAATTATTTGTACTAAGTGTCCAACTGGGGTTCTGTATGTAGGGGAGACAGGGCAAAAACTGAGAACAAGGATGAACTTTCATCACCACACAATAAGAGAAAAAAGAATAGATCTACCTGTGGCAAAACATTTTGTCTCCCTGATCACAGCACCATGGACATGAGATTACTTGTATTAAAGGGTAATTTCAAATCTCAGAGACAGAAGGGTCTGGGAATATAAGCTGATGATGACCTTTGACACTCTCAGTGCAGGAATGAATGTGTCACATGCATTTATTTATTTCTACATCAATTAAGGAATTTGCTCCTCTGATTTCCGAGCACTAAAAAACACTCGGAGGTCACCCGAGCGTGCTCGAGAAATCTCGAGTAACGAGTATATTCGCTTATCACTAATTTTTATAAGATATTCTTTAAATGTTTTACACTTCTCATCTATTTTATGTGATTTTTATTAGCTGGAGTCAGCGGGATTTAGTGCACACTGATACATAAAGAGGCCAAAAATGTGGACATGTGCATGACCCTTAAGCTGAGTGGAGCAATGTGGGAGGACAGTGGCTGGGGGCACTCATCAAAGCAAAAGGTGGCTACTTTGAAGAACCTAGAATATAAGACATAATTTCAGTTGTTTCACACTTTTTTGTTAAGTATATAATTCCACATGTGCTAATTCATAGTTTTGATGCCTTCAGTGTGAATGTACAATTTTCATAGTCATGAAAATACAGAAAAATCTTTAAATAAGAAGGTGTGTCCAAAGTTTTTGTCTGTACTGTATCTCTGAGATTTAAGGGCATCAAAATTCAGTTGGAAAATTGCGAAATTTTCGCCAAATTTCCATTTTTTTTCACAAATAAACACAAGTCATATCGAAGAAATTTTACCACTATCATGAAGTACAATATGTTATGAAAAAAAACAATCTTGAAATCACCGGGATCCATTGAAGCGTTCCAAAGTTATTACCTCATAAAGTGACACTGGTCTGAATTGTAAAAATTGGCTCGGTCATTAAGGTGCAAACCACCCTCGGGGGGTGTTAATGAAAGACATCAGAATTACAGGCCATTTAGAGAACTATACTATTGTATTATAGTTTTTTATTACTCAAGCCCATAATGATTTTTATTTCAAAGAATTATGTCACCTGAACTACAAAATCTGAATAATATAATACTGTCAATAGTAGTAACATAGATTTTTTTAGCAGTACAGAGCAAAGTCAAATTGAAAGCTAAGTGAAAACCCAACAACTGTAATGAAAAATTATATTTATAGAATCCACAGAATCAGTTGTTTACAAATTGGCCTAAAAAAGTTAAGTTACATTTTAAGCCTTACTGTTAGTTCTGGCAATGTGACTTCAATCAGCAGATATGACAAAATCCCATTTTATTATTGTTTATAATTAAAAATATACTTCTGTAATTAAAAAGTTTTTCTTGCTCTTCAGTTCACAATAACTACATTGTAAATTTTCATTTTTCCACAAATATTTTTTTTCCTGAACATTCATGATGAAGAGATTTTTCTCCATTTGTCCCAGAAGAGCAAGGTTTAATTCATCCAAACCATTCATTGCTTTGCAAATGGTATATTTTCTTTTTATGTACATGAACTTTAGGAAGAAGGCTAACTTCTACATTAGTATCTGAAATGAAATCTGTAATTGTTAGCAACATGTCCTACGACTGCTGTGTAAGACAATCACACATGGAAGTATAACGTGTAATGCTAAAACTCTTCACATTGCCTGCATGGTTTGGTTCACTCGAAATGGGATAGAAAATGGCAGCCAGCCATTCAGATAAGCTTTTAGATTAATTTCCTTTAAGGCTTCTTTCAAATTCCAGGATTAATGAAGCTTCTTTAGCCTCATCTTCACTTGGGTTTAGGATTATATTTAATTTCTAATAACTTAAATCACAAAGTACAATATCTATAGGAACTAAAACATTTGCCAGATGAACTGATTTGCTTGGGTGAATTATTGCCTGGGCTAAAAATACATTATGTCTTATACGGTCAGTCCATGGACAAAGAGACATCAAGATCTCTGAAGATGGACTTGTAACCTTGAGATTGTTTGATATTTTTCAACAATTTTGGTTCTCAAGTCTTCAGACAGTTCTCTTCTCCTCTTTCTGTTCTCCATACTTAGTGTGGCACACAGACACACAGTGCAAAGATAGAATCAACTTCTCACTTATTTATCTGGTTTCAGGTGTGATTTTCATATTGCTGACACCTGTTACTTGCCACAGGTGAGCTTGAACGAGCATCACATGCTTGAAACAAAGTTGTTCACACACAAATTTGGAAAGGTGCCAACAATTTTGTCTGGTCCATTTTTTGTGGTTTTGTGTGAAATGATGTCCAATTTTTCCCCTTTCTTTTTTTTTATGGTGTTCCAACACTCACAAAGGAAATAACCATGTGTAAAACAAAACATGTGTAATTGCAATAATGTTCTGGGAGAATTGGGTCCCAACATTTTTGATCATGACTAAGGCTACACTGCGATCTTTGTCATGCTATCTCCAGACCATACACATCCTGGTAATATTACAACATTATCTAATGATGTTTTGTCACAGAGACAACCCATCATTGACTTGGAACACTATGCTGATAGAGCCTTGTGAGATGTAATGCACATTAAGTAGATGCAATTCCTACAGCCAACAACACAGCAGAATTCTTCATCTAGTATAAAGCCCCCGTACACAGTAGACTAATGTTGACCAGTATCGGCCCTAGGCAACTGACTGTTCTGGGACAAGTTGATTGGATATATCTGATTTCAGACTGAAGATCTCTGTTCTCTCAAGGATAAGCCACCACCAGACATGAGAACAATGGAGCACTAGGCTGAACGAGCACTCCTGAGTATGGGAGAAAATGTGTATCCATTGTTTGACGGGCTTCAAACCAAACCCCAGTTCTAATAGAAAGATACTAATAGAAGCATTACAGTAGGGCAATGAACATTCAAGTTCCTTGAACTCACACATGTGAATTAAAGTTATTTGATTAAATTATAAATTTCAGTTTCTCTCTAATTATGTATCATATTAACACACAATGTATTCATCACTCTGTCTCAGTGGGTGCACAGGTAGGATGCCACTCCAATAATTACATTTCTTTAAATGCACATTCCAAAAATACACCGGACATTTCAGTCTATAACTAGACCTTTATCAGGGTAAAAACAAATACAAATATGTACAAATTTATAAGTAATTGTTTTACACATGTAAAATGATATACAATGCATAAAGTGGCAAAATAGAAGTTCCAAGTTGAGAAAGGTAAGCAGAGGCAAAAAAGGGGGATTGTATAAATATACATTGTTAACTGTAATACATAATATGTCCAATATATGCATAAAAAAGCAACTTGAAGACTGTCTTAAAGTGGATTGATGCTACAAACTTCAGTGATTGGGTACTGTGTTATATTCAGAAATGATTGTAAATATGATTATTCTGTGTGCAAAAATTGTCATTGTTCTTGGCAGCACATGTCATGTTTACAAAGGATAATGTGCAGCTAAGAACAATGATTTTTTATGCAAACCAAAAGATCATTTCTCCCAACGAATGAGTGCTAGCCTGTTTAGACATGTCGATCATTGCGACGGACAGTTTGTTACAGATAAAGATTTATCTTGTCAATACTGAAAAATAGAGATGAGCTGATCGATCTGCCACAAACAAACTTCAAATCAAATTTTCTGAAATTTGCATGTCCTGGCAAAATTGTACAATTTGCAGTTCAATTCGCGCAGAACGCAAAAAAAAGCCTAGTATCATTAAACACATTGTTGAAGATTGCAGCAACCAGAGTGCTGGCTCATGACATCTGGTTTGGCCGCTAAGGTTTTACCATAATGCCTTGCAGCTATCACATCACATGGTCTAGCACAACCAATCAGATGGACGGTAAAACACAATCAAGGAAAGCAGTCGCCATTTTAGGATTTTACAGCCAAGTGATAGGAGGTCAGAGCGCACAGCTCATTATTACATATATTAAAGGGCGAAATCAGATTGTGGTGAACTACTGCAGTGCTGAAAAACATTGAAAAATTTGATGGCAGTTTCAGTCTGTGAATATTAACATAAATGTTCAAGTGATAGGGAGGTGCTAGACCTGCGGAGTCAGTGTGACTGTGAAATGATTAATCTTTGATACATTGCGGTAAGCAGTCCTAAATTCTAAGTCATCCACACAGTGTCCCAATGGTGCTCCTGCACCAGTTCAGTTTTCTCTGCCCTGCTGAGTTGTGGTGCGCATGCGGGGCTTTACTTCTGAGTCATTGCTGCTATTTGTCCTTTCCCAGCACATGTACACTATAGTACTGTGCACCTTCGAAGGAGCCCGATGAAAACACTGTCTGGATGACGTAGGACGCATCATCCACATAAAGCAGGGAAGGAGGATGGCGATTACAAGAAGAGAGAAGGCACCAGATGAAAACCAAAGATGCCCATCAAATTGGACCTTCCCATCTGTGAGTATAGTAAAAGCTCTTTTTTGGTATCTGCAGACTGGCTTAAATATTTTTACCGCATCCAGTATACTGCAAAAAAGGCCCTAATGGTTGTGGACGTCCTTTATATGGGAAAAACCTGGTGACAAGTTCCCTTTAAAGAGCTGAAATAAGGGGTTTATACAATCATAGAGAATCTCATCTCTACTGAGAAGCTGTATAAAACTCGAACTACTGTATACAAAACCAGTGGTCTCATACTCCATAAATGGATTACCCATGTGTGTTTTGTGGTCATTTTATTAATCACACAAGGTGTTAATTATAACACACAAAAATTCAAAACAAAACACATCATCTAAATCATAATAAAACAGCTCAGGTTTTGTGCCTATTTGCTCAAGAGATCATATCTCAACATAAAAGTTTTACAAAATTATTTTCATTTTTTTTGCTGTGCAGAGATGATTTGCTATGGCATAGTAAACTGCTGAATTTACAAAGGATAAAAGTCAGTTGTAACTTGTGTAAACTTTACCCCTTTGCTCAGGAAAGTGTCTTTTGTTATTTATGACCAACCACAGTACATTCAGCCAAAGATTTTTCATCCATCCTGTCTAACTTTAACTTTACAGCTACCACTGGTTGACTAGACAATAATTGATGACCTTCAATTAATCTTCAGTGCTTCTGTACCAAATGAGCATTGGATATGCAGTATCTGGTTCTCTTCAGGAATAGGTAATGGATGTCTTAAAAAAAAATGCTCATTTCCTAAAGGTAACCTCAGATTATTTTTTGCTTTTGTTAAAATTATATACAGTATACGCAAAAAGAGTAGCCTAGAAATGTGGCACTTCCACACATATATGTAAACTAAAAAGAAAAGAGGAAGCAAATGCCATAAAAAGTACAACATTTATTGAAACATATTGGTTAAAACATGATTAAAAAGTAATGCAGGGACACTACAGTAATGCAACAAATGCCACTTTTCAAAGGGAATACACCGAATGTAGAGCAAAATATCAATAGGATTTCAACAATGACGCTCAGCTCATTTCAGGCTCAAATTAGGCTTATATAAAGAATATATGTGTATAGGGTTACAAACTTCCAAAGATAAAGAGAAAGAAATGAAAAATATTGAAAGTAATTTTGTATATTTATATACATATATATATATATATATATATATATATATATATATATATACAGTATATATATATACACAGTGTATATATATATATATATATATATATATATATATATATATATATATATACAGCGTGGGCCATTAGCATATGGGAGGGGAAAACTTTTCAAGATGGGTGGTGACCATGGTGGTCATTTTGGATCCAACTTTATTTTTTCCAATGGGAAGAGGGTCATGTCACATCAAACTTATTGATAATTTGACAAGAAAAACAATGGTGTGCTTGGTTTTAACGTAACTTTATTCTTTCATGAGTTATTTACAAGTTGATGACCACTTATAAAATGTGTTCAACGTGCTGCCCATTGTGTTGGATTGTCAATGCAACCCTCTTCTCCCACTATTGACACACTGATAGCAACACCGCAGAAGAAATGCTAGTACAGGCTTCCAGTATCCGTTGTTTCAGATGCTGCACATCTCGTATCTTCACAGCATAGACAATTGCCTTCAGATGACCTGGGGGTCTGCATTATCTTCTATGAGGGAGGCTACATTATATTCTATGAGGGAGGCTACATTATATTCTATGAGGGAGGCTACATTATATTCTATGAGAGAGGCTATCCAAACCCCTGCTACATAATTAAGACGTGTACTACCTTATATTATACCCTGATATCAGCGTGTTTTACAACACAATTGATGGTCTTGTATTTATTTCTATGTAGCTACATGGTGGGCCCCAAGAATTATTTTCTCTGGTGGGCCCAAGGTGCTCCAGTCCGACGCTGCATGCATCAGACAAATGGCATCAGTGTGCCATTCGTGTGCTGTCAGTATTTAACACTGTAATGTATAGGAAAAGCTTTGCAATTTATTTATTTAACCATCCGTGAAAAACACCGATGACACACTGATGGTAAAAACTGGCACACTGATGACACATTTTTGGCAAAAATTGACACACTGATGGTAAAAAACAAACACAGAGCAGCAGTCAGTTTTCCGCCATCAAGGAGAGTGCAGGAGGGTGAGCAGCGGGCTCCGCACCTTGAGCATCTGTGCCGCGAGGTACTGCGGCCGACATCTTCTGGACTCTTGAGCAGGACGGTGAAAGCGGAGAGTGCCGTGCGCCAAGCAAAACAAAAGCAAGACCGCGCTCACTGCGGGACATTGAGTTGCGGTCTCCTCTGCCGGCAAGAGCACAGCAACCCACACCTGAGGCCGGAATTTCTGCAGCTCTCTTTGCTTCAGCTTCACAGGCTTATGGACTAGGGGCTCAGCAGGTAAAACCAGTGACCACCCGCTGCCACCAGAACTTGGACCGTTATTTGTCAAACCCCATCTGCGGACACTACTCCGGCCATTGTCAGGACTACAACCCCTAATGAATCATCTGTGGCTGAGGAACCTAAGGACATGATAAGTTTGATAATTGGACTGTTATTTTGCAGTTTCTCTTTTCAACTTAACTAATTAAACTGTTATACTGTTAACCCTTGCTCTGCCTCCCTTGCGACACTGAATCCCGCAAACATTTTACACACAGATGGTAGAAACTGACATATAGATGACACACTGATGGTAAAAACAGACACACTGATCCAAAACACTAATGACACCAGTACCATTTTTTCAAGCAATTGTTTAATTCACGAATGTGTGAATGAGGCCTTAGAATGACATGAGTAATAAATATGACCTCTTATTATTCTTCATTCACTGGTCATGGGCGTGTTACATTTTTTTAATAGACAGGACATAGACAAACATAGTCGCAGGTTTTTTTTTTCAAATATCCTAAATTGGTTCAATTTGTGGACTAAACTTTCTCCTAATGAATTGATGTGCGAAAAAAGAAAAAACGGACCACAAGCAGTGATACATCATGGACAAGCAAATAAGGTCTTATTACCATAACACAATAAATATTACTAACAGTATGTGTCCCAGTACTGATGAACTGCACAAGATTGAAGACACATAGGACCTGAATCTTAATTTTACTTTTTTTTCTCTTGTGGTATTAGTTGCTATTTTTGGAGCCAATATCATCAAAATGGCACACATAATTCATGAATTTGGAGCACAATAAAAAAAAAAGGGCTTTCTTCCAGTCTTGCATATTTATTTTGCCACTTTGGTATAAAAAAATTGCAAAAATTGTGACAAAATCCTGCCATACTCAGAATACGCTATGGGAGGAATGGAGTAAAATTAAAATTTTTAAAAATTTGCAATTACGACCTTTTAAAAATTTGCAATTGATCAATCAGGCTAAATGATCTGGAATTGCTACTCTCTGCCTACAAAGGTTGACACAAACTGAACGTAGCAATACCTATATATCAGAAAGTAACATATCAATCAATTTACAGTATATAGAAGATGACATATAGTTGCTAAGTAGATGAATGGTAGACCATTGGAAAATATAGAAGAAACTGAACAAAGAGAACCTAGAACTTATGGTCTAAAAGGGAAATGCAAGGACCAACTGATGTTTTTAATAAAAACACCTTTATTAAACAGAAATGGTAATCAGTAGCACTACAACAAAAATGTGCCCGTACTTGGAATATAGGGCCAATAATAAATAAGGTAATAAAAACATATAGTAAAGGAAGGAACAGCGGACCAAAAAATAGTAATACATATAAAGTATAGTCATATAAGTAAAGTCCCAGAAAACACCAAAAGCAATGTCAGAAAAATGTTTTAAAAAGTGTGCAAAAAAGTAAAAAAAAATTTTGTGTTAAAAATAATTTTTGTCAAAAAACAAAAAAATAGTTTCTTATAAAGGTACAATAAGGAGTTAATAAGTGTATGTGGGAAAAGAAAAGGGCAGGGTTGTGCCAAAAGGTGACCCCGCAGCAGTACATAGAAGGAAACAATGATGGGTATAATAAATACTTAGTGAGAGTGCAGGAACAAAGTAAGTGCAAATATAGGTTAGTAAAGTGTTAAAGTGCAATAGCAGCAGCTCAAGGGAAATAAAAAGGGCTTATATTTTTAAGGTCCACCGGTCCAAGTACAGCGCATACCCCGACGTGCGTTTCGGGACTGAGTCCTTCATTAGTTTTTTAAAACTAATAATATTTGAAAACTTTAAGAACTTTGAATATATACATTTCCCCAATAATACAGAAATGTTTTGAGAACTTTAACAACTATGGATCACTAGAAAAAGCTTTTTCTAAATCACTCCTACCCCCCAAATTTTCTAAAACGCAACATTAACATAAATGTAAAATTTCTGTGTATGCGAATGCCCCAGTTGCCAGTACAAAGTTGGATGTGCACATGGGTTGGCAGAGTTTTGTCAGTAAATTACTAAATAAACGCTATCTGCAACATTAATAGAGCATTTACCGATCTGTGACATTAATAGAGCACCTACTGATATGCAACATTCAAGTAGTTCTCTGGGAATAGAAAAAAAATAATTAACTAAATGAAATGTAATTAAAAAAAATATTCCTGAATACATTTCTATACTAAATCACAATCATTTTGTCTAGGGAGGCAATCACTGTAGTATTAAAACGATGGCTGTCTTGTTGCCCTGACAGAAACCTGTAATAGAATGTTAGGACAGGTGCCCATGAGCATGTCCACTGGTGTAACTTGAAAATGCCATGTATAGTCATTAGAACTGACAGGAGGACAGCAGCGTGAGCAGCCACTTCTGTCCTCAACACCCCTGGTATCTCCAGAATCAGACCAGATAAACAAGGTGGATGGCAGTATGAGCCAGGGGTGGACATACCGGGGCCCAGAGGTGGAGGAGGCCCGTGCAGGAGCGGATTACAATAAGTTAGATCTGGCCTGTTGCTCATGGCGAAAGGTTCCAGGAGGGTGGGGGGGGGGGGCATGGCCTGATTGCCCTTAACACTACTGGAGTACTGGTCAGGGAGCATTCCTGCACTAGAAAATGACAGTGGAGCTCCAAGACACTGTCCTCAGCTCCCTGCCTGGCACTTTTTCTCTCTGTATATACATGTGTGTATGCATGTATGTGCTCTGTTTATACGTGTGCATGTCCTCTGTAAATACATGTGTGTATGCAAGTATGTGCTCTGTGTATAAGTGTGTGCATGTGTTCTTTATATATATGTATTATGTGCTATGTGAATACGTGTATACATGTACTCGATCTATGTATAGGTGTTTGTATACATATAAGTATATGCTTTGTGTATACATGTGTATGTATATATGTCTGCATGTATGTGCTGTTTATAAATATGTCTGTATGCATGAGCTCTGTGTGTATACATATGTACGTATGTGCAAAATGTGTATAAAATGTATGAGAGATGAGCAGATCAAGCAAAGTTTGAATTTGCCCATTTCTGCAGTTTTTCCTAGGAAATAAAATTTGCAGAAAAGTTATTCTCCACTAATTAAATGTCCCTGATTATGGTCTGTGTTCTGTGTGTGGTCTGTATACAGACTCCAGAGCATACTAAATGATAGATGTAAAAAATTAAGGAAATCCTTATACTCACTTCTTTGGCCCCTCCTCTTCTCACTCTCACCTGTTCGGTCCTCTTAATACCTTCAGATCACTGCCACTCCTGTTAAGCCCCGACTTTTGTGTTTGATTAGGCCGTGGGGAGTACTACACATGTGCCCACAAAAGTCACAGCGCATCTGGTAATATCACAATGTTGTGACCAGGCTTGGACTGGCCCACCAGGGAATCTAGCTATTCATTTCTTGGCTAATCTGCATACATAGCTGCACACTCCCTCCTTTCCCTGCTGTGCGCACTCTAGGTATAGAAGTCAGACTGACATTTGTGTAAGAGAGGTGCCACTGACAGTAACACCTCTCCTGCACAGGTGTCAATCTGACTCCAACACCTGGAATGAGCACAGCAGGTGAAGGAGGAAGTATGCTGCTATTCATGGGGATTAGCCATGCAGTGCATAACTAAGTAGTGTGATAAATGACACCATATTTCAAAAGGTATCAATCTGACCTTCAAGTGCCCCTGCCCCTCCAAGTTCAATAAGATCTTGTGGTATGATGCTGGGGAGAGGTCACCACAGCAGTCTGCACAGCCTCACTCTTCTCTTGCCCCTTAGAGTAGGAGCTTGATAAGGCTGTGCTGCCATTGGCCAGCATGTAGTGACTGCCCGGACGTCCTCCTTCGTCTGCTGCTAATGCTATCAAGAAGACTCCTGTGAGCTCAAAAGACTGAGGAGAAGCAGCTTACATTTTTAAACATTATTTTATGTGAAATAAATATGTATAATAGAATAGTGGATCTATATGTATCATTTTTGATGGAGGCGAAATTGTCAGTATAGGCTATATGTGGTCAATGGAAACTTTTCTATACACTGTTGCTATGTGTGGGGAGGATTACTTCACTACATATGCTGCATGTGAGGGAGGGGACATGGCTATATACACTACATGTGGTGGAGGGGGACTTGGCTATATACACTAGATGTTTGGAATGGGAACTTGTCTATATACTGCATTCTATGTGTATGGGAGGGGGACTTGACTATATACATTATATATGGGGGTAGGAGGACCTATCTATATACTATATGCTATGTGTGAGGAGAGGGCTACTTAGCTAAATATGCTATACTAGATTGTGGCCCGATTCTAACGCATCGGGTATTCTAGAATATGCATGTCCCCATAGTATATGGACAATGATGATTCCAGAATTCGCGGCAGACTGTGCCTGTCGCTGATTGCTCGAGGCAACCTTTATGACATCATCGTCGCCATGGCAACCATTATGACATCTACGTCGATACTGTGCCCGTCGCTGATTGGTCGAGGCCGCCAGGCGGCCTCGACCAATCAGAGACGCGGGATTTCCATTATGACATCATCGTCGCCATGCTGTGCCCGTCGCTGATTGGTCGAGGCCTGTCGGCCTCGACCAATCAGAGAGGCGGGATTTCCAGGACAGACAGACAGACAGACAGACAGACAGACAGAAAGACAGACAGACGGAAAAACCCTTAGACAATTATATATATAGATGTGGGGGAGAGGGACTTGGCTATATACACTATGTGGGAGAGTGGGATTTGGCTACATATGCTATATGTGGAGGAGGGGACTTGGCTGTATATACTATGTATGGGGGTTGGAGACTTGGCTATATGTGGTATGTGTGGGGCAGGAGTATCCTCTATAAACTGATTTTAGGAGAGCAGCTTTACTATAAATGTATGTTATATGTACTTTATGCAATGTGTGGGTAAGAGACTCTCTTGTAGTTTTGGTCACCAGCAACAGCCACATTACCGGGACTGGCGTCACTATACAGACATACATGAGACAAAATCAAAGACTCTGGTCTGTCCTTTGAAAAAGCATACTTAACATTATTTACGCCATAAAAGTGGTGTAAATACAACAGTAATGTCAGACAATCCCTGACTGTAGAACATTTCTTGTGGTGGCATATGTAAGCTGGAAAATGCGTCAAATTCATTATGAGGCAGATAGTGTTTTACAGACTATTGTGCCTCACGTACATGTGCAGGAGTGAGTATGTGAGGCTAGAGTTCACTAGTAAAATGTCTAAGTAGAGTAGCAGTATGTGCATGGCTTTCCATGGTTCAAATTATGTTTTTCTAAATCCGCGCAAAAGCAAATTACAAAAAAAATCTGCATTTTGGTGGACGCAAATTTTTGTAAAATTAATTTTCTTCAAGTGTAACATAAAAAGTCATCCAGCCCAGGTTAACCTATTAAAAAAGATTTTTGAAAAGTTAGAACACGTTTGACTGTGTTTTTCCATTTAAAGATGAGTGCATGGTGTTGAAAGAAGATGAAAACAAATATCATTTGTATTTTGGAAAATATGGTTTGAAGAAGGACATTGTGGCTGAAAATTAAACCTGTCAGCAAGCAGTAGTGTGGAGCAGCAGGACTGGTTCATATGTGGTTAGCTAAAGAGAAATTGACTATTAAATGTCATTGTTCTTCCACAATTCACATAACTTAAAATACATCTGTGCTTCGTTGCTTTGTTTAATAAGGGAGCTTTAAAGTGAGCTTGCAAAAAAGACTAAAAGTGACAAAAAGGAGAACAGGGTGACAGTATAAATATGAATAAATAAATATTAAGGGGCACATTTATTAACATTGTATCGCTGCTTGCCAAAGGTGACACGCAATGTTTACTAGCTTAACCGCACTGCTGGCTCCGATAGTTCACATGGAACAATGCATTAATTAATCCCCAAATGTCACATTTATGCTAGACAAACCTAAGCTACTAAATTTTTTTTTAGTACTCCATGTTTGGCAAAAAAAAAAATGCAGATAAAACTCAAAAATTCTGTAAAGCAGAAATTAGACAAGGCTGATAGTTGGGGAATGAGCATCCCATGGAACCTAAAGAGGCCCATAGACACCCAGTGAATGAGCAACAGACTGAGCCTAAGGCCGGGGTCACACTTGCAAGTGCAATGCGAGAAACTCACACGAGTCTTTCGCATTAATTCCTGGCACTGCCGCCAGCGGTTCGGACCGGAGCGTTCAGCTGCATAGAAATACCGGCAGCCACACACTCCGGTGCACAAGTGTGACCCCAGCCTAAAAATGATTATCAGCAGAACATCGTTTTATGTGCACTTACAGATTATGGAGTAATTGCTGTATTAACTTTTATACCATAAATCAGTAATACACATAAAAATAAACAATTTTGTAACATATTTTTTCAGAGAAATCTGCTTCTGTCTCCGAAAAGACTTGATCATCCATTTGCAAAATTCTCAATGCACGGGTAAAATCAGTATTCAGTGAAGACAGATTTCTACATTACTGAGATCGGAGATGGCAGAGGCCATTCGTAAGATTCTATGTGGATGGGATGGAGGAGCAGCATTCTTGTTTAAGTCCTGATTCCTGTACATAGATTAAATGGTGACAGCCTCTACAGGGCTCCCCTAGGACCTGGCAGTCGGAGCAGCTAGTGCAATGCCAGTCCGTGGAAGCCCAATTTAGAGCTGTCAAGCTATCAGGTTTTATCACGGTCATGTGTAGAGCCTGAATGGCAGTGCATAAAGGCTACAGCAAAACATGACCTCTGCATGGCGCTTTCTATCTGAATTGCAGACAAGATAAAACACAACTAAAAACTAAACTAATAACCAGACATAAGACAGACAATAGGCTATTTGTATTGCAGCATTTCAATCTTAACTTTATAATTACTTTGATAATGCAAATGGAAACCCCATTAACAACAACAATAACATAGTAGGCAAAAACTCAACACAACTAATTTAAATCAAGAAAAAACAGAGTACGTTTTAGCCCATAAAAAAACACTTTTATTTATATCATATTAAAATAGAATATCACTCAGAATAAATTTAATGAAAAAAAATTAAAGCTGAAGCTGCTGTCCTTAGGCAGAGACATTTAATCACTTATAAGCATGTTGGAAGCAATTCACAAAACTTCCTGGTATTGCTTAGAGTACCATAGTCTAATCTAGTAATTTTAATTACTTTCCACAGAAACATATTCAGCATCTTATACTCAGAACTGCAGCTGCAGTGAAACAGTTACAATTGGAAAATCACGGTATAAAAAGTTTCCAACCTTAAAGGATCAGAGAACTAAAAGTAGTATAGACTTCTGGCGGTGGTTTGCATGCGACGTGCAAATAAATTAAAATGACATCACTGCTCAAAAAATGACAAATATGACAACCGAGCTCATATCTGTTCTGGGTCACTTCATTCATAAAAGAATATTACCTTTATTCTATTTCCTGCAAATGATAATGGGGTCAGCCATCTTTTCTGATCTGCTGCTAACAGCATTGTGAGATATGGCTTACAGCAGCCAATTACACTGAAGGTAACATTAGACTGCAGATTCCTTATTAAAGGGAACGTGGCATCAATGCTGCGGTTATTAAACCACCACCAAGATAGTATAGGGCTCGGAAATATTTTTGCAGACAACCACATATACATAAAGTTTAATTAGGTTGACGAAACTGAGGGTATAGAGCCACGTTCCACCCTCAACAGGATGTGCAACAATACTGAATGCAACAGCAACTCAGAAACTCATGATGAACTCTTCTAAATTCTATCCACAGCAAAGGAGGTTTTACCCTTGACTACTGTACCGATTTGACCAGACCAGTCCTGAAAACTGGGTTTTAAAAGAGGCAGGTCTTAGCAAAGCCATGCCTAAAAGTGGTCTTTTTGGGAGAGCATTCCTGGGCCTCGCTTAAATTTTGTACTGTAATAATCGGTAAGTATGGTTACATAGAACAACAAATATGGCTGCTGATAAAAAGTGCTGCTGCAACTGAATATTCCAGTAAGTTAAATTTTTAGGCGATCACCCTAATTCTGATGTAATAATATATGGCCATTTAGGTGAATATCTTTTTGCATCTAAGTAGAGAATGTGATCGGAAGCCTACGAGGCCTAGTCCTTAGTTCCTTCCCACTTCCCATTTGCTTTTAAGTAGGAGAAGACTTAGAAAAAACTTCACTCTTGATAACAATGTGGTAGAATAAGGGTCAATGGCTAAACTTACGGTACACCAACCCTTTGTGTTCTAGGTAGAAAAGTCTGACAATCATAATGCAGGGACCCTCTTAATTTTTCCAAAGATTGCCCAGTCTTGCCTGTGCATGCCACTGATGTTGTGTTTGCCACTGATGTTGTGTATTCAGGTTACAATATATTCTACATTAGTTTTTAGGCTTAACCTCTCTTATCCTCATTTCCTTGATATGCTGAAAAGCTTCCTGAAAACTAATTATAAACATAAGTCAATGGAAAAAAAAAGCGTTCATGGAAAAATATACCATTAGGGACCATTTCCATGAAATCACTGGCACATCTGCTCTTAACAGGTTTCAGCTGAAAGCTTTGAATTTGAGCTTGAAATGCAGCAATTTACAGTAAATCTGACAAGGTTACATGAGAAAATATAAACTTAAAAACAAGTAGTGGAAAATGTGGCTTTTGTAAAAAACAAAAGGACATGAAAAAATATCTTAAAATAGTAGATGATCTGCATACTTATAGCCTGGCAAAGTGTCACTACTGATTAACACTTTAGTGTCCACAATGACCAGATTCTGTTTAATGATTTTGCGCATGTTGTGGTTAAAGAAGCCAATTTTTTAAGTGTCAAATATTTTTACAGCATTTTTTTTGAGGCACATACTGCTCTTTAGTGGCACCTTTTGATAAAAAATATGTAACAGATGTTTGTTGGTTTGGGTTGTGGTTTACACCTTTTTATATGGATTTTAATTAACATTTTATAGTTGTTTATGCATTTTTTAATATAATATGTCCCCCAAGAGACAAAAAAGAATGATAGAGTTGATCTGAGTCTACTCCGAACTAGCAACTATGCCATTAAAATGCAGCTACCTGCTCCAATAAAGTAATGCCACTCTCTTTAAATAACTCCACATAATCTTGAAATAAGATGTACCGTATGTAGGGTAGAAATAAAAAAAATAAAACAGATGCAATTATAATCCTGTTTAATCCATGGATTCCGACTTGCTCCTGCTAGATTGCCTGAGTTGTAGTACTGTGAGGTACATGTATAACGGCAGGAAATAAAGACCAATAGCAACAGACATTATATATAGGTTTATTACATTAACAGCAGTACAGAATCTGAGAGGGTGATGCTGTTTTTCAGCATTGTCATCAGAGCCAGCCACAGCACACACCTCTGCAGAGTTGCCACTCTAATGCCGGCCGGCACCTTCTCAGTGGGGACTGCAGTACACTCAGGAGCTTCTGGTTGAGGTCACTTACTGCTACATGAATCCTTCTACAGCGCCGCTCTACATCACAGGGATAGATAAAAAATTTAGATAAAAAAGAATTTAGACATGTTTGGTGCCTATGAACAAGTAATGACCTGGAGAATCATAAGAGAATCATAATGGCAGGTCAGTTTTAGAATTTAGTGAACATAGTAAAAAAGCAAAACAAAAAACAACTGTGGGATCACATTTTTTTGGCAATTTCACTGCACTTTAAATTTTTTTCCCCATTTTCCAGTACATGATATGTTAAAACCAATAGTGTCTTTCAAAATTACAACTCATCTTGCAAAACACAAGCCCTCACATGGCCATTTTGACCAAAAAATAAAAAAGTTATGGCTCTGGGAAGAAGGGGAGCAAAAAATGAAAAGGCAAAACCAAAAATACCTCTGGTCATTAAGGAGTTACAAAGGCGGTTCATGCTCAGGAGCCATCCAATGTGGCTGAGTTACAATAATTCTGCAAAGATAAGTGGGACAAAATTCCTTCAGAGCGTTGTAAAAGACTCATTGCCAGTTATCGCAAATGCTTGATTGCTGTTTTGGGTTTATTTGTGTTATCTTTGTCTAATATTCAAATTTATTTGCTGATCTGAAAACATTTAAGTGTGACAAACATGCAAAAGAATAGGAAACCAGGAAGGGGGAAAACACTTTTTCACACAACTGTATATTCTATACCCTTTAAATTATATACCTACCTTTGTACCCTGCAGGTTTTTTTATTTATTTTGCCTCAGACAGCAGAAAGGCTAGGTGTAGTACTGGTTAACAGTGACTATATGATTATGAAAACATAAATATATATTCATTGTCTTTTTGGTCTTGTTTAATTGGTTTTTAGATTAGATTAGATTGAGCAGTGTAACCAAAATCCCAAGTGTGGGGAAAAATACAGTAATCTGACAGATCTTACTCTTTGTATTTGTTTCTTTTTAAAAGTTTGAGTGAGAGAGAGAGACTTTTTCCTGCACTTGAAAATCCTTCCGGGCATGCTCAGAGGGAAAAAACATGATACGTCGCTGGATTCCTGTGTGTGACGGTCAGCGAAGGATCCTGCGTCCATAGGCTTCCATTATAGCCGACGACGGACAGCGCAGGATCCGTCACTGACCGATTTTCCAATGTGCAGAAAAAACATTCCTCCGCTATTTTCCGACAGATCTAGTGCACGTCAGATGAAACGGATGGCCATCCGTCACAATCCGTCGCTAATACAAGTCTATGGGAAAATGCAGGATCCTGCATTTTCAAAAATCGACGGATTTCGACGTGACACAAAAGACGGAAGTGTGAAAGTAGCCTTAGTTAACATCTGCAAGGGGAAGCTCTCATTTGAAAAATGATTTAGGTTTTAAGCAGGGAGAGCCACCAGGATTGTACCCAACCTGAATGCCCCTCAGTCTTGGGAGTGAGTGGCAAAGTTGTGTGGGAATTGGCGCACCCGCTTCTGGATAAAGGTTATCATCTCTACATGGATATCCTCTACACCAGTATCCTAGTCTGCAACTCCCTCTCTGCCAGACCTACTGCAGCATGCATTCCTGTGCACAGAAATCAGCAAGACCTTCCTAGGTCACTAATTGGGTAACTGTTCACAAATGGTGAGAGCAAGACCCAAGGAACTGACAACCTAACATCAAGTCAAGTATAAAAAACAAGAAGGATGTCCTAATTTTGTCCACAATTCATGAAAATGGCAGGATCCCCGCTGCTGTCCGAGATACCATTAGACAGATCCAGAAACCAAACTGCATTCTAGGGTACAATAAGAACATGGCATGATCTAGTCCTCCAGCCTTAGGCCGAATTCACATTAGCGTTTTTTTGCGCAGCATCGGCCTGTGTACTGTCCGCATGCATCTTGCGTACCTATCATTAATATTGTGTATGCAGGGACATGCGTTGGCATCAGTTTGTATGCGGATGCGTCCCCGTACATCGTTTCGCGGTGTCCGATGAATGCAACATGTTGCATTTTTTGAGGTATCAAATATGCACAGGCATACGCCTGCGGATGAGTGCGTATAAACAACGCATTACTGTCTATGGGAACGCATTGGTACGCATGGATATGCGCATGGATGCATTCGATGAGCATGTGTACTTCAGACTGAACATGTCCAGGAACTGGTTTCAGCCACTCAAAAAACCAAGCTGTATATAAAGGGGGTGTGGACAATGTAATTCCAGTACTCTCAAGACTCTTGAAGTGATCACAACACTCTGGATGTACTACCAAGACTCTGGATTTCATCTGAAGACTCTGGATGTGAGTACAGAAGCTATGAAAATGTCTGTCTGTCTCTTTGACTGCAGTCTGTACTCTGACTCTTTGTGTTTGTCATGTTATGCAGTGTGTACTCTGTCTCTTTTGCAGCCTTCTATTCCAACATGTCCTCGAGTGAAGAACTGAATGCTTCCCAGAGTGGACAAGACACAGATGAAGTGAGTACATATGCTATACTGATTGGTATGTATTGACTGTCAATACGACACATAAATCATATATCAAAATCATGTATTTTCTTTACAGGACACTTCCAGTGCTAAACAGCCGGAGCAGTTGAGTGATGATTCCTCCCAGGGTTGTCGGGTCCGAGTTCCTGAGGTAGAAAGACGGCGTGTAAGTAGTCTTGATTGTTTTTGGTTTAAGTGTTTCATCTTTAAAACTATGACTTAATTTTTTTGTATTTCTTTAATGTCTAGGTTCAACAACATGAGGAAGCCAATACCATCATTGACAATGATCAACTGATTAATCTTGTGCAAGAGCGAGTAGCGTTGTGGGACACCTGTGATCGTCAACATTCTGACTCAGTAGTGATTCAACGACTCTGGGAAGAAGTTGCCCGATCGCTCTTGGCTAATTGAGACCATGCCATCACACAACCCAGAAAGGATTTTCGTAAGCATTGCAATGTGGTCTGACACAGCAGTGAACCTGTAAATGTAGGTGCATCGTTTTACAATTTATTTTTATTTGATGAAGGATCGCTTCAATAAAGATATGAGAGAGGAGATTCAGGTTCGAAGTGATGCTGCTCCAAAGATATTGAAATACAAATACCATTGCATGCTGGATTTCCTGAGGCCTGCGGTTGCTCATCGAACGTGAGTATCTTTGTGTTGTATTCAACTATGTAACATCTGAATTGTTCAGTTTTTCAGGATATGTTGGCACTTTCTAAAATTTTATTTTTTTCAGTAATGTTTTTCATTTATTTTCCACACAGAACCGGAGCAGCACCACACAACCTTCTGGCTTTTTCACCGCAGACAAAAGCGTTACTGTAGACGTTTTTTCCAGACGCCAAAATGGAAATTTTTGCCGGATCTGGAAAAAAATGGAAGGAACGGTGGGCCATGCGGCACAATCCAGCGCTAATACAAGTCAATGGGAAAAAAAAGGATCCATTTTTTTTTCGCCGGTTCCAGTTTTTCAAAAAAGAGCCGAAATGGGCCAGAAGGAAAAAACCTGATGTGTGAAAGTAGCCTTAATCATCCGCCAGCAATGCAGCAACTATGCAAGCTTCACAGGCTGGAGAACAGGCAGCCGGTCCATCAGGTTTTCCCCTCTCCCAGTCCTCTGCCACTGTTTATGTTGGGTCTTCTCGCCAGCGACAGAGGGCCTTGGAGAGGTCAGTCATGCCTGCAGATTAGAAAATTAGTTTTTTTACGCACAGTACTATCATAAACACCGGTGCATAAAAGTAGAAACATTTGTTTATAAGCACAGTACTATCAAAGACACAGGTGCGTAGCAGTTGAAAAATGTGTCTTTATGCACATTATTCCCACAGACTTGGTTGCATATTAGAAAATGTTGTTTTTATGCAAAGTATTATCACAGACATGGGTGCATATAAGTCGAAAAATGAGTTTTTATGTAGAGTACTAAGACAGACACGGGTGTATAACAGTAAAAATAATTCTACATGCATGTATACTGACATAGGGCTCATACTCACATGCGAGAAATTCGGATGAGTCTCGCACATCAATACCCGACACTGCACCCGCCACTCAGGAGCGGTGCGTTCAGCGCATGTATCTGAGTGGCACGTGCAGTGCCGGGTATTGATGTGCGAGACTCATCCGAATTTCTCGCATGTGAGTATGAGCCCTAAGCAGTTAGCACTGTTTCTCTGGAGCCATGGAGTATTGGGTTCTATCCAGCAAAAGATAATATCTGTAAAGAGTTCTCCCCATTCTTCTTGGGTTTCCTTTCGCACTGTAAAGACATATGTATTCTGCATGCATCTATTCTAATGCAGTTTTTATACAGTTTTCTCCTTTTCCAGACATGCGCAAAAACAAAACTGCTATGATGCAGGACAGACAGTGTCCACAGTGACTGTTAACTTCATTCACATGAATGAGCCTCTCGGGGCTCTGTTATGGTCATTGTCAGAAAGCAATTTTTCTGAAATTCCAATATAAACCTCAAAATAGTGCTCAATGAAGACCACTATATAAGAGCTCAGGCAAACACCCATGCAAATTGGTTCGAGCCCAGACTGCTAATGAAAGGACTGGGTGTGGCTCTCCCAACCCAAGCGTCACAGCCTCATAGAAATATATGAAGTTGCCACACCGTGCCTAAGACTACATTAGCACATCCTTGTGAGTGCTTTTATCTGAGAGAAATGGAACATTTTTTTTTCTCAGGTATCATTCTAGTTGTGTCCAAGTTGCTTCTGTTTTTTTCCTCATCTGTATTTTTTCACTGAAGAAGATAGTCTGAACTTATTTTTCCATTTACTGTTAACAACATTAATGGCAATATTAATTAAAAATGGATGAAACTGGGAGGGAACTCTAAAGTACAAATTACAGTGGGTACGGAAAGTATTCATACCCCTTTACATTTTTCACTCTTTGTTTCATTGCAGCCATTTGGTAAATTCAAAAAAATTCATTTTCTTCACATTAATGTGACTCTCTGCACCCCATCTTGACTGAAAAAAACAAATGTAGAAATTTTTGCAAATTTAATAAAAAAGAAAAACTGAAATATCACATGGTCTTAAGTATTCAGACCCTTTGATCAGACACTTATATTTAAGTCACATGCTGTCCATTTCCTTGAGATCCTCCTTGATATGGTTCTACTCCTTCATTGGAGTCCAGCTGTGTTTAATTTAACTGATAGGACTTGATTTGGAAAGGCACACACCTGTCTATATAAGACCTCACAGCTCACAGTGCATGTCAGACCAAATGAGAATCATGAGGTCAAAGGAAATGGCCAAGGAGCTCAGAGACAGAATTGTGGCAATGTACAGATCTGGCCAAGGTTACAACAAAATTTCTCTGGTCTGATGAGACGAAGATAGACTTTTTTTGGTGATAATTCTAAGTGGTATGTGTGGAGAAAACCAGGCACTGCTCATCACCTGCCTAATGCAATCCCAACAGTGAAAAATGGTGGTGGCAGCATCATGCTATGGGGGTGTTTTTCAGCTGCAGGGACAGGACAACTGGTTGTCATTGAAGGAAACATGAATGTGGCCAAGTACAGAGATATCCTGAATGAAAACTTCTTCCACAGTGCTCTGGACCTCAGACTTGTCTGAAGGTTCACCTTCCAACAAAACAATGACCCTAAGCACATGGCTAAAATAACAAAGGAGTGGCTTCAGAACAACTCTGTGACCATTCTTGACTGGCCCAGCCAGAGCCCTGACCTAAGCCCAATTGAGTTTCTCTGGAGAGACCTGAAAATAGCTGTCCACCAACGTTCACCATCCAACCTGAAGGAACTGAAGAGGATCGGCAAGGAAGAATGGCAGAAGATCCCCAAATCCAGGTGTGAAAAGCTTGTTGCATCATTCTCAAGAAGGCTCATGGCTGTAGTAGCTCAAAATGGTGCTTCTACTCAATACTGAGCAAAGGGTCTGAATACTTATGACCATGTGATGTTTCAGTTTTTATTTTATTTTTTTATAAATTTACAAAAATTACTACATTTCTGTTTTTTTTCAGTTAAGATGGGGTGCAGGGTGTACATTAATGAGAAAAAAAATGAATTTTTTAAAATTTACCAAATGGCTGTAAAGAAACAAAGAGTGAAAATTTAAAAGGGGTATGAATACTTTCCATACTCACTGTATATCTTCCTAGTTCCAGCCGTGTTTCACGGATCACCATGGCTGAGTATGATCTGCAAAACACATGACACTGACTTATCAGTTGCTGTCAGTGAAGTGGAGACTAAGCAGGAACAACATCATAAATGCCATTATTTTCTATAAACTACCCTCTCCAAAGGAAAAAAATAATCAAGTGTACTAAGGCTGTTACATTATGCAACAACCTACTTCTAGAATCTATTGTAAAAAGAAAGTGAAGATGTTGATCTTGGCATCCAGCAGATAGCAGCTGGCATAAGAAAATGATGAGTTGGTTTCCTTGGGCAGCCTCTACTGGAGCTTGAATGTTTGGAAACAAGTCAGCTGTTGTACAGACCAGAAATCTTTTCAGGAAATTCACATTTACAATATATGTTCACATCCACTTTTGCTCATGCAGTATTTTCCCGCAGCATTCAGATGTTACACTCTGCAATTGGTTAATTCTGGCTGCGATTAGAAAGTGTACAGAGCTGTCAACAGTAAAATAAAAAAAAGACATTGCACTCGCCAGAAAACAGTGGATTCTTCAACGAGCTGATCACTGAGAGTGCCAGGAATTACTGAAGGTCAAATGTTCTTAGGCCTCATTTTTTCAGAATACTTCCATGTTTTATTTTAGGAATAGGGATGAATTCAGGTAGAAAATAGATCTGTTACATGACAGATCCACACTGAAGACGAAGGTCCTCATTGACAATAAAATCAGTTGGTAATTTTTAACCCCTTAACGTTCAACGTCGGATCTATCTGTCATTGGACGCCTCCCCTTGTTTGGTACAGGCTCCAGCAGGAGCCTGCACCTTTTCCGGCACGTGACAGCTGATCTGATCAGCTGTTATGTACCCCTAACAGCCGCAGGAGGACTCACGATCCTCTCGAGGCTGTTAACCCGCTAAATGCTGTTAACATGTGCTTTAGGCAAGCATGACAGAAATCTATCCATCGGTGACCCCCGTGATCGCGGGTCACCGATGGGTTGGCATGATAACCAGAGGTCTCCTGCAGACCTCTATGGTTGTGAATGTCAGATTGCTATGAGCATTGCCCAGTGGTCGGAGCTGATAGCAAGTGTAGCAGAGCTGATCGGGTTATGGAAGCTTCTAGTCTCCCATGAAGACAATTGAAGCATGCCAAAAGTAAAAACAAATGTTTTTAAAGATGTAAAAAAAAAATAAAATATATATATATATATATATACACTCACCGGCCACTTTATTAGGTACACCATGCTAGTAACGGGTTGGACCCCTTTTGCCTTCAGAACTGCCTCAATTCTTCGTGGCATAGATTCAACAAGGTGCTGGAAGCATTCCTCAGAGATTTTGGTCCATATTGACATGATGGCATCACACAGTTGCTGCAGATTTGTCGGCTGCACATCCCAAAGATGCTCCATACAAGGCAGGATGGATCCATGCTTTCATGTTGTTTACGCCAAATTCTGACCCTACCATCCGAATGTCGCAGCAGAAATCGAGACTCATCAGACCAAGCAACGTTTTTCCAATCTTCTACTGTCCAATTTCGATGAGCTTGTACAAATTGTAGCTTCAGTTTCCTGTTCTTAGCTGAAAGGAGTGGTACCCGGTGTGGTCTTCTGCTGCTGTAGCCCATCTGCCTCAAAGTTCGACGCACTGTGCATTCAGAGATGCTCTTAGGCCTAGCTTGGTTGTAACGGGTGGCGATTTGAGTCACTGTTGCCTTTCTATCAGCTCGAACCAGTCTGCCCATTCTCCTCTGACCTCTGGCATCAACAAGGCATTTCCGCCCACAGAACTGCCGCTCACTGGATTTTTTTTCTTTTTCGGACCATTCTCTGTAAACCCTAGAGATGGTTGTGCGTGAAAATCCCAGTAGATCAGCAGTTTCTGAAATACTCAGACCAGCCCTTCTGGCACCAACAACCATGCCACGTTCAAAGGCACTCAAATCACCTTTCTTCCCCATACTGATGCTCGGTTTGAACTGCAGGAGATTGTCTTGACCATGTCTACATGCCTAAATGCACTGAGTTGCCGCCATGTGATTGGCTGATTAGAAATTAAGTGTTAACAAGAAGTTGGACAGGTGTACCTAATAAAGTGGCCAGTGAGTGTATATATATATATATATAAAAGTTATATATATAAAAGTTCAAATCACCCCCCTTGCACACCATTCAAAATAAAACAATAAAAAAAAAATCAAATTTACACATATTTGGTATCGCCGTGTTCAGAATCGCCCGATCTATCAATATATAGAAAGAATTCATCCAATCGGTAAACGGAGTAGCAAAAAAAAAAAATCAAAACGCCAGAATTACATTTTTTTGGTTGGGGCAACAGTGCAATAAACTGCAATAACGGGTGATCAAAAAATTGAATACACATCAAAATAGTATCAATAAAAATGTCAGATTGATGCACAAAAAATAAGTTCCCACCTGACACCAGATCCCGAAAAATGGAGACGCTACGGGTCTTGGAAAATGGCAACATTTTTTTTTTTTTTTACAAACTTTGGATTTTTTTTTTCACCACTTAAATAAAAAAGAACCCAGAAATGTTTGGTGTCTGTGAACTTGAGATGACCTGGAGAATCATATTGGCAGGTCAGTTTTAGCATTTAGTGAACATGGTGAAACAAAATCCAAAAATCAGTTGGGTAATTGCACTTTTTTTGCAATTTCACCAAACTTGGAATTTTTTTCTTGCTTTTCAGTACATGATATGGTAAAATCAATGGTACCACTCAAAAGTACAACTTGTCCCACAAAAAACCAGACCACACATGGCCATATTGATGGAAAAATAAAAAAGTTATGGCCATAGGAATAAGGGGAGCAAAAAATGGAAAAAAAAAAACGGAAATATCCCTGGTCCTTAGGAGGTTAATCAAGACTCTTTGCAAAGTTACTTTAGTTTTTATTTTACAAATAATCATTACAAGAAAATATATTATGACTAATTAGCAAGTAACTTTAAGGCTGTGTGCACACGTAGCATATTTTTCGCGGTTTTTTCACGGTTTTTCGCTATAAAAACGCTATAAAACCGCGAAAAAAACGCTTACATTAAGCATCTTATGTAATAGAATGCATTCCGCATTTTTTGTGCACATGCTGCATTTTTTTCCTGAGCGGAATCGCATTCCAGAAAAAAACGCAGCATGTTCATTAAAATTGCGGAATCGCGGCGATTCTGCACCCATAGGAATGCATTGATCTGCTTACTTCCCGCACGGGGCTGTGCACACCATGCGGGAAGTAAGCAGATTATGTGCGGTTGGTACCCAGGGTGGTGGAGAGGAGACTCTCCTCCACGGACTGGGCACCATATAATTGGTAAAAAATAAAGAATTAAAATAAAAAATAGTGCTATACTCACCCTCTGATGGCCCCCAAAGTGTTCCCGCCTCTCCGGTGCATGATCTCTCTTCCGTTCCTATAGATGATGTGGTTCAGGACCTGTGATGACGTCACTGTCTTGTGATTGGTCGCATGACCGCTCATGTGACTCACGCGACCAATCACAAGACAGTGACGTCATCGCAGGCCCTTCACTGCACTCCAGCTATAGGAACGGACGCCGCTGAGGTCTGCAGGTGAGTATAACCATGTTTTTTATTTTTTTTATTATTTTTAAACATTCGATCTTTTACTATAGATGCTGCATAGGCACCTGTCAGTCAGTTTTCCAAGCGATGCTACAGATCGCTTGGAAAACTCTAGCATTCTGCAAGCTAATTATGCTTGCAAAACGCTCGTTTTCTGCGGGTATATGCATGCTAATTCTGCATGCGATATACCCGCGGCAGGAGGCGCAGAATTGCCGCGGAAATTTCAGCGGCAATTCTGCAACGTGTGAACTTAGCCTTAGACTCTTTTCAAAAGTTCAAGGTTTTTTTTATCCATTTTGTGACCATAAAAACAAATATACATTCCTCTTCAATTCAAATGAATGAGTCCTGTACTTGAAGTGTCATTAAATATTTTCTATTTACCTTCTTTCCAGTCCATATTCATTTTTAAGTGGATCAAAAAACATAGCGGAAAATTCATTAAAGTGTTTTTGCCAGATAATTGGATTAAAACGCTTTGAAAAGTCGCATAATCTTTATGAAATGTAGAGTTGCACAAAAATATTGAGACTTTTGGCATTTGCACACAGTGTGAAACAGCTCCGCTAACATGGGCAGAACTTAGGAGTAGCAAGGGCGGGACAGGGCATGGCTATGTCTGCCTGCCAAGTTCATCAATAGTGCCGGCGTTTCTTGTGCCAGAAATGTTACTACAGTCCTTGAGTGGAGTAATATTTCTGACGAGGCACTGAGACGCATGTCACTAATAAGAAGTGCTGAATTAAGTGGCAAACGCCTCTTAATGAATTTGGCACTTCTTATGCCTGCACAGCGCTCATTGAGACATGTATATGAAACAACAGTGTTATTATATTGGTCCTGTAGTCTGTACAAATTTTTATATTGTTAATAAAACCTTATAACATCTGGATCTGCTTTCATTTTAACATTGAAGTCTATATGAAATGGATCTCAACAGATGGCCATCCATTACACCTGTAGTAAAATGGACCATTTACTGATGGAATAAAAATGAATGCAAAAAGGAAACCAAAAGTGGCTGTTTTTAAAACTAATCCAATTTTTTTTTTTTAATAAACTGGATACATTCAAATGTTTTTCATTTTGGTTCTGTCCGAGACTAATTTCTGTTTTGATTTTTATTTATTTTTTTTAAATACTGGATCTGATACAAAGAAAATGACAAGCGAACATGTGACAAGCCTAAACATTCTATTGGAGAAATTCATGAAAGACTTTAAATTAGTTTATGGTTAAAAACTTATTTTTTATTTTTTTGGTGGCCCAACCACTTAGTTTAGTGGGAGAGGGCATAACTAATATACATCATTTATAGTGTATATATACACCGTGTTCCAAATTATTATGCAAATTGGATTTAAGTGTCATAAAGATTTAATTGTTTTGTTTTCAAATAACCTCATGGATGGCATTGTGTCTAAGGGCTCAATGGATCACTGAAATCAATCTTAAACACATGTGATAATTAGTTTTCCAGGTGATTCTTTTTAAAGGAAAACTACTTAAAAATGATGTTCCACATTATTAAAGGGAACCTGTCACCCCATTTTTTCGGTATGAGATAAAAATACCGTTAAATAGGGCCTGAGCTGTGCATTACAATAGTGTAGTTTGTGGACCCCGATTCCCCACCTATGCTGCCGAAATACGCTACCGAAGTAGTCGTTTTCGCCTGTCAATCAGGCTGGTCAGGTCAAAAGGGTGTGGTGTCCTCCCCCAGATCTTGCGTAGTGTTCTGTTGGTGGCGTAGTGGTGTGCGCATGCCCAAGGTCCCGAATCATCTGCCAGGTGTGTGAAAACAACAGCGATGTCCGTTATTCCATTGGTGGTCGGTGGGCGCGGCCATCTTGCTTTGGCCGCAGAATCGGCGCTCTGCTGGCCGCGGCTTCAGGAAAATGGCCGCGGGCATCCGCGCGTGCGCAGATGGCTATCGCGGCGGCCATTTTCGTGAAGCAGAATTCGCATCTCGGCTTCACGAAAATGGCCGCCGCGATAGCCATCTGCGCACGCGCGGATGCCCGCGGCCATTTTCCTGAAGCCGCGGCCAGCAGAGCGCCGATTCTGCGGCCAAAGCAAGATGGCCGCGCCCACCGACCACCAATGGAATAACGGACATCGCTGTTGTTTTCACACCCCTGGCAGAGGATTCGGGACCTTGGGCATGCGCACACCACTACGCCACCAACGGAACACTACGCAAGATCTGGGGGAGGACACCACACCCTTTTGACCTGACCAGCCTGATTGACAGGCGAAAACGACTACTTCGGTAATGTATTTCGGCAGCATAGGTGGGGAATCGGGGTCCACAAACTACACTATTGTAATGCACAGCTCAGGCCCTATTTAACGGTATTTTTATCTCATACCGAAAAAACGGGGTGACAGGTTCCCTTTAAGCAGGCCACAGTTTTCAAGTAACTTGGGAAAGAAAAAGGATCTCTCTGCTGCCGAAAAGCATCAAATAGTGCAATGTCTTGGTCAAGATATGAAAACATTAGATTTTTCCCAAAAACGTATGCGTGGTCATCGTACTGTTAAGAGATTTGTGGCAGAATCTGAGTACAGACATGTTTGTGCTGATAAAGGCATACTGAGGAAGGTTTCTGCCAGACAAGTTCATAGGATTAAGAGAGCAGCTGCTAAAATACCATTACAAACCAGCAAACAGATATTTGAAGCTGCTGGTGCCTCTGGAGTCCCTCGAACCTCAAGGTGTAGGATCCTTCAAAGGCTTGCTTTGGTTCATAAACCTACTATTCGGCCACCCCTAAACAGTGTTCACAAGTAGAAACGGTTGAAGTGGGCCCAGACATACATGAAGACTAATTTTCAAACAGCCTTGTTTACTAATGAGTGTCGAGCAACCCTGGATGGCCCAGATGGATGGAGTAGTGGATGGTTGGTGGATGGCCACCATGTCCCAACAAGACTGAAACGTTAGCAAGGAGGTGGAGAAGTCATGTTTTGGGCCGGAATCATGGGGAAACAGCTGGTAGGGATCTTTAAGGTTCATGAAGGTGTGAAAATAACCTCTGTAAAGTATATAGAGTTTCTGACTGACTTTCTTCTATGGTATAAAAAGCAGAAACGTGCCTTCAGGAGCAAAATCATCTTCATGCATGTCAATGCACCATCTCATGCTGCAAAGAATACCTCTGAGTCATTGGCTGCTATGGGCATATAAAGAGATAAACTCATGGTGTGGCCACCATCTTCCCCTGACCTCAACCCTATAGAGAACCTTTGGAGTATCATCAAGCAAAAGATCTATGAGGGTGGGAGGCAGTTCACATCCAAACAGCAGCTCTGGGAAGCTATTCTGACTTCATGCAAAGAAATAGAAGCAGAAACTCTCCAAAAACTCACAAGTTCAATGGAGGCAATAATTGTGAAGGTGATATCAAAGAAGGGCTCCTATGTTAACATGTAACTTGGCCTGTTAGGATGTTTTGGAGTTAAATAGCTTTTTTGTTCTGCGAATGTGACCTCCTAATGCTGCAAATTCCACAAATGAGCATTTTCAGTTCTTTAAAACATATCAAATCTTTAGAAATTCTACTGTGCCTAATAATTTGGAACAGTGCATTTTGAGGTTTTATTCATTTTGGAGATTATCTGTTATCATTGGGTGGTTTCTTCAATAAAATTAGATGTATACTCTAACGGGTGATGACTTTTATTAGACTAACTGTCATTTGCACCGACCATTTAGGAAAATCCGAGAAAAATGTCATTTTCATAATAATTTGGAACATGGTGTAATTATAACAAAAGTTCAGATTTCGGTTTATGGAGCATGCATGCACAAAGATGCACTACATCTATTAGGAAGTGTGCACCTCTTAATAAACCTTGTGCCAGCATGTTCTCTTTTATCAAATCTGTGAAACGAGAAATAAGCAGCAAATTTTCTTTAAGACTGAAAGACAGAATGGACTTTGAAACATCCTGTTCCGGCAAAGTCAGTTCTGTTAAAATCTAACTAATACTGATCACAATCATTTTATAGGAAGGTTGTTTTCTTCCGTTTTTTGCAGGCTGCTGTGAGTGGTTTTATACACAATGACGCATATTCATTAAATATAAAAAGTGTGTACACCCCTGTTAAAATTACAGGTGTTTGTCATGTAAAAAGATCATTCCAAAAACAAAATCAGAAATGTAGACTTCTTCTATCCGCTGTATATATGAATATTGTTAGAGCACACTTAGCCAGGCTTACACGGCATGATCATGGCCATAAAATGACAGGCGATTGACTACATGCAAGCAGTTTTGCAGTAATTTCAAGGCCGACCTCAATTCTATGCTCACAGAACAATTATTAATACAATTGTTCTGTGCACATACACATGTGGTCAAAATTGTTGGTACCCCTTGTTTAATGACAGAAAAACCCACAATGGTCACAGAAATAACTTGATCTGACAAAAGTAATAATAAATAAAAGATCTATGAAAATGAACAAATGAAAGCCAGACACTACTTTTCAACTATGCTTCCACAGAATAAAAAATAAATAAATAAAACTCATGAAATAGGCCTGGACAGAAATGATGGTACCCCTGAAAATAATGTGACAAAAGGGACATGTTAAATCAAGGTGTGTCCACTAACTAGCATAATAGGTGTCTACAATCTTGGAATCAGTGAGTGGCCTGTATATAGGGCTGCAGATACTCACTGTGCTGTTTGGTGACATGGTGTGTATCACACTCATCATGGACTAGATGAAGTGAAGGAAAGAGTTGTCTCCGGAGATTAGAAAGAAAATTATAGACAAACATGTTAAATGTTAAAGTTATAAGACCATCTCCAAGCAGCTTGATGTTCCAGTGACTACAGTTGCACATATTATTCAGAAATTTAAGATCCATGGGACTGTAGCCAACCTCACTGGACGTGGCTTCAGGATTAAAACTGATGACAAAACAAAAGAGAGGGATAATACAAATGGTAAGAAAACAGCCCAGAAAAACTTCTAAACAGATTAAAGGTGAACTTCAAGCTCAAGGAACATTAGATCGCACCATCCATCGTTGTATGAGCCAAAGTGGACTTCATGGGAGATGACCAAGGAGGACACCATTGTTGAAAAAAAATCATAAAAAAGCCAGACTGGAATACGCCAAACTACATGATGACAAGCCACAAAGCTACTGGGAGAATGTCCTATGTTCACAGACGGAAAAATGAAACATATCAAGAAAAGAACACTGTCCCTACTGTGAAACATGGAGGAGGCTTTGTTATGTTCTGAGGCTGCTTTGCTACATCCATCACAGGGTGTGTGGAATCTGTGAAGGGTACAATGAAATCTCAAGACTATCAAGGGATTCTAGAGAGAAATGTGCTGCCCTGTGTCAGAAAGCTTGGTCTCAGTCGCAGGTCATGGGTCTTGCACCAGGATAATGACCCAAAACACACAGCTAAAAACACCCAAGAATGGCTAAGAGGAAAACATTGGACTATTCTGAAGTGGCCTTCTATGAGCCCTGACCTAAATCCTATTGAGCATCTTTGTAAAAAGCTGAAACATGCCGTGTGAAAAAGGCATCATTCAAACACGAGACAACTGGAGCAGTTTGTTCTTGAGGAGTGGGCGACAATACCTATCGAGAGGCGCAGAAGTCTCATTGATAGTTACAGGAATCATTTGATTGCAGTGATTGCCTCAAAAGGTTGTGCAACAAAATATTTAGTTAAAGGTGCCATAATTTCTGTCCAGGCCTATTTCATGAGCATTATTTTTTTTTTATTCTGTGGAAGCATGGTTGAAAAGCAATGTCTGACTTTCATTTGTTCATTTTTATAGATTTTTTATTTGTTATTACTTTTGTCAGATTCAAGCTATTTCTGTGACCATTGTGGTTTTTTTCTGTCATTAAATGAGGGGCACCAACAATTTTGACCATGTGTGTATGTTCACCTTCAACCTGAAGACCTTGATGGCGCAAAACCCTGGGTAGAGTAGGACACTAAGCGTATGGTTTTATCTGCCAGGACAAAACTTTTCATTACACCATTCAGACTGTGATAGTGTTCATTTTGGAAATTTTGCTCCTGCATAGGGTCAGCTCCACTGACAACTTGATAAAAACATTTCATATGTGCATTACTTTGGACTTTAAGAACAGGTGCAGATGACCCTACTTTTAGTCTGAGTGCAATTCCAAAACATTGGATTGCACTAAGACCAATGTTAGTCTTTGGCAGGGGTGCACATTTTTTTTGGTTCAAGACCATACTGAATAAATCCCAAAGGCTGAAAAATATTTTCTATGGGGTGCTTGCATGAATGCATCACCAGAACCACCAATAGTACATTAATACATCACCAGAACCAAGTGTTGAGTATTTTTGGAGAATTTGGAGAGTTTATGCTCAGTTTCTGTTTCTAAAAAATCTGTGTTAACATATGCTAACTTAAAATGAATTTTTGAAGCAGAAACTTGCCTAATCATCCTCAATCTCAAATCACTAAGTTTTGAGGATTTTTAAGTTTTAACATAGCCACATTATGGATTGCTACATGTGTGTCGCAAAATCAGAACCACTGTCAGCACAGGAGTGTGGTGCCAGATCCACTGTTACTACATGAATGCAGATCCAGAAACATCAACAGTACATAAATGCAGTGCCAGAACAACAGTTGGTACACGTAGGCAGCACCAGAACAACAGTCAGTACATGAATGCAACACCAGTGTAACGAATGGAAACGAAGACACAGGTGTCGCAGTGTACATTTGTTTATTGCAATTTTGTGGAACCACAGGACCATGAACTGGGGGCTCTAAAGGGGGTGTGACTATGTGAGCCCCAGACAACCGTAGTAAGACCCCTCGAACAGGATGAGATTGGAATGCCCGAGGGACGCAGCTGCTACCGCCATTTAGACCCCGGACACATGGAAGCTGACCCAGCGGAACAGGCGGACTGGCAGGTATTGCAGGTAGCGATGAATTTTGCAGATGGCAAGCGGGTGAAACAGGTAGTGAGCAGAAGTGGGTAGGAAGCTCTGGTGTCATCTTAGATGATGTAGAGAAGCGCAGCTGGTACTCTGAGGAGACAAACAGGATTAGCAGGATACTGACAGGATGCTGGCAGGATACTGGTGGCACACTGGCAGAACGCTGGCACAACAGTACTGGGAACCTGAGAATAGCAACAGGAAATGCTTGTTGCTCAGGCACCTCCTCTAGGACAGAGGTGCCAGAAATAGTACCAGCTATTCAGTCATTGGTTCTGATCATAATTTGAAAAAGGAGTGCTGTCTCTTTAAGAGACTGGAAGTGCGCGCGTGCCCTCGGAGCCATACCCGGAGACCTGCCGACTGCGCGCCAGGAAGCAGCAGTAGAAAGAGAGCCCGTGGACCCAGGGACGGAGGCTAGGTAACGGAGAGCAGACCGGAAGTGTGGATTCTGGTGGGACACCTGTGGGAGAGCGGGACCGGGTGCTGGCGCTACAACCAGAACCACCAATGGTACATGAATGCAACACCTGAATCACCGTCAGTACATGAACACAGTGCCAGAACCACACTCGGTACATGAAGGCAGTGCCAGAATGTGAGTCAGTAGATAAAAGCTGCACCAAGTTTAGTACAGAGATCAATTACAATGTCAGGTCAGCCACCTATACAGTTGTATCACATAAACCTGCAAATCTGTGTGTACTCAAAGAAGCACTCCCACTAAGTTTTCTATTCATTAAATGTGTGTGTATGTGCATGTAATGTAGTGTAGTGTATTAATATAGTCACCTACTGCTGCTCTCTGGTGTCCAGTGCTGTTCTTTTCTTCTTCTCAGTGACATCACAGCAATTGCGACTAGCCGGCTGGTTATATGGGCACTCATTCTGAGCCTCAGTCTGAAGCTCTGTGAGGGAAGGCCAGAGCCGTAGTCATGGCTGAGATTAGTGGCTCTTGCGTGCCCTGGTCTCCCTGCACATACAAACAGTGTTCTTTTATGAGGGTACTCACCTCTCTGTTAACTGTACCTTCTGGATCCCTTCTCAGCTCTTGCAGACTCCGTTCAGATGAATTTCTCACAAATTGAAACACAGTACAGCTTTAACTCGAAACAATAAACTTTACTTGTTATGGTTCACAGCATATCCTTCTCAGTTACAGTTATAGCAGTGGGTTTCAAACAATTCACATTTCTCACTTTCCCTGCTTCTCCTCTTTAGGCCTCGAGTTCATTCCCGGGTCGTACCGCTTCCTGCGGTAATGCAGAATTCTCCCTGTCCAAACTCACTGTGCCTGGGAGTTCCCTCAGCCGTTTTGCAACGGTTCTGAAGGGCATCAGCCCATGCAACGAGTTGCCACATTATGGAGCTACCTGCGTCCCTGTACTGTCCTGGCCCTAATTTCATCTTCCGATTCTTCACTGCTGCCAGTCCACTGCACTGCTATATCTTTAGCCCGCTGATCCCTGGATGGCTGGGCACTGCACTTTTGCATTGCGCAGCTGCTGGGTAACCTGGGCTCTAGCGCCCGACCTAGCTGCCTGGGCACCCTGGCCCCTACTGACTCAAACTAAGAAGCTGTTCTTACCTTATCCCAGCTAGCTCTTCCTATGATTAACTATTTACACACTAATATGATACGGTGTCATCGACCCCATCTAGTGGGCCAACTGCAGTACTACATTGTCCCTACATTCTTATGGAAAACGAACCATACAAGTAGTAAAACACATTATGGTACCGCAAACATTTAGAAGTTACAATATACTGTACATCATGAAACGAACTTATTTTTACACAGTGCAGCAACCGGGACGTACTTAAAGGGGTGAGGGCGTTTACCAGTCCCTGTGGCCCCCTTACAGCTCCATAGGCTTGCATTGTAAAGACCACTTCCAAGTTACAAAGAGTGCAGCGTGACCCATCTGCAGAGCGGTGACACCACAGAGAAGAGAACAACGCTGAGCATCAGAGAAAGTGCCGGTAGGGGAGTATATAACATGCATATACTGTATAAACTAATTTAATAAATAAAAAATGCAAATGGGAGGGCTTCATTAAAATAGTAAAGTTATTGTCAGCCAAAATCAGATTTAACTCTCCATACTGTCTCCTCACTTCTCTATACTGTCCCCAGATGCTCCTATTCCTCTATTCTGTGCTCTCACTTCTCCATACTGTACCACCACCTCTCCATATTGTACCCTATGCTTCCACTTCTCACACTGTCCCCCCACTTCTCCATACTGGTCCCACTCATGCTCCCACATCTCTGTACTGTCCTCTCACTTCTCCATATTATACCCCATGCACCCACTTCTCAATACTGTGACCCCTATTCTCCATATGGTGTACCCACCCCCATGCTGCTTCCTCTCACACTGCCCCATAATATGTACTCACAGCAGCACTTCATCTACCAACTTTGTACAGTGACTCTTGGCCTTCACCATAGGGTTCCCTGCTGTGTCACTGCAAACTCTGCAGCACAGTGATGACATCAGCAGAGTGATGAAAAGCGCTGCTCCACCCTGTCCCAGCACTTCAGCATTGTTCAAATGTTCTCGTGTCTGAGTGATGCATACACATCTGAATGCAGAGAGAAGGTAACCGATTGTGGGCTGCAGGACATCCTCTTAATGGGACGCATGTGGTCTATGGGGTTGTGGGAGTCTGTCCAAGGAAAAAATTGCAACATACTTGAGTCTGATCCAATATTCGAATCAACCTGAACCATGCAAATCATTGAGTACATGGAAATCTTCAGACTGCACTTGGATGACATCTGAGTGCAGTCTGATTTCCATGGACTGACAAAATGGAAAAGATGGAGAATTTTTTTTCTCCATTTTCTACTCATCCAAGAGAATCGTATCACACAAAGATTACACTTTGATCAAACTCTGATTAGAGTTTCAATTGCATAATCGACTTGATTCTGCCCTAAAGCAGAAGCCCAAAATGCACAGTCGATAAAGGGAGAGCTACGCACCTTTACGTAGAAAGTACAAAAAACTAAATCAAAAACAAAGAAATGAGCTTGAACACATGTTGGTATAAGTGCAATGTGTAGCTGCACATTCATACTGTGGCCATTAACAAATGTAACCTGGGATAAAAACAAAATAAGCAAATACCCTACAGTAAGTAAATAGTAATAGCACATATAAATAACATGGAGTACTTAGTTCACACTGTTTTTTTAGTTTAGTTAGTTTTCAGTTGTTTAACCCCTTTACGACCAGAGGTATTTTTGTTTTTCATTTTCATTTTTTGCTCCCCATCTTCCCAGAGCCATAACTGTTTTATTTTTTTGGTTAAAATGACCATGTGAGGGCTTGTTTTTTGCGGGACGAGTTGTACTTTTGAACAGCACCATTGGTTTTAACATATCATGTACTGGAAAACAGGAAAACAATTCCAAGTGCAAAAAAAGTGCAATCCCACAGTTTTTTTTACCATGTTCGCTAAATGCTAAAACTGACCTGCCTTTATAATTCTCCAGGTGATTACAAGTTCATAGACACCAAACATGTTTGTTTTTTTTATTTCTTATTTTAAGTCCATTTTGTTTAAAAAATAAATAAATTGCGCCATTTTCCGATACCCGTAGCGTCTCAATTTTTCGTGACCTTGGGTTGGGTGAGGACTTATTTTTTGTGTGCTGAGCTGACGTTTTTAATTATACCGTTTTGGTGCAGATACGATTTTTTGATCAGCTGTTATTACATTTTAATACAATGTTGCGGCGACCAAAAAAACACATTTCTGGCGTTTTGACTTTTTTTTCTCATTAAGCTGTTTAACGATCGGGATACATTTTTTTTATATTGATCAATCGGGCTATTCTGAATGCGGTGATACCAAATATGTGTGTATTTGATTTTTTTTATTGCTTTATTTTGAATGGGGCGAAAAGGGGGTGATTTGAACTTTTTTATATTTTAAATATTTTTAATTTTTAAAAACATTTTTTTTTTTTACTTTTTGCATGCTTCAATAGTCTCCATGGGAGACTAGAAGCTGCAGTACTTTGATCGACTCTGCTACATACAGGCGATGATCAGATCGACTGTATGTAGCAGAAATGCTCACTTGCTATGAGTGCTGATCACCGGGCGGCACTCATAGCAATCTGGCTATAACAACCATAGAGGTCTGCTAGAGAAGTGGTGGGGCCACCGATGGGCGGGATGTCTGGTGCGCTTGCTGGAAGTGTGAGTTAAATGCCGCTGTCAGAGATTGACAGCGACATTTAAAAGGTTAACAGCTGTGGGTGGAACGCAATTCCACCCGCAGCTCTTTCAGGCACATGTCAGCTGTATAAATCAGCTGTCATGTGCTCAGAAAGGTGCGAGCTCAGCGCTGGAGCCCGCACCAAACAGGGGGAGTCCGACATTAGCGAACTATTACGCGCAATGTTGGAAAGGGATTAAATAGTCAAGCCTGAGTCCTGCTCTGTCCCAATCTATTGAGGCCGGCTAGCACATAGAGAGGTTTTACATTAATTATAGGACCATCCTCATTGGGTACACCTGGTCGCAGTGAGATAGCTTTAATGCTTTTTTTATTAAACAGTGTCATCTAAGTACTCCATGTTATTTCCATGTACTATTTGAAAAAGGCTGATTAGAGTATGTGCACATGTTAAGTATTTGTTCCAGACCTTTTTGCATAAAAAAACTGGCAGGGAAAGTGCTGCATGAAAAGTGCACATTCTTGCATGCGATTTTTTTTACCAATTCATTAGAATGGGGCAAAAATGCTGGAAGAATTGACATTCTGCAGATTTATAATAGCTTCAAATCTGCAAGGAAAAAAATCAGCAAAATGTACATGAGATTTCAGAAATCTCAATCACTTTGCTAGATCAGTAAAATGCTGCCTTTTGGGTGGTAAAAACAAGAGGAAAAAAACACAGCAAAAACACGAAGTGTAATTCCCTAAGAGGAATTACATTACCTCTGCAAATTATATGGCTCTTATTCTGCATTTTTCACTAGCTTTCTCTTCTGCAGTCTTTATCTCTAATTTTCAGTTGTCTCTGACCTAGTGTGTAGAGGTAGCAGCCAGGACCAAGACAAAGCATTTTGATGCCCAAGGCGGATGAAGCCAATGGGTCAGAGACTTAGATAACAGGACCCTTAATGCACCTCATCCCCCTCCAATGGCTTAAGTAGCAAACTCTGATGACCACTTCCACTAGGATAGCTACCTTTTTCACAAAAAATTTTCATCAAAAGTAAAAAATAAGTGGTATGCTATTTTAAAGTTTGATAAAGAATCATTTTTTGTGGACCATTTACACAATACAGGGGAAAAATAGCAATATTCATCCCTGACATCCTATATTTTAAATGTAGAACCCGAGGATAACTATGGAAACTAATAAAGTGTAATTATAACTGGTGCCGTTTGATTTCAATCAAGGTGTCTAGCATTTGGCAGATACCGTAATGGAAAATAAACAGACCCGCATTATAGATAAAGTGATACGTCTGATGGTTTTTATGTCCATCATGCGACAAATACAGCTTGCACAAAACTGATGGTGCTTCTGGTGATGTATTCATGTACAGATGATTGTTCTGGTAACGTATTCATGTAGTGATGGTTGTTCTGGTGCTGTACTCATGTAGTGATTATGGTGATATATTCATCACCAGAACCATTATCAGTACATGAATACGAAACCAAAATCATCATTAGAACATCATTAGAACACTAGAGCCATCCACAGTACATGAATATGGCACCAGAAACATCATCAGTAAATAAAGACGTCACCAGAACCACCATCAGTACATGAATGCATTACTAGATCCACCATCAGTACAAGAATACATCAACAGACGCACCAACAGTTAATAGGTCACCAAAAGCTCCATAAGTACATGAATACATCACCAGAACCACTATAAGTACATGACTATGTCACCACAACCACCATCAGTAAATTAATACGTCACTAGAACCACCATCAGTACATGAATACATCACCAGAACCGAAATTACTTGAATACAAGAACCAAGCTTAGTACAACTATAAATTGTAATATCAAGATAGCTTCATAAACAATTATATTGCATGAACCTAAAACCCTACCACTCCCAGTGTATCATTAACAATGGAAAGGAGATACTGGAAGTTATTAACCATAATCATCAGACTGTAGACCATACAGGAACCACAGTACTGATGAGAATTAGTCAGTGTCACAAATAAACATTTACATCCAGGTACCTTATAGATGACATCTTCTCAGGAATTGTCTTTTTCTTTTAATTTCTTGTCTAAAGAACTGTTAACTTTTCACATCCACAGCTAGTCTCGGCAGACCTCACTCTTCACCGGTCTTTTTGCAGCCCATGCCCAAACAGTGCCCTAAAAAAGTGTTATTAAAATTCCCTTTGCATAAATAAGCCTTCTATGGTGTATGGCCTCCACACTGTCTACCATTATCAGCTATAACTGCCACACCATCTGCTCTTATGAACCACGGGCTACACCATGGCTGTCCTCTTTCTGATTTTCCTTTACACTTTCTATATCTCCACACTGTCCCCCGGCCATTCTAACCCCTGTCCATATTGTGCCTCCATTTCATGATGTCCCCTCTCCATATCCATTCTGTGTACCCTCTTCACACTATGCCCTCATATTGCCCACAACGCTGCCCTCTTCAAACTGTAACCACTCCTCACACTGTCCCACTACACAGTATGATGGTCACTACTGTACCCATACAGCTGCGTGTTTGAGTGTGTAAAACAAACAAAAATAAATTAAAATAGTAGCTATCATTCAAGGAAGAAATGGCCTTGGAATCTACTTCTGCTATTCAGAAGTCATCATCTCTAGCCTTTTTTGTATTTGTATTAAGACAACAATGAGTTTACTCAGTCAGTTAAAAACAGGATATAGCCCCAATTCAATATTACATTTGCGCCCACTTTTTGCAGAAAGTGTGATATTTTGTACCTTTTCTTTTTTGTGGCATATTATTCTTTCCATTTTTGTACAGTAGAGCTTTATGGTTTCCTGATGTTTTCACCTGATTTGTCATTTGCAAATTTTTGAAAAGTGGTAAATATTGTCGCACTGTACACTAGTCACACCACTCTGAGTGACTTTATATATATCTAAAAGTCAGGGGCACATTTTGTGACCTTTTAGCTGAACATGCAACTTTTTAAATTACCATGATTGGTGCCTAATACTACACCTATAAAACAGTTTTGGGATGTGGTTGAAATGGCGTTTTATAGAATTAATCTGAAGACAGAAAATTTGCACAAACGATATGATGGAAACTTGTCAAAACGGACAAGAAGCACCTTACTCGATCTATCCTCTGGAGAATTAAGAAATTCTGATGAAAACGGAGTGGGAAGCTTTAGATTGGTGACTAATGAAAATGCCACTGACTGTAATGACCATAATATGTTTATTTCATTGGTTTTCTTTCCAGATGTTTTTTTTTTTTTTAACATATGGGTAAATTGGATTTTTTAACCTTAGACATGTTTAACTATATTACATATAAACGGACCATGCCATGAACTGTGGAAACATGAGTATTAATCATCCTGCTATTTTAATCTGGAAATGCAAAAGTTAACTCTGCTCTGGACTTAATCAAAGGCAAGGGAAGACGTGAACATCTGGTCTTCATCACATGTTGGCACTATTTTACTTGCGTGTGATGTAAGGTGGCTGGTGCACTTGGCTTAGTAAATGTGCATATATTGTGTCAATCTGTGTGTTTCTGTAGTAAACCAGAATTTGCCTTTCACTGAATGTGCAACTTAAATATTGCTTACCACCAGAATCGTCTACTGTACATTATGTAAAAATTATAGAAGTGCATATTAAACATTGACATATTAAACACAAAGGACAAGTCAATAAGTATGAAAATGAAAGCGTATCAACACATAAGATCTATAATTTTGCTTTACGAAATTAAAACTAGTATTCCACTAGGTGGTCACTTTGCAATGGATCCTGTACGCCCAGGCTAGATCTGTCATCATGTACCAAAAAAATATACTTCAATATCAAGCAGTTCTGCTTTAGGCCGGTTTTACACATCAGTTTTTTTCCAGTACTACAGGAAATGACAGTGTCTGTGAGTGGGTAATACTTGCAACACATGTGTGGCAACCGTGTGCCGCCCATATGCTGCATCAGTACAACACGGATGGGCACCATGGAAGATGCGCTACAGTAAGCTCTGTTCCCCGGCACTGGGTGCTGAAGACTGCTCTCATCATTCTCCCCTGCTCGGCCAGTGATCAGTGTGAGCAGGGGAGCATGATGGGAGTTGTGTTCAAGTGATCACAATGACAGCTGGCGGCAGCTGATGGAACTACTACTCCCATCAGCCTAAGCCTGCTGCTGCTAATAACAGTGGGAGTATTCATCAGCCTCCACTTGCGTTATAAATAAATAAATAAAAAACCCGACGTGGGTTCCCCTCTATTTTCTATAACCAGCCAGCTGGGGCTGTGACCCTCTAGTGTCAGCTTCAGTAAGGCTGGTTATCAAGAATAGAGGGGTCCCCACAGTGTTTTTTCGATTATTTAAATAAATAATTTAAAAAATCACTGTGGGGTACCCCCCATTTTTGAACAGCAGCCTTGCTAAAGATGACAGCTTGGGGCTGGTATTTTCAGGCTGGTAAGAGGCCATTGATATAGGCCCCCCTGCCTAAAAATAGCAGCCTGCAGCCGCCCAGAAAAGGTGCATCTATGAGATGCCTGTCACGGGAAGACTAGGTGGGCAAGAGCTAATAACCCGGGCCCCTGCAATTTCCCTCAGACTAGGGAAATCCTGACTGACCCGCTACCTAGAGTTTACACTGATGGTGTGCATGTCTAGGCCTCGACCCTCGCCCTGTCTCCTGTTTCAACCCTAGGCTGAAACTACCGCCCACCACCCAGTGAAAAGATAATACACCAATACCCACAGTTAGCACAGACAAGAAAAACGGAAAATATACACCACGCCGCAGTCACTCAGGAATACACTATAAATGCGCAGGGCAAAATAAATACAAATATAGGAAGGAGTAAATAAGACAAAGGGAAATACACCACCAGATACGATTCTCCAACTCCTAGCTCACAGCTCCAGACCGAGATAACCAAGCACTAGACAGAAGCTATAATCGGCGATGCCCAATGTTCAGAAGAACTATTTAAAGGCAGTGTGCGTGGCCCAGCTTCCAATCCGAGCACCAGCTAAATTAACCCCGGACCAGCTAGATAAAATCTAGCCGACGCCACTGAGCACATAGTGGACAAAAGCGGAATTACCGCTGTCTGTCGAACGCCCTGGTATGAACAGCGTCCGACATGACAATGCCCCAATTTGCCCGGCTCTTCCCACTTGACCTGTAGTGGTGGCAAATGGGGTTCATATTTGTGGGGTTGATGTCACCTTTGTATTGTCAGGTGCCATCAAGCCCACAGCTATGTGGGCTATAAGACACCTATCCATTACTAATCTTATAGTTATATGGTAAATAAAGTATTTTATTAGAAATAAAACAAAACACAGTTTTTACATTTTTATTTAAAAATAAGAAACACATTTATACTCACCTAATGCCTAAGTCCACTGACTCCCTCGTCTCCTGTAATAAACCAAAAATAAAAAAACAACAATATCCCTCACCTATCCATTGTTTTTCCCACGCCGTAATCCATGTCTGGGGATTAATAGTTTTCAATCTGAACGGTGTCAAGATGTGACAATTCAGGCTGAGAACCACTGCTGAATGAGCTACTGCGAGCGCAGCATCATTGACCAGTGGCGACATCATTGAGGTTACAGCCAGTCAGTGAGGCTGCATTCCCAGCCGAGCTGAACTGCGGTGACCTCAGCACCATGGGAAAATGCCAGTGATGAGGGCGCCACAGTTCAATCTCAGTGTCTTCACAGCAGATCACAGTGAAAAATTCTCATGGTGGTCTGCTGTGAAGACACTGAGCATGAACTGCGGTGACCTCATGACTGACTTTTTCCCACAGTGCCAAAGTCACCACAGTTCAGCCCTGCTGGAAACGCAGCCTCACTGACTGGCGGTAACCACGATGATGTCACTGCTGGTCAAAGATGCTGAGTTCACAGCAGCTCATTCACCAGTGGTTCTCAGCCTGGACGGTCACATCTTGGCACTGTCAAGGTTGAAAACTATTTCTCCCCCAGACAAGGATTGTGGCGTGGGACAGAACGATGGATAGGTGATGGATTGTTGCTTTTTATTTTACTTTTATTTCAGAAGACAAGGGAATTAGGTGTTAGGTGAGTATAACTTTGTTATTTTTAAATAAAAATGTAAAATATGTGGTTTTGTTTTATTTCTAATAAAGAACTTTATTCTGGCTGTGTCTTTATTTACAATATAAAATAAGTATTTATCCCTTGCTGATTTTGTAAATTTGCCCACTGAGAAAGACATGAACAGTCTATAATTTTATGGGTAGGTTAATTTTAACATTGAGAGATAAAATAACAAAAATAAAATACAGAAAATCAAATTGTATAAATTATATAAATTTGTTTGCATTTTGCAGTGAGAAATAAGTATTTGGTCCCTCTGACAAACAAGACTTTATACCTGGAGGCAAAACCCTTGTTGGCAAGCACAGCAGAGGAGGTGAGAATTTGCATGGTGCCCCAGATCGATGTCAATTGACAATCATTTTGCATTTCTTCCATTTTCTTGCTATTTACTTAAAGCAGAATCTGCATATGGAGTATGAGTCCTGCAGAGGGTCCCACTAACGAGTACACAAGAAAAGCAAAAAGTGGAAAAAATAAAACATAACTTTTAATGTAAAAAAGTAGATAAAAAAGTCACCCAAGTAAACACTTATAACGGGGCCACGTCACCACCATATATAATGGACATTAAAGGATGACACGCCCTGAACAGGATTAAAAGTTTCCGACAAGCTATGCGGAATCAATCTGAGATGGAGTTCCACCAGAAGCTGTATAACCATATAAAACAGCAACTGACCCCATACACCAACGCATATAGAAACAATAAACAGTAATCAGCATGCACTGTAAAATATGCTCATTGTACTATTTAACAAAAAGGAACGGTCTCACCAATTCCATAAGGTAGGCATCGGAGCACCGGATTTTCTTAGGTCAGACCGACATCCGGTTCATGAAGAGATGACAATCCCTATGTCAATCCCTATGGGGCTACAATAAAACTATCCCCCAAGCTCCTGCCCTTACAAGGGCAGTCCACATCTACCCCTGTAAACATATGCCCTGCACTCTCCCTGAGTAGTCCCGACGCGTTTCTTCCAAGCTCAAGTCACCAGGGGACTCGCTTGTATGAGGAGATTATGTGTTCCTTTTTGTTAAATAGTACAATGAGCATATTTTACAGTGCATGCTGATTACTGTTTATTGTTTCTATATGCGTTGGTGTATGGGGTCAGTTGCTGTTTTATATGGTTATACAGCTTCTGGTGGAACCCCATCTCAGATTGATTCCGCATAGCTTGTCGGAAACTTTTAATCCTGTTCAGGGCGTGTCATCCTTTAATGTCCATTATATATGGTGGTGAGGTGGCCCCGTTATAAGTGTTTACTTGGGTGACTTTTTTATCTACTTTTTTACATTAAAAGTTATGTTTTATTTTTTCCACTTTTTGCTTTTCTTGTATTTTCTTACCATTGCACCAACGGTTGTCTCATTCTCACACAGTGTCTTACTTATGGTTTTGTAGCCCATTCCAGCTTTGTGCAGGTCTATGAACTTGTCCCTGACAGCCTTAGAAAGATCTTTGGCCTTGCCCATGTTGTAGGAGTTAGAGTCTGACTGATTAATTGAGTCTGTGGACTGGAGTCTTTTAGAAAGGTGACTATGTAAAACAACTGTCTTTAATGCAGGTAATGAGTTGATTAGGAGCATCTAACTGGTCTGTAGGAGCCAGAACTCTTAATGGTTGGTAGGGGATCAAATACTTATTTCTCACTGCAAAATGCAAATAAATTTATATAATTTATATAGTGTGATTTTCTGGATTTTATTTTTTATATTCTATCTTTCAATGTTAAAATTAATCTAGCCTTAAAATTATAGAGTGTTTATGTGTTTGCCAGTGGGCAAACCTACAAAATCAGCAAGGGATCAAATACTTATTTCCCCACTGTAGGTGTCTTATAGATGCCTATCCATTACTAACCTGTGGGCATGACGTCACCTGACAATATAATGGTGACATCAACCCCACAAATATGAACCCCACTTGCCACTGCTACAGGGCATATGGGAAGAGCCGGGCAAAGTGCCAGAATCGGTGCATCTAATGGATGTGCCTTTTCTGGGTGTTTGCAGGCTGCTATTTTTAGGCTGGGGGGGTCAATATCCATGGCTGGTAAAGACCAGCCTGAGAATACCAGCTGTGACCTTTAGCAAGGCTGGTTGTCAAAAATGGGGGGACCCTTGCCATTTTTTTATATTTATTTAAATTATTGAAAAAACAGTGTACTGTTGTGAATTCCGTTCTCGGACTCCCTCCTGTGGTCATGAATGGTACTTTGGTTGGTTCTGCTCTTGGACTCCCTCTGGTGGCTTCGAGCGGAACTGCTGGTCACTGAGGTCACTGAGGTTGGCTTTATCAGCTGCTCTCGTTTATTGCTATGCTGCTTCCCTATTTAACTCCACTCAGATCGTTACTTCATGCCAGCTGTCATTGTTTCAGTATTGGTTCAGATCTCTCTTGGACTTCTCTGAGGACCTGTCTACTCCAGCAGAAGCTAAGTCTTTGCTAGTTCATTTGTTGTTACTGCTAATTTCTAGTCCAGCTTGCTATCATGATATTCCCTTGCTAGCTGGAAGCTCTGGGGTGCAGAGTGGCACCTCCACACCGTGAGTCGGTGTGGGGAGTCTTTTTGCTTACTCTGTGTGGTTTTTTGTAGTCTTTTGTGCTGACCGCATAGTTCCCTTTTCTATCCTCTGACTATTTAGTGAAATCTGGCCTCCTTTGCTAAAACCTGTTTCATTCCTGTGTTTGTGACTTTCCTCTTAACTCACAGTCAATATATGTGGGGGTCTGCCTTTACCTTTGGGGAATTTCTCTGAGGCAAGGTAAGGCTTCTATTTCTATCTTTAGGTGTAGTTAGCTCTTAGGCTGTGAAGAGGCGTCTAGGGAGAGTTAGGTACGCTCCACGGCTATTTCTAGTGTGTGTGATAGGAGTAGGGTTTGCGGTCAGCAGAGTTCCCACTTACCCAGAGCTAGTCCCGATTTTGAATTTACTCATCAGGTCATTCCGGGTGCTCCTAACCACCAGGTCCATAACAGCGTACGTACCCCTCTATTCTTGATAACCAATCTTGCAGCCCCCAGCTGTGAGTTTTGTCTGGCTGGTTACAGAAAAAAACAGGGGAACCCACGCTGTTTTTTAAATTTATTTATTTATTTATAGCGTAGGCGGCAGCTGATGAATGCCCCCCATCAGCCGCTTCTACTGTCACTGTTATTAGTGGCAGCAGGGGTAGGCTGATGAGAGTAATAGTCCCATCAGCTGCCGCCTGCTGTCTCTTTTATCACTTAAATATAACTCATCATTCTCCCCTGCTTGCGCCGATCACCGGCAGAACAGGGGAGAATGATGAGAGCCATGTTCACCACCCGTTGCCTCGGAACAGTACTTACTGTAAAGTTTCTTCCCTGGCGCCCATCCGTGTGGTACTGATGAGGCATACAAATTCCACACATGTGCCGCAAGTATTACACACACGGACACTGACACCTCCGGTACCAGAAATATCAGGACGTGTGAAAGAGGCCTTATATCTGATTTTTATGTTTGGCTTTTTGTTGCAAAAAATAGTTTTTGCATCATCACATTTTGAGAGCTATAATTTTTCCATACTTTGGCCCATAGAGTTATGTGAGGTCTTGTTTTTTGCAAGACGAGTTGACATTTTTATTGGTACCATTTTCGGGCACGTGACTTTTTGATCGCTTTCTATTCCGATTTTTGGGAGGCAGAATGAACAAAAACCAGCAATTCAGAAATTTCTTTTGAGTAGGGGATTTATGCCATTCCGTGTGTGGTAAAATTGATAAGGCAGTTTTATTCCTTGGGTCAGTGATACCTCATTTTTATCTTTTTTATGTTTTGGCACTTTTATTATACAATAAAAACTATTTTGTAGAGAAAAATAATTAGTTTTGCATCGCTTTATTATGAGAGCTATAACTTTTTTATTTTTTTGCTGATGGAGCTGTGTGGTGGCTTGTTTTTTGGGGGACAAGATGATGTTTTCAGTGGTACCATGTTTATTTATATCTGTCTTTTTGATCATGTGTTATTCCACTTTTTGTTTGGCGGTATGATGATAAAGCATTGTTTTTTGCCTTTTTTTATGGTGTTCACTAGAGGGGTTAACTAGTGGGACAGTTTTATAGGTCGGGTCATTGCGGACGTGGCAATACAAAATATGTGTACTTTTATTGTTTATACTTTTTTTCATTCAAATATTTATTTAGTGATTGAATATATTTTGATTTTTTTATTATTATCTTTCATTTTTTTAAAAAAAATATTTTTACAATTATTTAAAAAATTTTTTTTTACTTTTTCTAACTTTTTTACTTTGTTCCACTATGGGACTATCATTTTTTGCAGGCTGTTCGCTTTTATAGCAGGGAGATGAAGCAGCATCCCCATGCCATAGAAGCTGTCAGCTCTGCAATGACAAACTTGCTCATCATGCACTGGGCATGATGAGCAAGTTTTCTAGGTCTGGTGACCCGGATGACGTCATGATGACATAGGCTCACCATTGCAACGATCAGGACCCCGTACCATGCCGCGGGATCTCCGATCCAAAGGCAGAGGGGCTGTCAGCCCTCTGCCCGCTTCTAGAATGCTGCGATCATGTTTGATCACAGCATTTCAGGGGTTAAAGTGCCAGGAGTGGTGTGTGACCACTCCTGGCACTTAGCTGTCAGAATCAGCTGACACCGGGCAGCGATCGCCCGCGCATCGCCTGTGTGCATGGGTGATTGCAATGACATAATCTTCTGTCCCAGGTCAAATAGGCCCAGGGCACATGGATGGAATATTACATCCGATGTCAGGAAGGGGTTAATGCATAGTATTTGCATGGTCTTCGTGCCATGCTGCAATGGCCGAGATCAGATTGGCTTAGATACCAACTTTTGGACCACTTCGGTGCCTAGGTCTATATTGTCCCTGGCATGTAACCAACTAGGTGTTATGAATTCAAGTGAATTCAAGTAGTGCTGATTGATTGTCATGACAGGCAAAGGCCTAATATCGGCCTTCCCATCTCCCATGTAAAAAAGTATAATAGGCTTCAGATCATTAGGATACTTACAGGCAAGCAAGATCAGCTGAAATACACAAGTAGTGTAGCTATGTAAGTGCAGACATGCTGTGGAGACATGCTGTGGAGATACAGGGGGGTTGGCAGGAGCTCATGTCCAGTAGCCAAAACCGTATAGGCCAGGGATCGTCCCACCGAACGCCCGCTCTCCCTTTAATGTGGCCATAATACTACTCAGCGATGTTCTATAGAGCAGATCTGTATTCATCCAACCGAGGCCGAGGTCGCCTAGGTTGTTTCCTGTAGAATGATAGATGCGTGGCCCTCATGATGGTGCCTTGATGTATTGGCTGCATTCTTGTAGAGTCCATGGATGCTTGTATGTCTTGGCAGAATCTCTGGCGGTCTCTCTCTCTCTCTCTCTAGAGGCATGTAACCTCTTTTTATACTTAACAAGTGTCATTCATTCATTATTGACATAAAGGGTAAGAATGGAGATGAGATCAAGTAGCATTACATGATTATTTATTCTATTTGCATAGTTTTACCTCCTCTGTTGTCGAAGTCACCAAACTATCTGGCCTACACAATGCATAATTAGCATATCTGTAAACCTCACTAGTCATCAAGGATAAGAGAACACTAAGCTGTACAAATATCAGCCTACAAGTCAATTTTACAGGCTTACACTAATTCACAGCTCAAAAAAAGATTGTTTTGGGAATATACAGTATAATATTAACAAATTCACACAAAAGACCCCAATTATTTCCCTATATTCAAAAACTTCTATTTATCAATCTAAAATTAACAATCAGTGCAATCAACACAATACTATCACCAATTATAAAAAAGACACTGGATAGAAAAGGGAGTGTGCCTACCCCTACTCTATACCTATATCTGCCCCACCTATCTGTGGAGATTGGCACCCTATTCCTGCGCAATTGGCACCCCCATTCACCGTCGACTCTCCCTTCTTACGGGCCCTATGAGGGATATAAGGAGAAAACCTTCGCCCTTTTCTATGTAGTGTCTTTTTTATAATTGCTGATGGTATTGTGTTGAATGCACTGACTGTTTATTACAGGCTTACACAAACAAAAGTCTGTTTTTTTGACCAACCAGAAATCTACATACAGATTATAGGCTATTCTTTCTGGTTTGCTAAAAATAGTTGTCTGGTTAATTAAGATACAATGCTGTGTCTTCACACATGCACTTCCATAGATTGAACAGGAGAGCAGAGACACTGACCGACGATGAGGGAAATTATTCCGGATGTCATGCTGAGCGATTGCATTACTCAAGTCACTGCTCAACTCACCATCTGGATGTAGCCAAGCTGAGGATAGATGTGGGACATGGGATGGATTTATAGGGGACCCTTTTGGAATATTTGATTTGTTAAAGATAATACCATAAATAGGTAAAAGAGGGTCAGGGAGTGTTTTGTACAAATAAAGAACTTTTCTTTGTGTGTGTTTTTTGCTTTAAACTTATGGGGTTAGCAATAAGAGTGTCCTATAGATGCAACGCAACAGGACAAGCGGGAAGAGTCGAGGCCAAGCACCTGAATTTGCGCATCTAATGGATGCGCCATTTCTTCATGGCTGAGGGCTGGTGTTATTAGTATGTGAGGGGGCCAATATCCATGGCCCCTCCCCAGGCTATTAATATCAGCCCGCAGCTGTCTACTTAGCCTTTGCTGGTTATTAAAAATAGGGGGGACCCCACGCCATTTTTTTCTTTTATTTAATTATTAGCTAAATATATTGACCGCAAGCTACACACGCACTGCACTAATTAAATTTCTCAATTACATCTTTCTATCTATTCTATCTATATATCTATTCTTCTCTGACAGTTCACGCTGTGAATTTATTGTACTTGGCTGATGAAATGACGGGTTTCCTATGAGATGGGTACGTGCAATTTTTTTTCTCTGACTCATTGACTCGCATTGGTGAGTCTCATCCGTTAGACTAGGCCACTCGCAGCATGCTGCAATTTTTTTTCTCATTCCGATTCAAGCTGAGAAAAAAAATCACAGACAAGGATATGATCATTCAATAACATTAGTCAGAGTGCAATTTGATTTAAATGCAGATGAGTATGAGCCCTTAGGCAACATGCACACGTTGGGTATTTGATGAGTTTTTTACCTCAGAATTTGTAAGCCAAACCAGGAGCGGGTAAAAAATGCAAAACTGATGACTAATGATGAGCGAATGCGCTCGGATAGCGTCTTATCCAAGCCTGCTCGGGTGTTATCCAAGCATCTGGGTGTGCTCATATATTATGTTCAAGTTCCTGCACTGCAAGATTTGCAGCTGTTAGACAGCCTCAACACATGTGGGGATTCCCAAACAGTCAATCCCTGCATGTGTTCAGGCATTCTAACAGCCGCAGGGACTCGAACATAATATCCAAACATCTGGGAGTGCTCGTATATCACCCAAATGTGTGTTTGGATAAGACGTTATCCGAGCACTTTGGCTCATCACTAGGGGTGACCTGTTTCTATTATACTCGAACATAATATCCAAGCATCTGGGAGTGCTCGTATATCACCCGAGCGTGTTTGGATAAGACGTTATCCTAGCACGTTCGCCCATCACTAGGGGTGACCTGTTTCTATTATACTTTTCCTCTGATTGTTCCACTCCTAGTTTTGACTTACAAATACTGAGGTAAAAAATTCACAAAATGCTGTACGTGTGCACATGGCCTTAAAGGTTCTAGGCAGAACTTTCTCTCTGTGTTCCGCACAGTGAGCAGCATATTCTGCCATATTCATCAGGAAAAATTGTGCAGTTTACTATTGCAAAATGATGGAAATCTGATAGTACCCACTACAGTTAATGGGGTCCATCAAGCACCGTTTGTCCTACATGTGATGAATCCGTGAATGACATGAATTTTGCTGCTATGTCCCTATAACGCATGTCAACAGAGCTTTATGTAAATTAAGATTAAAAACTGTATGAACTTTGACAATATATTCTCAGTGATGATAATAATAGTGGTCAGTTTATGAATTCTTGATTTATTGTTTAGGAACTTCATTTCCTCAATCATATAAAAAAAACTACTATAAAAAAGTGGGAGAAAATGTAAACAATAGCTTGTACATTTATAACTCAGTCTGAACAATGCAAATAAATCCTGTCTGACTGGACAGGAAAAGGAAAGTTATGCTTCTATAGTGAAAATAACATTGTTTTATAAAGTAATAAAAAGAACTCGCGTACAGCATAATAAAGGCATTACAGCCGCAGAGGCTGGAAGGCAGTGATCTCGAGGGAACAACAGAAAAAAATAGCTTGAGGCATATTTAACACATATTTTGCCAACTACCCTGTCCACATTGGCCTAAAATTTGGCAATTATTGCTATATGTTTGCCCCTGTAGCACAATGTATATTAACCTCCCAATGACAAATCTTTTCTACAACTTCCTGCATAATCACTGGCAGAAAATAATGATGTTTATTGCTAAATGTTTATTTTTTTTTTCAAGAACTTAAAAAGGATCTGGCACTTGTGTGAGGGAGGGTCAGGGCAGTAGTCGTGGCTGAGATTAGCAGGTCTCCCATCACATGCAGATAAAGTCCCATGGTCAGTGTACTTGCCTCTCTATCCTTTGCATCATCGGGGTCTTCTCTCCGTTGCCTAAGGTCCCCTCCGGTTGTTTGCGTACAAACAGAGATACAGTCCAGTTGCAACTTGTAACATAAAACTTTACTTTCTTTTTTGCACAGCTCATCCTTAACAGACACAGCATTTGCATAAAGTTCCTTACGACTCACACTTTCCACTTTCCCTGCACTCTTCCCTTGGTCCTTCAGTACATGCCGGGTCGTACTGCTTCTTGCGGTAACGTAGCATCCTCCCTGTCCAGATTCACTGCGCTTGAGGGTTCCCTTGTCAATTTCATGCCAGATCTGAGGGTGTCAGCCCATGCGATGAACTGCCACATGTTTAGCGACCTATGTCACCGTACTGCTGTGGACGCGCTGTTTCTTCTGCTCCACCACTGCTGTACCCTGTGCTGGTTCAGCTGCACTTCTGTCCCACTGAGCCCTGAATGGCTTGGTTCCTTGTCATAAAAGTTGGGGGGCCCACTGTGTTGACCCGACCCTAAGGCCCTCCGGGACTGTCTGGGCTCTCTGGTCCTCCTGAGCTGTTTCAGCTACCTGGCTTCTCTGACTCACTTCAGGAAATGATCCTGTCTTAACTACAGCTGGCCCCTTCTATATTAACTAGTTACTATACTAAGCTTCTATTACCTAATCCTACTGTGCCCCATCTAGTGTCCTAATTAAGTTCCCTAAGTAAACGTCTTCATAAACCAGCATATACATAAAGACAATATATAAATATATGTACATAACAGCACTAGATACGGAATTTAATTACAACAACATACATCATTTAGTACTAGTTTCAACCGGGACATGCTTGAAGGGGTGAGGGCATATACTAGTCTCTGTCACCCCTTACACTTGCTCAAGAAAATTGAGTGAAATGCCTTGTAAAAATCTGGGAGCTTCTCAGATTCTGCTCCTCATTTCCATGTTGCGCTTTGTCACCACATTGCAGAGATATTCACATTTGTTGCTTTTGGAGCACAGTATGTGAAATCTCTGGGTATTTCTTCTTATTCTTCTATGAAGATGTGCACTTTCACTCTTCCTTTCATTCGCTGCCAATCACAGCTCTGCAGTCTAGCAGTCCCAGACGCTGCCTAGCTGTGATTAGTAGCATCTGGGAAACAGGTGAAGGTGCACACCCCTAGAGAATTCTGTAATGAAATGCCCACTTGGACTGCAAGCAGAGATTTCACATACTATGCTCCAAAAGTAACAAATGTGAATATCTATCCAATGGAGGGATGCAGTGCAAAATGGAAAAAAAGTGGTAGAATCATTGCAGATCAGGTATTTTTGCATGTTAATTAAAGGAAAACTGTAATGTTTTCAAACGCTATTAACATGCAGATATGAGGTTAATCTACAGGTTAATAACATTTCAAGGCTGCCCGGCTGCCACATTGCAAGTGCAGCTACTGTGAGGAAATGAATTTTATTTATCCCGGCAGCCTTCAGATCTCAGTCATGGAGGTGTGCTGGTACAGCTTCAGTCACGGCAGGACGGTGACTCAGTGGTTAGCACTGCAGCCTTGTAGCGCTGGAGTCCTGGGTTCAAATCCCACCAAGGACAACATCTGCACGGAGTTTGTATGTTCTCCCCGTACTTGCGTGGGTTTCCTCTGGGTACTCCGGTTTCCTCCCACATTCCAAAGACATACTGATAGGGAACCTAGATTGTGAGCCCCATCGGGGACAGTGATGATAATGTGTGCAAACTGTAAAGTGCTGCGGAATATGTTAGCGCTATATAAAAAATAAAGATTATTATTATTAGTCACAGTTCTGTACACATTGAGCAGAGGCTGTAGGTACCTTCTGGCACATTGACAGCTGTCTTTGCACATGTTTACATCTGCCACTCACATTGTACTGAGCACTGACTGAAGCCACGTAGGCTCGTCTCTCTTTCCATTCTGAGCTGGTAATGAGAATTGTTTCCATTCATTTTCAGTGAAAGTAAAGGGTTTGTCCTGTCCTAATTGATAAGTCTGCAGTCACTCATTCTATCCAATCCAATTTAAAACAAAGCAGATATAAATAATATTATATATATAATATATATACACATTTCATGTTACAATACTTAGAAAAGCAATGGTAATTTATTGCCAGTGATTCCAATTTATGTTAGTTGCTGTTCCATTTGAGAAATCTCTTTAAACACCGTGCATTTAATCTGCAATAAATAGATTTATAATCACAGTTACAATATTATAACATTAAAAAATAAGATCTTTGAAGATTTTATGAGAACCTCAAGCACTAAAGTCATGGAGTCAGGCCAGAGACCTGCAGCTTCTCATTTAACTTTGCCTGAGATGCTTTCAAAGACTTTAACAAAAGAAAAATCCACATCAAAGTGACAGATAAATTAATGTCAGGATTAATGTGTCAGCATGATCATATTGAAAACTATTCCATCAGATGGTGCTGTTAATATGCAAAGGTTTGCAATAAAGCATGCACCAACATGGACTACACAACCTTCTATTGACCTGACTTACTCTGCACAAAACCTATTTCAAGAGTGTATTCTATTGTATTAAGACATAAATGTGTAGATAGGTCACTGGTTTTCATTGTGCGGTCATTGACCCCAAATACGCTTGGGCCCTTGAAAATGACACATTTACAGTCACAGACATGGCAGAATTAACCTGAGGTTATTCAGCATAATGGTTTAGGTCTTTCAACTTAGGCACAAATGTGTTGGTTATACACTGGATAGTGACACAGAGCATGATGGTTATGCCACAAATAGCAAATATAAGGTTCAGTTGTTACACTTAAAGGGAACCTGTCACCCCCAATATCGATGGTGAGGTAAGCTCACCGTCATCAGGGGCTTATCTACAGCATTCTGGAATGCTGTAGATAAGCCCCCGATGTTACCTGAAAGAGGAGAAAAAGAGGTTAGATTATACTCACCCAGGGGCGGTCCCGGTGCGGTCCGGTCAAATGAGTGTCTCAGGTCCGCTCCAGCGCCTCCTATCTTCATTCCATGATGTCCTCTTCTGGTCTCCATGCCGCGGCTCCGGCGCAGGCGTACTTTGTCTGCCCTGTTGAGGGCAGAGCAAAGTACTGCAGTGCGCAGGTGCCGGGCCTCTCTGACCTTATCGGCGCCTGCGCACTGCAGTACTTTGCTCTGCCCTCAACAGGGCAGACAAGGTACACCTGCGCAGGAGCAGCAGCGTGAAGACCAGAAGAGGACGTCATGGAATGAAGATGGGAGGTGCTGCACCGGACCTGAGACGCCCATCGGAGCGGGACCGCCCCTGGGTGAGTATAATCTAACGTCTTTTTCTCCTCTTTCAGGTAACATTGGCGGCTTATCTACAGCATTACAGAATGCTGTAGATAAGCCCCTGATGCCGGTGAGCTTACCTCACCATCGATTTTGGGGGTGACAGGTTCGCTTTAAGGACTGAGGCACAGAGCTTGACGGTTACATATCAGAACTATGGCACAGAGCTTGATGGTTGTAGCTGACAGTCTTTAAAGTATTACTCCATCTGGACAACGAGAGAGAGCTGACTGTGGGAGAAAACTGCCTAAGAGGCCAACAGAGCTGCAGAAAGAAAGAGCTGCCTGTAAGCCGGTGCTAGAGGGAACTGTGAACAAGCCTAATAAATGCATTTCTGCCTTTAAGCTCAGTCTGGAAGGAGCTCCTAGTAGGGATTGCTGGCTAAAGAAAACTGAGCCTGAGAGTAATCTGAAGGCATGGATGTGCCTATGTCACTTGGAGACCACCACTCAGTCTCTTATGTGTAACATATAGGATTAGCTATTGTGAGGGAGCGTCGTGTTGCTACCAGTGATAAGCGAGTACCGTAATATTTGTAATTGCTATACTTGTAACGAGTACTTTGTAATAATCGTGTATTCATTACGAGTACAATTCAAGTAATTTTCTGCTGGACCCTACAAAGGGGTCTGGGGGCCTGAGGAAAAGACTGAAATGGATGGGAAAGTGATGAAACAGAATGGGAAGAGCCTGGAGAATATGCCTGCATGCATAAGTTTGTTGCAGTATTACGTGACTTTTACAGATACACAAGAACAACTACCAAACCTAACCTAAACTGCATTAAACAAAAAGGTTAAGAAACAGTTTTTCCGTCATAATCACTTGTATATAAGGCTAAATAAACCAGAGAAACAAAAATTATCCCTTTTACCATTTGTTCACACGTACTGTTGTTTTTTTCGCCTTTTACAATTGTGAGGGCCCTGACTTATACATTTTGTAGGTCCCTCTGTCATACATCATTTTTAGTTAGCTATTCCCCAGCACTTTACAAGGCCAGCTACAATGTACCAGTAGGTATGTTGATTTTTGATGTGAGAGGCCTCAGGTGGCCCTGTAACATGAGTTTTGGAGGGACTGCTGTAACTTATACATTTGGGCGGTCCCTCCCTTATTGACAGTCAGATAGTGGAATACATATTTCATAGCAGTTTACAATGTGCCCATTGTAGCGTTGGGCTTCACCCTCCTCCTCCCCCCTTCCTCCACCTCCATGTGATTTTGCGGCCCTAAATTCAAATGTTCAGAGGGCCTGCAGTAGGCAAGAAACCTGAGTTTAGTGAGAACCCTCATATGGCCCTGTAACATACGTTTGGAAGTGCCCTCCTCTAGAAATTTTGGAGGGCCCTCTTGTGTACATTTGAGAGTGCCCTCACTTATTCATATTGTACGTCTCCCACTTTATTATTTAGCTCATTTAAGGGCAGAGACTACATGGAAAAAGAGCAAGAGACATGGAGTACTAGAAGGTAGTGAATGCGACCTGCGACCCTCAGGTTTGGGTGAACTCTGTGAACTGGAAAAATAAATATGCATTAGTCAACTGGATGATGAGCTCAATTATATCTCTTGGGCAAGTCAATGGACAAAGGATAAAGGATAAATGGTGCCCCCTCTCCAGAATTGGTTGGAGTATTGACAATATTCCCTAGATTATATCGGAAGAGAAGACTTCTTCATACTAAACTACTTGGTCGAGTGCAGAATGTGCATCGTATTTCAAAAAATCACTCCTGGGGCCAAGCTATAGATGCAGGAAGATACCATGACAAGGGCCTCCCTTGATAAACACTATTTACACTGGACTACTATAGTAGTTGTGGGCCTCAGTTCAAGTTTTCAAAGGGCCATCACTCGGTCATCAACAGTCACTGTACATTTCTATTGAATATGTATCCCCTATGTCAGTCACAACGTGGGACAACCTGTCACAAGGGCCTCCAATGACAAATATTAGTTTGGTAGGACCACTCTGCATTCAAGATTTGTCCACTGTACAATGTACATAGGGTTTGTAAAAATTAGCCCTATGGGCTGAGTCATGGTTGACTCAGGAAACCAACATCCAAAGTGCCTCTAATTACAAATAGTAGTTAGGCTGGAGTAGGACTACTGTCCTGGTTTGTCCACTGCACAATGTGCATAGGGTTTGTAAAAATTAGCCCTATGGGCTGAGTCATGGTTGACGCAGGAAGCCACCATCCCAAGGGCCTCTAATCACAAATAGTAGTTAGGCTGGAGTAGGAATACTGTTCGGGTTTGTCCCCTGCACAATGTGCATAGGGTTTGTAAAAATTAGCCCTATGGGCTGTCATGGTTGACGAAGGAAGGAAATGGGGTTTTATGGGAAACGGTTGATGTTAACAGCAGTAGCATGAATCAGCATTTTTGGTGAATTTAGGTTGGCTGCTATCATCTTGAGGGATTGCAAACTGTGGAGATATCCAGTCCTTGTTGAATTTAATCAGAGTAAATCTGTCTGCATTTGCTGTGGAGAGGCGTGTGCGCCTATCAGAGATGATTGACCCAGTGGAACTGAAAACACGCTCTGACATCACACTAGCAGCCAGGCAGGCCAGCACCTCCAAGGCGTATAAGGAGAGTTCAGGCCAAGTGCTCAGCTTGGACACCCAATAATTAAAGGGAACTGAAGCATCAGAAAGGATGCATGTATGGTCACCTAAATACCCCTTGACCATGTTTTGCAACTTCTCAATCCTTGGCATTGTTACAGGCACAGACAGCCCTTGCTGTTGTGCTGGTTTATCGAAAATTGCTCAGTTTGTGCACATTTCCCACCCACCTCTGTTGGACCTGGTGTTCGTGTCTCTCCCCATTATCCCTTCGTGTTGAAAACAGCTGCTACCTCTGCCACTAGCATTGTCTGAGGGTGATGTTTGAACGCAACTGATCTACAATGGCCCTCTTGAATGATTCCATTGTAAAACTCCTTGGTGACTCCAAGAAGACACAAGGAAATTTCTCCTTGTACCTTGGTTCGAGAAAGGTGGCCACTTACACATGAACTGTACCATGTGAGCCAAGCTGCAAAAAGGCAAATGTCCTGGGTCCCCAACAGTAGGAACAGTTCCCATTCTCTCCTCATACTGACTCGCCTCCTCCTTCTTCTGCACCTCCTCCTCTCCAGCCCATCCAGGCAGCACAGACATGAAACTCAGGTTGGGTGTCCTCTTTGTAGCTTTAGGAGTCCCCTCAGCAGCACAGAAAAACAAGTCCTCTCCCTCTTCATCTTCCTTCACATCACCCAATGTTGCCTCAGAATATTGGCTGGGCTGGGTAGTATCACTCATTGTGAAATCTGGCTCAATACCAACATGCTGGACACTCAAAGCTTTCTCTTTGAGATTATGCAGTGATTTTTTTCAAGAGACACAGCTGATAGGTTACGCTGATAATAGCCTGATCACTAGGGTTGAGCGACTTTCATTTTTTTAAGATCGAGTAGGGTTTTGGGAAACCCGATTTTGTCCAGAGTCGAGTCGAGTGCAGTCGGCCGATTATCGCTAAAAGTCGGGGATCGACCGAAACACGAAACCCAATGCAAGTCAATGGGGAAGCATAGTCGGCAGTGAGTGGAGGCCAGGAAAACACCTACAGTGCCCATTTTAATGCCAAAAACATCCATTCTTGTTTCTGAAGCTTGCCAATCTTAATTAACTGTATAATAATAGTTGGGCATAGGGAATTGGGGGAAAGTTGTGGGGGGAGTAGGGCTGGCTCAAGTTTTTCGTGGGCCCAGGAAATGCGGACTACGTCACGGCGGTGTTGCAGGGAAAGGTAAGTATTTAAAAGTTGCAAGTGCTGTGATCCTGAGCAAGCAGGGGGGGGGCCCACTCGTTCGCATTGCCACTGGCACAGGGCCCCTCAAAGTACGGCGGTGTGTTTGCATGGCGGGGGCGCCTCCCACCAGCAGCGACACTTTTGCGTACTCTGAGGGGCCCTGTGCCAGTGACGTCGCCAACGAGTATGCCCCCCCACCTGATGAAGGAACCTGCACTTTCATCTGCACCTTCCTCTTTGTCCCTGTGTAAGGTGGTATAACATGCGGGAAGGGGAACCTTACTTTCAGCAGGGACAGATTCTGGCTGTGTAGAGTACAAGGGGAATGTAGTGGTCTAGGTCAATGTACCAGCAGACTCATTTAGCAGTGGCTGGGCAATGGGCAGGATGAGGAGGAAACAGATATAGGGCCAAAGAATAAAGTAGGCTACATGCAGTTCAAAATTGGTAACAGGACTAAACAGGCGGCATTGCTTTGTTCAGTGGAGTAGCAAACCCAAGAGCAGCAGACACTGTTTCAAGGGCCTAACCACACTAGTAGGCCAAATGCAGTTTAATATCTGATAGTATAGGGCGAAAGCCAGAATGTGGAAGCTCAGCTTTGTTCAGTTGAGGACAACACCAGGGAGGGGCAGACACCTTTAGTAGGCCGGAAAAGCCTATTGCATTTTTTAAAATGGTAATTTGGAGCAGAAGGTTGAAGCTCAGCTTTATTTAGTTGAGGGCAACACCAGGGAGGGGCAGAAGCCGTTAGTAGGCCCTAACCACCATTTTTTTTTTAAAACCACTTAATGAGAGCCGGAAGGTTGAAGCTCAGCTTTATTTAGTTGAGGACAACACCAGGGAGGGGCAGAAGCCGTTAGTAGGCCCTAACCACCATTTTTTTTTTAAAACCACTTAATGAGAGCCGGAAGGTTGAAGCTCAGCTTTATTTAGTTGAGGACAACACCAGGGAGGGGCAGAAGCCGTTAGTAGGCCCTAACCACCATTTTTTTTTTTAAAACCACATAATGAGAGCCGGAAGGTTGAAGCTCAGCTTTATTTAGTTGAGGACAACACCAGGGAGGGGCAGAAGCCGTTAGTAGGCCCTAACCACCATTTTTTTTTTTAAAACCACATAATGAGAGCCGGAAGGTTGAAGCTCAGCTTTATTTAGTTGAGGACAACACCAGGGAGGGGCAGAAGCCGTTAGTAGGCCCTAACCACCATTTTTTTTTTAAAACCACTTAATGAGAGCCGGAAGGTTGAAGCTCAGCTTTATTTAGTTGAGGACAACACCAGGGAGGGGCAGAAGCCGTTAGTAGGCCCTAACCACCATTTTTTTTTTAAAACCACTTAATGAGAGCCGGAAGGTTGAAGCTCAGCTTTATTTAGTTGAGGACAACACCAGGGAGGGGCAGAAGCCGTTAGTAGGCCCTAACCACCATTTTTTTTTTTAAAACCACATAATGAGAGCCGGAAGGTTGAAGCTCAGCTTTATTTAGTTGAGGACAACACCAGGGAGGGGCAGAAGCCGTTAGTAGGCCCTAACCACCATTTTTTTTTTAAAACCACTTAATGAGAGCCGGAAGGTTGAAGCTCAGCTTTATTTAGTTGAGGACAACACCAGGGAGGGGCAGAAGCCGTTAGTAGGCCCTAACCACCATTTTTTTTTTTAAAACCACATAATGAGAGCCGGAAGGTTGAAGCTCAGCTTTATTTAGTTGAGGACAACACCAGGGAGGGGCACACAGACAGACACCTTTTGTAGGCCTGAAAAGCCTATTGCATTTTTCAAAATGGTAATTTGGAGCAGAAGGTTGAAGCTCAGCTTTATTTAGTTGAGGGCAACACCAGGGAGGGGCAGAAGCCGTTAGTAGGCCCTAACCACCATTTTTTTTTTTTAAAACCACTTAATGAGAGCCGGAAGGTTGAAGCTCAGCTTTATTTAGTTGAGGACAACACCAGGGAGGGGCACACAGACAGACACCTTTAGTAGGCCTGAAAAGCCTATTGCATTTTTCAAAATGGTAATTTGGAGCAGAAGGTTGAAGCTCAGCTTTATTTAGTTGAGGGCAACACCAGGGAGGGGCAGAAGCCGTTAGTAGGCCCTAACCACCATTTTTTTTTTAAAACCACTTAATGAGAGCCGGAAGGTTGAAGCTCAGCTTTATTTAGTTGAGGACAACACCAGGCAGGGGCACACAGACAGACTCCTTTAGTAGGCCTGAAAAGCCTATTGCATTTTTCAAAATGGTAATTTGGAGCAGAAGGTTGAAGCTCAGCTTTATTTAGTTGAGGGCAACACCAGGGAGGGGCAGAAGCCGTTAGTAGGCCCTAACCAAAGTTGAAGGCCAAATGCAGTTTAATTTCTGATACTATAGGCCGAAAGCCAGAAGGTGGAAGTTCCGATTTAGACAGTGGAGGACAATTTGAATTAGGGACTGCAGACAGACTTAGTAGGCTGTCCCCTGTGGACCATGCATCCACCACATTAACCCATTGCGCCGTAATGGACACGTAATCTTCCGTGGCCATGCCTACAGGTCCATGCGTCTGTTGTCAGGTGCACCTTTGTACTCACAGATTGCCAGAGTGCATGGACAATGCGGTCTTCTACATGCTGGTGGAGGGTTGGGATGGCTTTTCTCGCAAAAGAAGTGTCGACTGGTTAGCTTGTAGCGTGGTACAGCGTAGTCCATCATGGCCTTATTAATAGTAAATAAAATATATAACTAGGCTCTATGAACTTTTAAATAGGTTCCAGGGGTACACGGGCAGCATTGGTGTGGTCAGTGGAGGAGTATTGCAAGTAGGGGCTGCAGACAGGCTATCAAAGGCCTAAAATAACAAACAGTAGGCAGTCATGGCAGTTTTACATCGGTTACATGGATACACAGGCAGGCACTCCAGGCAGCATTGTGGTCAGTGGAGGAGTATTGCAAGTAGGGGCCGCAGACAGGCTATCAAAGGCCTAAAATAACAAACAATAGGCTCATGGCAGTTTCACAGCGGTTACATGGATACACGGGCAGGCAGCTTGGTGGTGGTGAGTGGAGGAGTATTTAAAGTAGGGACCGCAGACAGGCTTCAAAGGCCTAACATAAGAAAATGGGCTGGCTGTAGGCACTTTATAATTGGTTCCAGGGGTACACGGGCAGCAGTGGTCTGGTCAGTGGAGGAGTATTTAAAGTAGGGACCGCAGACAGGCTTCAAAGGCCTAACATAAGAAAATGGGCTGGCTGTAGGCACTTTATAATTGGTTCCAGGGGTACACGGGCAGCAGTGGTCTGGTCAGTGGAGGAGTATTTAAAGTAGGGACCGCAGACAGGCTATCAAAGGCCTAACATAACAAACAATAGGCTCATGGCAGTTTCACAGCGGTTACATGGATACACGGGCAGGCAGCTTGGTGGTGGTGAGTGGAGGAGTATTTAAAGTAGGGACCGCAGACAGGCTTCAAAGGCCTAACATAAGAAAATGGGCTGGCTGTAGGCACTTTATAATTGGTTCCAGGGGTACACGGGCAGCAGTGGTCTGGTCAGTGGAGGAGTATTTAAAGTAGGGACCGCAGACAGGCTATCAAAGGCCTAACATAACAAACAATAGGCTCATGGCAGTTTCACAGCGGTTACATGGATACACGGGCAGGCAGCTTGGTGGTGGTGAGTGGAGGAGTATTTAAAGTAGGGACCGCAGACAGGCTTCAAAGGCCTAACATAAGAAAATGGGCTGGCTGTAGGCACTTTATAATTGGTTCCAGGGGTACACGGGCAGCAGTGGTCTGGTCAGTGGAGGAGTATTTAAAGTAGGGACCGCAGACAGGCTATCAAAGGCCTAACATAACAAACAATAGGCTCATGGCAGTTTCACAGCGGTTACATGGATACACGGGCAGGCAGCTTGGTGGTGGTGAGTGGAGGAGTATTTAAAGTAGGGACCGCAGACAGGCTTCAAAGGCCTAACATAAGAAAATGGGCTGGCTGTAGGCACTTTATAATTGGTTCCAGGGGTACACGGGCAGCAGTGGTCTGGTCAGTGGAGGAGTATTTAAAGTAGGGACCGCAGACAGGCTATCAAAGGCCTAACATAACAAACAATAGGCTCATGGCAGTTTCACAGCGGTTACATGGATACACGGGCAGGCAGCTTGGTGGTCAGTGGAGGAGTATTTAAAGTAGGGACCGCAGACAGGCTATCAAAGGCCTAAAATAACAAACAATAGGCTCATGGCAGTTTTACAGCGGTTACATGGATACACAGGCAGCTTGGTGGTGAGTGGAGGAGTAGTGCAAGGAGTGTCTGTCCCAGTACTCCCAAAATATAAATAGATGTTAATGTCTCGCAAAACAACCAAAACAAAAAAAAAAGGTGGCATACTTAGGTACAGGGGTGGGCTCATCTACTGAGTTTCTGACATAGTAATTTTGCAGTAACTATTTAATGGTGCCAATATAGGACACAGACACAGACTACTTTAAGTTGCATCATAGATGTCTACAAATTTGTATTGTCAGTGCCAGACATTGAATGATGTCAGCGAATAGACTAAAGATTGGTGGAGCTGTGCGACATAATTTTGCACGTGGTAGAGCACATTTTGAGCTGGGGTAGGGGGGAACTCTCTTGAGGCCGGCGGGACCGCCCCAGGGCCCCTCATGTTACAACGGTGTGTCTGACGTTGGGTGCGCACCACCACCGCCAGAGACACTACATTGTACTATGAGGGACCCAGTAGCAATGCCGTCAACCAAAAGCGAGCACACCCACCTCTTCAGACAAACAGCAGTCTCACGGGTGCTTGCGCCAAGTCGCGATACCACGGCCCCGTGTGGGGAGTTTTGCCATTTAGGGAGGTGTAAACATGTCGTATGCTGTACAATCAGCTGCAGCAAATTAGACATTAGAAAAGTAATTCACAGGCAAGAGCTTTTCATAGGAAAGCTAGGTGTCGGCCGGGCAAGGTGGGGCAAAAGATTTCGAAATCCAGTTGTGGTTCATTTTAATGAATGTTAGATCGTCAACATTTTGGGTAGCCAGACGAGTCCTTTTTTCGGTTAATATTGAACCTGCAGCACTGAATACTCTTTCTGATAGGACACTTGCTGCCGGGCAAGCAAGCTCCTGCAATGCATATTCTGCCAATTCTGGCCAGGTGTCTAATTTGGAGGCCCAGTAATCAAATGGGAATGACGGTTGAGGGAGAACATCGATAAGGGATGAAAAATAGTTAGTAACCATACTGGACAAATGTTGTCTCCTGTCACTTTCAATTGATGCAGCAGTACCTGTCCTGTCTGCGGTCATAGCAAAATCACTCCACAACCTGGTCAGAAAACCCCTCTGTCCAACGCCACTTCTGATGTGTGCACCCCTAACACTCCTAGTCTGCTGCCCCCTGGAGCTCGTGTGAGAACGATCACGTGCGCTGTGTGCTGGGAATGCCTGAAGCAAACGGTCAACAAGAGTTGATTGTTTGGTTGCTAATATTAGTTCCAAGTTCTCATGTGGCATAATATTTTGCAATTTGCCTTTATAGCGTGGATCAAGGAGGCAGGCCAACCAGTAATCGTCATCGTTCATCATTTTCGTAATGCGTGTGTCCCTTTGTAGGATACGTAAGGCATAATCCGCCATGTGGGCCAAAGTTCCACTTGTCAAATCTCCGGTTGTGATTGGTTGAGGGGCAGTTGCAGGCAAATCTACGTCACTTGTGTCCCTCAAAAAACCAGAACCCGGCCGTGACACGCAACCAATTTCCTGTGCCCCCGTGAAAGTTTCCGCATTAAAAATATACTCATCCCCATCATCCTCCTCATCCTCCACCTCCTCTTCGCCCGCTACCTCGTCCTGTACACTGCCCTGACCAGACAATGGCTGACTGTCATCAAGGCTTCCCTCTTCCTCTGGTGCAGACGCCTGCTCCTTTATGTGCGTCAAACTTTGCATCAGCAGACGCATTAGGGGGATGCTCATGCTTATTACGGCGTTGTCTGCACTAACCAGCCGTGTGCATTCCTCAAAACACTGAAGGACTTGACACATGTCTTGTATCTTCGACCACTGCACACCTGACAACTCCATGTCTGCCATCCTACTGCCTGCCCGTGTATCCTCCCACAAATAAATAACAGCACGCCTCTGTTCGCACAGTCTCTGAAGCATGTGCAGTGTTGAGTTCCACCTTGTTGCAACGTCTATGATTAGGCGATGCTGGGGAAGGTTCAAAGACCGCTGATAGGTCTGCATACGGCTGGCGTGTACAGGCGAACGTCGGATATGTGAGCAAAGTGCACGCACTTTGAGGAGCAGGTCGGAGAACCCAGGATAAGTTTTCAATAAGCACTGCACCACCAGGTTTAAGGTGTGAGCCAGGCAAGGAATGTGTTTCAGTTGGGAAAGGGAGATGGCAGCCATGAAATTCCTTCCGTTATCACTCACTACCTTGCCTGCCTCAAGATCTACTGTGCCCAGCCACGACTGCGTTTCTTGTTGCAAGAACTCGGACAGAACTTCCGCGGTGTGTCTGTTGTCGCCCAAACACTTCATAGCCAATACAGCCTGCTGACGCTTGGCAGTAGCTGGCCCATAATGGGACAACTGGTGTGCAACAGTGTCATCTGCCGATGGAGTGGTTGGCCGACTGCGTTCTGTGGAAGAGCTGTAGCTTCTGCAGGAGGACGAGGAGGAGGAGGAGGGGGTGCGAACGCCTACAGCCAACTGTTTCCTAGACCGTGGGCTAGGCACAACTGTCCCTAAATTGATGTCGCCTGTGGACCCTGCATCCACCACATTCACCCAGTGTGCCGTGATGGACACATAACGTCCCTGGCCATGCCTACTGGTCCATGCATCTGTAGTCAGGTGCACCTTTGTACTCACAGATTGCCTGAGTGCATGGACGATGCGCTGTTTAACATGCTGGTGCAGGGCTGGGATGGCTTTTCTGGAAAAAAAGTGTCGACTGGGTAGCTCGTATCGTGGTTCAGCGTACTCCATCAGGGCTTTGAAAGCTTCGCTTTCAACTAACCGGTAGGGCATCATCTCTAACGAGATTAGTCTAGCTATGTGGGCGTTAAAACCCTGTGTACGCGGATGCGAGGATAAGTACTTCCTTTTTCTAACCAGAGTCTCATGTAGGGTGAGCTGGACTGGAGAGCTGTAGATCGTGGAACTTTCGGGTGTGCCGGTGTACATGGCAGACTGAGAGACGGTTGGAGACGGTATTGTTTCCGCCGGTGCCCTAGATGCAATATTTCCTCCTACAAAACTGGTGATTCCCTGACCCTGACTGCTTTTGGCTGGCAAAGAAACCTGCACAGATACTGCCGGTGGTGCGGAAAATGGTGGCCTTACAGTGACGGAAGGGATGTTGCGTTGCTGACTAGCTTCATTGGCCGAGGGTGCTACAACCTTGAGGGACGTTTGGTAGTTAGTCCAGGCTTGAAAATGCATGGTGGTTAAGTGTCTATGCATGCAACTAGTATTTAGACTTTTCAGATTCTGACCTCTGCTTAAGCTAGTTGAACATTTTTGACAGATGACTTTGCGCTGATCAGTTGGATGTTGTTTAAAAAAATGCCAGACTGCACTCTTCCTAGACTCTGATCCCTTTTCAGGGATTGCAGACTGAGCTTTAACCGGATGGCAACGCTGTGCTCCAACAGGTTTTGGCTTTGACACGCGTTTTGGTCCAGATACGGGCCCGGCAGATGGAACCTGTTGCGATGTTGATGCCTGCTGCGGCCCCTCCTCCACCTCCGCTTCTGAACTACTGCCGCCTGCACCCTGTTCCCCCAATGGCTGCCAATCGGGGTCAATAACTGGGTCATCTATTACCTCCTCTTCGAGCTCGTGTGCAACTTCGTCTGTGTCACTGTGTCGGTCGGTGGTATAGCGTTCGTGGCGGGGCAACATAGTCTCATCAGGGTCTGATTGTGGATCTGTACCCTGAGAGGGCAATGTGGTGGTCTGAGTCAAAGGAGCAGCATAGTACTCTGGCTGTGGCTGTGCATCAGTGCACTCCATGTCAGAATATACTTGTAATGGGCATGGCCTGTTAAATGTTTCACTTTCTAAGCCAGGGACGGTATGTGTAAAGAGCTCCATGGAGTGACCCGTTGTGTCGCCTGCTGCATCCTTCTCTCTTGTTGTAGTTTTTGCTGAGGAGGACAAGGAAGCGACTTGTCCCTGACCGTGAACATCCACAAGCGACGCGCTGCTTTTACATTTACCAGTTTCGGAAGAGGAGGCAAAAGAGCTAGAGGCTGAGTCTGCAATGTAAGCCAAAACTTGCTGTTGCTGCTCCGCCTTTAAAAGCGGTTTTCCTACTCCCAGAAAAGAGAGCGTTCGAGGCCTTGTGTAGCCTGACGACGAAACTGGCTCCACAGCTCCAGACTTAGGTGGAATATTTTTATCCCCACGACCACCTGATGCTCCACTACCACTACCATCATTACCAGCTGACAATGAACGCCCACGACGACCTCTTGCACCAGACTTCCTCATTGTTTTAAAATCTTAACCAAAGTAACTTTATTTGTTGCTGTCAAACAACTTACACGGTGAGCTATAACTTCAGTATGATTTCAATATCCCTTAACAGGTTGGTGAGACCACAAGGAAAATCAGGCACAATGTTACACACTCTGTTTTCTGTGGCACAAAATCACAGAGATGACACACACGCAGGACTGTCACTCAAGCACTAATGTCAATATTAATCTCCCACCTAATTTATTTATTTTTTTTTCTCAGGGAGACTTTAGAAACCAAATAATATTAAAAAAAAAAAAAAAAAAGGCTTTCTATGGCCCACAATTAGAGAGAGAGAGGTGGCACAACCAGGAGTCAAGACTGGCGCACAAGCTGAAAGGGCAATATTACTCTCCCACTGTTTTTTATGTTTTTTTTGTTTTTTTCAGGGAGACTTTAGAAACCAAATAATATTAAAAAAACCAAAAAATAAATAGGCTTTCTATGGCCCACTGAATGAAAGGGAGAGAGGTGGCACACCCAGGAGTCAAGACTGGCACACAAGCTGAAAGGGCAATATTACTCTCCCACTGTTTTTTTATGTATTTTTTGTTTTTTCAGGGAGACTTTAGAAACCCAATAATATTTAAAAAAAAAAATAAATAGGCTTTCTATGGCCCACTGAATGAGAGGGAGAGAGGTGGCACACCCAGGAGTCAAGACTGGCACACAAGCTGAAAGGGCAATATTATTCTCCCACTGTTTTTTTAGGTTTTTTTTTTTTTTTTCAGGGAGAATTAGAAACCAAATAATATTAAAAAAAAAAAAATAAATAGGCTTTCTATGGCCCACTGAATGAGAGGGAGAGAGGTGGCACACCCAGGAGTCAAGACTGGCACACAAGCTGAAAGGGCAATATTACTCTCCCACTGTTTTTTTAGGTTTTTTTTTTTTTTTCAGGGAGAATTAGAAACCAAATAATATTAAAAAAAAAAAAAAAATAGGCTTTCTATGGCCCACTGAATGAGAGGGAGAGAGGTGGCACACCCAGGAGTCAAGACTGGCACACAAGCTGAAAGGGCAATATTACTCTCCCACTGTTTTTTTAGGTTTTTTTTTTTTTTTCAGGGAGAATTAGAAACCAAATAATATTAAAAAAAAAAAAAAATAGGCTTTCTATGGCCCACTGAATGAGAGGGAGAGAGGTGGCACACCCAGGAGTCAAGACTGGCACACAAGCTGAAAGGGCAATATTACTCTCCCACTGTTTTTTTAGGTTTTTTTTTTTTTTCAGGGAGACTTTAGAAACCAAATAATATTAAAAAAAAAAAAAAAAAAAAAATAGGCTTGCTATAGCCCACTGAATGAGAGATAGCACACACAGCAGTGGCACACAAGCCCTGACTGAGGCCAATATTTTTCTCCCACTGATTGATGTAGTGTTTTTGTGTTGAGGTAGAATTTAGAACACAAATCACGGAAAAAATAAATAGGCTTTCTATGGCCCACTGAATGAAAGGGAGAGAGGTGGCACACCCAGGAGTCAAGACTGGCACACAAGCTGAAAGGGCAATATTACTCTCCCACTGTTTTTTTATGTATTTTTTGTTTTTTCAGGGAGACTTTAGAAACCCAATAATATTTAAAAAAAAAAATAAATAGGCTTTCTATGGCCCACTGAATGAGAGGGAGAGAGGTGGCACACCCAGGAGTCAAGACTGGCACACAAGCTGAAAGGGCAATATTATTCTCCCACTGTTTTTTTAGGTTTTTTTTTTTTTTTTCAGGGAGAATTAGAAACCAAATAATATTAAAAAAATAAAATAAATAGGCTTTCTATGGCCCACTGAATGAGAGGGAGAGAGGTGGCACACCCAGGAGTCAAGACTGGCACACAAGCTGAAAGGGCAATATTACTCTCCCACTGTTTTTTTAGGTTTTTTTTTTTTTCAGGGAGACTTTAGAAACCAAATAATATTAAAAAAAAAAAAAAAAAAAAAAAAAATAGGCTTGCTATAGCCCACTGAATGAGAGATAGCACACACAGCAGTGGCACACAAGCCCTGACTGAGGCCAATATTTTTCTCCCACTGATTGATGTAGTGTTTTTGTGTTGAGGTAGAATTTAGAACACAAATCACGGAAAAAATAAATAGGCTTTCTATGGCCCACTGAATGAAAGGGAGAGAGGTGGCACACCCAGGAGTCAAGACTGGCACACAAGCTGAAAGGGCAATATTACTCTCCCACTGTTTTTTTATGTATTTTTTGTTTTTTCAGGGAGACTTTAGAAACCCAATAATATTTAAAAAAAAAAAAAAATAGGCTTTCTATGGCCCACTGAATGAGAGGGAGAGAGGTGGCACACCCAGGAGTCAAGACTGGCACACAAGCTGAAAGGGCAATATTACTCTCCCACTGTTTTTTTATGTATTTTTTGTTTTTTCAGGGAGACTTTAGAAACCCAATAATATTTAAAAAAAAAAATAAATAGGCTTTCTATGGCCCACTGAATGAGAGGGAGAGAGGTGGCACACCCAGGAGTCAAGACTGGCACACAAGCTGAAAGGGCAATATTATTCTCCCACTGTTTTTTTAGGTTTTTTTTTTTTTTTTCAGGGAGAATTAGAAACCAAATAATATTAAAAAAAAAAAATAAATAGGCTTTCTATGGCCCACTGAATGAGAGGGAGAGAGGTGGCACACCCAGGAGTCAAGACTGGCACACAAGCTGAAAGGGCAATATTACTCTCCCACTGTTTTTTTAGGTTTTTTTTTTTTTCAGGGAGACTTTAGAAACCAAATAATATTAAAAAAAAAAAAAAAAAAAAAAAAAAATAGGCTTGCTATAGCCCACTGAATGAGAGATAGCACACACAGCAGTGGCACACAAGCCCTGACTGAGGCCAATATTTTTCTCCCACTGATTGATGTAGTGTTTTTGTGTTGAGGTAGAATTTAGAACACAAATCACGGAAAAAATAAATAGGCTTTCTATGGCCCACTGAATGAAAGGGAGAGAGGTGGCACACCCAGGAGTCAAGACTGGCACACAAGCTGAAAGGGCAATATTACTCTCCCACTGTTTTTTTATGTATTTTTTGTTTTTTCAGGGAGACTTTAGAAACCCAATAATATTTAAAAAAAAAAATAAATAGGCTTTCTATGGCCCACTGAATGAGAGGGAGAGAGGTGGCACACCCAGGAGTCAAGACTGGCACACAAGCTGAAAGGGCAATATTATTCTCCCACTGTTTTTTTAGGTTTTTTTTTTTTTTTCAGGGAGAATTAGAAACCAAATAATATTAAAAAAAATAAATAAATAGGCTTTCTATGGCCCACTGAATGAAAGGGAGAGAGGTGGCACACCCAGGAGTCAAGACTGGCACACAAGCTGAAAGGGCAATATTACTCTCCCACTGTTTTTTTATGTATTTTTTGTTTTTTCAGGGAGACTTTAGAAACCCAATAATATTAAAAAAAAAAAATAAATAGGCTTTCTATGGCCCACTGAATGAGAGGGAGAGAGGTGGCACACCCAGGAGTCAAGACTGGCACACAAGCTGAAAGGGCAATATTACTCTCCCACTGTTTTTTTAGGTTTTTTTTTTTTTTCAGGGAGACTTTAGAAACCAAATAATATTAAAAAAAAAAAAAAAAAAAAAAATAGGCTTGCTATAGCCCACTGAATGAGAGATAGCACACACAGCAGTGGCACACAAGCCCTGACTGAGGCCAATATTTTTCTCCCACTGATTGATGTAGTGTTTTTGTGTTGAGGTAGATTTTAGAACACAAATCACGGAAAAAATAAATAGGCTTTCTATGGCCCACTCAGTGAGAGATGGCACACACAGGGATGGCACTGTAGCAGAAATGCCAATCTTAATCTCCCACAAAAAAAAAACAAACAAAAAAAAAAAACTGTCCTACAATTACTATCTCCCTGCAGTAATGTAAGCCAGGTATGGCAGGCAGCAATAGGAGTGGACTGATGCACAAATTAAATAAAAAGTGTGGACAAACAAAAAAGATAGCTGTGCAGAAAGGAAGGAACAAGAGGATATGTGCTTTGAAAAAAGCAGTTGGTTTCCACAGTGGCGTACACACAGCAATACAGCTATCACGGAGCCTTCTAGGGCAGCCCAATGAGCTACAGCGCTGAGGGGAAAAAAAAAAAAAAATAGCTTCCACAGTCCCTGCACACCGAAGGTGGTGTTGGACAGTGGAAATCGCTGCAGCACAAGCGGTTTGGTGGTTAGTGGACCCTGCCTAACGCTCTCCCTGCTTCTGATGAAGCGGCAGCAACCTGTCCCTAAGCTCAGATCAGCAGCAGTAAGATGGCGGTCGGCGGGAACGCCCCTTTATAGCCCCTGTGACGCCGCAGACAGCAAGCCAATCACTGCAATGCCCTTCTCTAAGATGGTGGGGACCAGGATCTATGTCATCACGCTGCCCACACTCTGCGTTCACCTTCATTGGCTGAGAAATGGCGCTTTTCGCGTCATTGAAACGCGACTTTGGCGCGAAAGTCGCGTACCGCATGGCCGACAAGCACAGGGGTCGGATCGGGTTTCATGAGACGCCGACTTAGCCAAAAGTCGGCGACTTTTGAAAATGATCGACCCGTTTCGCTCAACCCTACTGATCACCACTCACGTGGTTTGTGCAGTACTCAAAGTTCTCAAGAACCTCATAAATGTCAGCGATCCACACCCACTTTACAGTTGTTATGTGTGGTGGCTGACTCTCAGTCTGATGGGCATGTTGAAACTGGCATTCAGCTACTGCTTTATGCTGCTCACTAATCCTCGCTTTGGAGTGGCCAAGCTTGGGTCATATGTCTCCTGTGACTAATAATGGCGGGAGGAAGGAGAACCAGCTTCAGGATTGGATGGTCCAGCCTTCTGTTTATCGACAATAGACTGGGTGGTCATGGTAGATTTCTTGCTGCTTGACAAATGCGTAGAGGCCTTGTCTGTTATCCAAGACAGAATCTGCTCTGGCTCTACTGGCTTCCACACACGTTTACGTTCCAGACTGGGAAATTTTTCCAGGAACATAGTGGATGCATCAAGCTTCTTCTGACCTGCCACAGACTCAGTGCCTTCTCACGCACCACTGACAACACCACTTCTACATCTCTGTCCATTAACAACAGGCTTTCTTGGCATTTTGGGTTTTGCTCACAGATTTTCAGATATTGATGGCACAAGCCAAACTAGCTGTTAGAGCCAAAATAGTGGGAAAATGGCCTGGTGCATGTTTGGTAGCAGGGGCTTCCACACACGTTTATGTTCCAGACTGGGAAATTTTTCCAGGAAAATAGTGGATGCATCAAGCTTCTTCTGACCTGCCACAGACTCAGTGCCTTCTCACGCACCACTGACAACACCACTTCTATGTCCCTGTCCATTAACAACAGGCTTTCTTGGCATTTTGGGTTTTGCTCATAGATTTTCAGATGTTGATGGCGCAAGCCAAGCTAGCTGTCACAGCCAAAATAGTGGGGAAAATGGCCTGGTGCATGCTTGGTAGCAGGCAGTAGGAAATGTTTGGACTACTGCTTTGCGTAGGGCACTAACCGCCTTTTTAAGTGGACTAATGTGGACACAAGAAGCCAGGCTCTGACCCCAATATCAGCAGGGAAAATAGACCGGTGCTTTAAAAAAAAAAGGCAGCACTAAATGCTAGTACTCTGTGTGCAGGAAAAATATTGCTTTGCTTCTAACAAGAGCTGTTTTAAGATGGATACTGGAAGGACACTTCAACCTCTCCCTACCTAATACACAATCTCTCCCTCCCCGTACTCTGACTTTGTTGTGTGTCTTAAGCTATGAAAAGAACTATTTTTGGTGGTATTAGGGAGCTAGTGACCGCCTCCTTTAAACTGTCCCTGCTCGAGTATCTCTCTCCCCCTACTCTGCACTGACCTAGTATACACTGCAGGTAGCCCTGAAAAGGGCTTTTGTATTATCAAGAGGCCTAAAGACTCTCGCTAGCAGCTGAGTGATCTCTCCCTATGCTTGTAGAACTTAGGCTCCGGATGCAATGTGCGCAAAATGGCGATGCAAGGGCTTCAATAGATCCTATTACACTGGGAGGCCAGCCAATCATAGTAATGCCACAACTAAGAAGTCTGAAGCATTACTGTGATTGGTTAAGCAGCCCAACTTGATTAGTGGCTGCAAAGGAGGCACCAAAACTGCAGGGCAGGACATCCAAATAGAGCGAGGCGAGCACACAAAAACTCGCAATGTAACGAGTAACCTGAATACCGTATTATCTGTGCGAATAGTAACGAATACACTCGCTCATCACTAGTTGCTACCTCTGGATGGAGCCCCACATACCTGTAAATGGTAACTCCCTTTGAACGGTTGTTTCTCAGAGAATCGCCTCAGACTCACTTGATCTATCTCATATATAGTTTCCTAAACCAATCATCCTCTTCTATGGACCCTAACTTTATCCAAGCATGGGGAAACGAATTACACATTACCTTCTCAGAAGAAAACAAACAAAAAACATATCTACCTACTATATAATTGTCTAAGGGTCACTTCCGTCTATCTGTCTGTCCTTCTGTCTGTCTGTCTGTCACAGATATTCATTGGTCGCGGCCTCTGTCTGTCATGGAAATCCAATTCGCTGATTGGTCGTGGCAAAACGGCCATGACCAATCAGCGACGGGCACAGTCCAGCGGCAAAATGGCCGCTCCATACTCCCCTCCAGTCAGCGCTCACACAGGGTTAATGGCAGCGGTAACAGACCGCGTTATGCCTCGGGTAACGCACTCCGTTAACGCTGCTATTAACCCTGTGTGACCAACTTTTTACTATTGATGCTGCCTATGCGGCATCAATAGTAAAAAGATCTAATGTTAAAAATAATAAAAAAAATAAAAAATAGTTATATACTCACTGTCTGTCGACACATCCAGAACCGGCCTTTCCCGCTCCTCGCCCCGGTGACTGCTCCATGCATTGCGGTCTCGCGAGATGATGACATAGCGGTCTCGCGAGACTGCTACGTCATCATCTCGCGAGACCGCAATGCACTCTTGGGACCAGAGCATGCGAGGAGCATCAGTAAACGCTTCGCCTGGATCCAGGGCCAACGGAAGGTGAGTATATAACTATTTTTTATTTTAATTCTTTTTTTTAACAGGGATATGATGCCCACATTGCTATATACTGCGTTGGCTGTGCAATATACTACGTGGGCTGTGCAATATACTACATGGGCTGTGCAATGTACTACATGGGCTGTGCAATGTACTGCGTGGGCTGTGAAATATACTACGTGGGCTGTGCAATATACTACATGGGCTGTGCAACATACTGCTTGGGCTGTGCAATATACTGCGTGGGCTGTGCTATATACTGCGTGGGCTGTGCAATATACTACATGGGCTGTGCGATATACTGCATGGGCTGTGCAATGTACTACGTGGGCTGTGCAATGTACTACGTGGGCTGTGCAATATACTGCGTGGGCTGTGCAATATACTACGTGGGCTGTGCAATATACTATGTGGGCTGTGCAATATACTACATGGGCTGTGCAATGTACTACATGGGCTGTGCAATATACTACATGGGCTGTGCAATGTACTACATGGGCTGTGCAATGTACTGAGTGGGCTGTGAAATATACTACGTGGGCTGTGCAACATACTGCTTGGGCTGTGCAATATACTGCGTGGGCTGTGCTATATACTGCGTGGGCTGTGCAATATACTACATGGGCTGTGCGATATACTGCATGGGCTGTGCAATGTACTACGTGGGCTGTGCAATGTACTACGTGGGCTGTGCAATATACTGCGTGGGCTGTGAAATATACTACGTGGGCTGTGCAATATACTACATGGGCTGTGCAACATACTGCTTGGGCTGTGCAATATACTGCGTGGGCTGTGCTATATACTGCGTGGGCTGTGCAATATACTACATGGGCTGTGCGATATACTGCATGGGCTGTGCAATGTACTACGTGGGCTGTGCAATGTACTACGTGGGCTGTGCAATATACTGCATGGGCTGTGCAATATACTGCGTGGGCTGTGCAATATACTACATGGGCTGTGCGATATACTGCATGGGCTGTGCAATGTACTACGTGGGCTGTGCAATGTACTACGTGGGCTGTGCAATGTACTGCGTGGGCTGTGAAATATACTACGTGGGCTGTGCAATATACTACATGGGCTGTGCAACATACTGCTTGGGCTGTGCAATATACTGCGTGGGCTGTGCTATATACTGCGTGGGCTGTGCAATATACTACATGGGCTGTGCGATATACTGCATGGGCTGTGCAATGTACTACGTGGGCTGTGCAATGTACTACGTGGGCTGTGCAATATACTGCGTGGGCTGTGCAATATACTACGTGGGCTGTGCAATATACTATGTGGGCTGTGCAATATACTACATGGGCTGTGCAATGTACTACATGGGCTGTGCAATATACTACATGGGCTGTGCAATGTACTACATGGGCTGTGCAATGTACTGCGTGGGCTGTGAAATATACTACGTGGGCTGTGCAACATACTGCTTGGGCTGTGCAATATACTGTGTGGGCTGTGCTATATACTGCGTGGGCTGTGCAATATACTACATGGGCTGTGCGATATACTGCATGGGCTGTGCAATGTACTACGTGGGCTGTGCAATGTACTACGTGGGCTGTGCAATATACTGCGTGGGCTGTGCAATATACTACGTGGGCTGTGCAATATACTATGTGGGCTGTGCAATATACTACATGGGCTGTGCAATGTACTACGTGGGCTGTGCAATATACTGCGTGGGCTGTGCTATATACTATGTGGGCTGTGCAATATACTACATGGGCTGTGTTATACACTACGTGGCCTGTGTTATGCACTACATGGCCTGTGTTATACACTATGTGGGCTGTGTTATACACTACGTGGGCTGTGTTATACACTACGTGGGCTGTGTTATATACTGCGTGCGAGGGCTGTTATATACTACGTGAGCTGTGTTATATGCTACGTGGGCTGTTACAAACTACGTGGCTGTGTTTTATGCTATGTGGGCTCTATTACACTCCGTGGGCTGTGCTATATACTATGTGGCTGTGCTATATACTTCATGGGCTGTTATATACTCCGTGGGCTGTGCTATATACTACGTGGCTGTGCAATATACTACGTGGCTGTGCAATATACTCCGTGGGCTGTGCTATATACTCCGTGGGCTGTGCTATATACTACATGGCTGTGCTATATACTACATGGCTGTGCTATATACTATGTGGCTGTGCAACATACTACGTGACTGTGCTATTTACTACATGGGCTGTTATATACTACATGGCCGGCCGTGAACAATCAGCAACAGGAGCAGTCCAGCAAATTGGCGCAGGATTTGAACCACGCTTCGCTAATTCGTCGCGGCCGGCCGAATCCTGTGTATTCAATGTATTATTCTAAAATCTTCATAAATAAACTACATACATATTCTAGAATACCCGATGCATTAGAATCGGGCTACCATCTAGTCTATATATATTGTATAATTGTCTAAGGGTCTGTTTGTCTGTAACCGAAATCCCGCGCCCGGCCGGCCTCGACCAATCAGCGTGCATAAATAAACTACATACTTATACTAGAACGAGAATAACATAAAGTACAGTCTGTGAGGGAGAGAATAACATGGAGGACAGTCTGCGAGGGAGAGAATAACATGGAGAACAGTCTGTGAGGGAGAGAATAACATGGAGGACAGTCTGTGAGGGAGAAAATAACATAGAGGACAGTCTGTGAGGGAGAGAATAACATGAAGGACAGTCTGTGAGGGAGAGAATAACATGGAGGACAGTCTGTGAGGGAGAGAATAACATGGGGGACAGTCTGTGAGGGAGAAAATAACATGGAGGACAGTCTGTGAGGGAGAGAATAACATGGAGGACAGTCTGTGAAGGAGAGAATAACATGGAGGACAGTCTGTGAGGGAGAGAGTAACATGGAGGACAGTGTGTGAGGGAGAGAATAACATGGAGGACAGTGTGTGAGGGAGAGAATAACATGGAGGACAGTGTGTGAGGGAGAGAATAACATGGAGGACAGTGTGTAAGGGAGAGAATAATATGGAGGACAGTGTGTGAGGGAGAGAACAACATGGAGGACAGTGTGTAAGGGAGAGAATAAAAATGTTCCCCGTTTTTAAGTTTATCATATGGTAAAATAAATGGTGTCTTTGAAAACTATAAGTCATCCTAGAGAAAACAAGCTGTCATACAGCGATAGATGACTAATAAAGTTTTGACTCTTAAAATAAAGACAGGAGAAAAACAATGGCAGTGTGTCCAATGGGTTAAAACATAAATGTAAGCACCAATGTTTATATGAATACTAGATGGTGGCCCGATTCTAACGTATATCTTAATCGTAACACAGACGTAATCGTCTAATTCTGTGTGTTTGTCTGTAACGGAAATCCAGCGTCGCTGATTGGTCTCGCCAGCTGCCCGCGACCAATCAGCGACAGGCGCAGTCTGGCCGTGAATTGTCACGGGATTTGAACCATGCTTCGCTGATTGGTCGCGCCCGGCCGGCTGCGACCAATCAGTGACAGGCGCAGTCTGGCCACGAATTGGCGCAGGATTTGAACCACGCTTCGCTGATTGGTCGCGACCAATCAGCGATATTGGCTCGAGATTTAAACCCCGCTGCGCTGATTGGACGCACCCGGCCAGCCGCGACCAATCAGTGATATAGGGGTGGGATTTAAACACCGCTTCACTGATAATGTATATATTTTACCCAGAAAATCCTGTGTATTCATTGCATTAACTACATACATATTCTAGAATACCCGATGCGTTAGAATCGGGCCACCATCTAGATTAATAATAATAATAATAATCTTTATTTATGTAGCGCCAACAAATTCCTCAGTGCTTTACAGTTTAACAATTTCAAACATAACAGTCATAAGTAACAATGTGAACAATACAATAATTAAAGCAAAATAAGACGACTCTGCTCGTGAGAGCTTTCAATCTACAATGAGGTGGGGGAGATACAAAGTACAGGTGTGTATTTACAATGATGGTCCAGCCATCTTCAGGGGGTGGGGGATAGATGGAGATAGTGAATGGGCTACACACACACAATCATAAAATGACTTTGATTAGGGAACCTGATAGGCCGCTCTGAACAAATGTGTTTTGAGGGAGTGCCTAAAACTATGCAAATTGTGGATGGTCCTAATATCTTGGGGTAGAGCATTCCAGAGGATTGGCGCAGCACGGGAGAAGTCTTGGAGTTGGGAGTGGGAGGTACCGATTAGAGCAGAGGTTAGTCGAAAGTCGTTTGCAGAGCGCAACGGTCGGTTAGGCCGATAGACAGAAATGAGGGAGGAGATGTAAGGGGGTGTTGCACTGTGGAGAACTTTGTGGATGAGAACAAGTTCTTTGAATTGTATCCTGTAATGAATGGGCAGCCAGTATAACGACTGGCGAAGAGTGGACACGTCTGAATACCGATTAGCCAGATGGACAACCCTGGCTGCTGCATTAACGATAGACTGGAGAGGGGAAAGTCGAGTGAGAGGGAGGCCAATTAATAGAGAATTGCAGTAGTCCAGGCGGGAGTGGATCAGGGCAACAGTGGGGTTTTTTGTTGTTTCCATGGTGAGAAAAGGCCGTTTCTAGAGATGTTCTTTAGGTGTAAGCGGCAAGAGCGGGCAAGAGATTGTATATGGGAGAGGGAAATGTCAGATTTAGGGAGGTTGGTAGATGGCAGGAGCAGAAGAAGTTCAGTTTTGGAGAGGTTGAGTTTCAGATAGAGTGCAGACATGATGTTGGAGACTGCGGACAGTCACTGGCGTTCTGTAGTACAGTGGGGGTAAGGTCAGGGGATGACGTGTATAGCTGTGTGTCATCAGTGTAAAGATGGTACTGAAAGCCAAATCTGCTGATGGTCTGTCCAATTGGGGCCGTGTAGAGAGAGAAGAGAAGGGGGCCAAGGACTGAGCCCTGAGGTACCCCGGCAGTGAGAGGAAGAGGAGATGAAGTGGAGCTGGAGAACAGAACAATGAAGGAGCGGTCAGAAAAATAGGAGGAGAACCAGGAGAGAGCAGTGTCCTTAATGCCTAGTGACTGGAGCCTAGAGAGTAGGAGAGGGTGGTCAACAGTGTTGAAAGCTGCAGAAAGGTTGAGCAGAATGAGCAGAGAGTGGACACCATTGCATTTTGCTGTCAGAAGGTCATTGGTCACTTTGATGAGTGCAGATTCTGTCGAATGTAGGGGGCGAAAACCGGACTGTGAAGGGTCTAGGAAGGAATGAGTAGAGGTAAAAGGTAAGGTGGGAGTAGATCAGGCGCTCCAAGAGTTTAGAAATGAAGGGGAGATTGGAGACTGGTCTGTGGTTATTTGTGCAGGATGGGTCAAGGGTGGGTTTCTTTAGTAATGGAGTAATGATAGAGTGTTTGAAGGAGGAGGGGAAAATGCCAGAGGAGAGGGAGAGATTAAAGATTGTAGTTAGGTGAGTTGTGACAACTGGACAGAGAGACTGGAGGAGATGAGGGGGAATGGGGTCAGTAGTGCATGCAGTCAGACAAGAAGAAGAGAGGAGCCTGGAGACTTCTTCTGTGATGGGATCGAATGTGGAGAGTGAGCCAGGGGAAATGCAGGGAGGGATGGGAGTGACTGCACTTAGTGGCTGGGAGCGGATTTCTTGACCCATAAAATGTCAGCGGCAGGATATGCCCAAGAAAGAAATTACAAGATTATGAATACAATGTTTCCAACTGTGCCTGATACATGCTGGCGCTGCGGAATAGAGAGAGGAACAATGATCCATATATGGTGGAACTGTGACAAAATAGAGCCTTTTTGGGAGGGGGTGTATTCGGCCTATCTTAAGATCACAGGAGAGAAGATTCCCCCTGTACCCCAGATAGCCCTCCTTTCAGTACTTCCAGGATCTATTAGATCACAAAAACGGAGTCTCCCACGTTTTTGCCTGATTGCAGCACGCTCTGTGATTCCCAGACATTGGCAATCAATAGCAATCCCATCTATATCTGAATAGCAGCAAGAGCTGTCACTCATATGCTACATGGAGGAACTATCCGCAGAAGCATCTGGAGACTACAACAAATTTATCCAAGTCTGACGGCCCTGGATGCAATTCAGGGATTCACCGAACTTCCAATCATTATTTACCTGATCAAGACTATTACTGTAGTAGGTGACATCAGCTGCACAAGCTCTCCTCCACCCTTTTTTCTCCCTCTCTCTCCTCCTCTCTCTCTCTTCCCTCTTCCTTCCTCCTTTCCCTTTCACCATTCATTTATCTCTTAGTAAAATCATTTACAATATACAGTTATTGGGTCAATCTTGCATTCTAATGCAAATTGTTAAGATAATACCCGACTCTTGTTATTGTTATGCAAGGTATTTCTAAACACAATTAACATAGGATGTAGTGTCTTAGTTCTAGGACAGATCAGTCACATGCCTCCTTAGAACCCACAATCAATCAAAATTTATAAAAGGAACAGACTTAAGAGAGAGGGGGAAAGAGAAGAAAAAAAAAAGAAATGAAGTAAAAAGACAGCTATTCGCATACGTTATCTATTGTTTTGAAATATTCTTGGCAATATCTTGGCTTAATTGCCTTTGTTAGGGCCCTGCGCATCCGGGATTCTTATGTTTATTGTAAAATGTCTGTTTGTTATGTGAGAAAATGTAATAAAAGTTTGAATAATAAATTAGCAAGATACATGGCTGTGCCCCCCTTCTGATCACACATTTTAGTTAAAAGATTGTTATAATTAAAGGGGTATGCTCATCTTCTGTATTCAGCAGCACTTCGCTTCTCTTCCTTCTGGCTTCCTGTTTGCCAGGGGTGATGCGCTCATAAAGATTGACAATTCACACCAATGACATGTGGGGCTGCTAGTCTGAACGGTGTGGTCTCCATGCTGCTAACAAAGGCAGCTTTGCTTCTGCGCATTATCAGACTAGTGCTGGGACACTGAAGCTGGCTGAGACAAAAAAGTCGGGCAATTTCAGAGTGGCACTTGCAAGCTGTTTAGCAAACAGATTGCATGCACATGCTTCTTGTCTAAAAGGTGGCCGAAAAACTAGGCAATTTGCTGTTTTCTACAGAATCAAAAATCCCTTTGTTCTTGAGAACAGAGAGCATTTTTAATAAGCAGTAAATTGCAAAGCCCACTGCTAGTTCATTTATTGTGTGCTAAAATTGCATCCAATTTAATTCAGAATTAGACTCAACTTGGTGTGATCCTGTAGGTCCTGTATTTCCATGGCAGTCACCTGGCATCCATGTACATTGATGTTACGCTCGCGCCATGGCTGGCTGGCGTGAGCATGGGGGTGTGGCCCCACTGTGCTACAAATCTGACTACCCTTGAAGGGGCGTGGCTAAGCAGTTACCTTGGTGTTCACTGGAGCCTCTGATGGTGAGATCAGGCTTGTGTGGCAGGTAGCTGCCAAGTACCACTCCAGGGTGGTGTCTGGCTGTAGCTGTTGATCCCACTGGAGGACAGAACACTGGCAGGCAGGCGGGCATGGCTGAGACACCTGCAGGCAGGCAGGCACGGCTGAGACACTGGCAGGCAGGCATGGCTGAGACACTGGCAGGCAGGTGGGCACGGCTCAGACACTGGCAGGCAGGCACGGCTGAGACACTGGCAGGCAGGCACGGCTGAGACACTGGCATGCGGGCATGGCTGAGACACTGGCAGGCGGGCACGGCTGGGACAGAAGGGACAGGAACTGACTCAGAAGGCACAGGAACACGGGCAGGTGTGAGTGGTATATGGGAACAGGTAAAGACCGGTACACACTGGAGGAGCAGGGACTGATTCGGGAAGGACAGGAACATGGACAGGTGTGAGTTGCATATGGCAACAGGTAGGGACCGGCTCAGACTGGAAGGACAAAGACCCGTGAGGTGCGGAACGAGAGTGGAGCAAAACCACAGGAGGCAGACAAAGAGCAGAACCGCAAGGATCAGGGAAGGGCAGAACCGCAAGGAGCGGAGCAGGGCAGAACCAGACCGCAAAGCGAGAGAAGAGCGGAACCGCAGAGCAAGAGCAGAGGGGGACCACAGAGTGAGAGCAGAGCGGGACCACAGAGTGAGAGCAGAGCTGGGCCGCAGAGCGAGAGCAGAGAAGAAAAGCAGAGCAAGAGCAGGGCAGACGGAGAAGACACAAGGATACACACAGCAGGAAAAGGAAGCCACAGACAAGGAAACAAACAGATATAGGTTAGGACTGAGTTCAGACAAGGTCAGGTACAGGAACAGGATCTAGGTCACAAGCCAGAGTAAGCTGCCCTCAGGAGGGCAGGAAACAAGGTACACAAAGCCCAGAGACAGATCTGGGCATGCAGCCCCAGAGAAGGCAGAAACAAGGCAAGACCTGACACCTCAGTAGCAAGACACTAACTGAGGGAAATAGTTGCTCAGGCATTCCCCTATTGGTGGGAATGCCTTAAGTACCTGACGCCTCTTGGCAATTGGCTGGGGACACCTTAGGAAGGTGCACACTGACTCTATGAGAACCAGGAATTGCCGCCCCCTATACACAAAGCCAGGAAGCATGCACAGAGCAAGCAGGAAACATGAGGCACACAGCATGGAGCTGGCAGAAGACAGAACTGGCCTGAAGTAGTGAGTAAGTTGGGGTGATGGGAGGCCATGCAGTGATGCCGGCAGGGTTGTTACAATTGATAAGTGATGTGATTTACATAGATGTAACCTAATTAAAGCACTTTGATGTCCATTTATTGTTATATTTGATTATATTTCATAATAATATGAAAAAGAGCTTATAACTGAGCGAGATCCATGTCTGTGCCTTTCCCCTCTTTACACAGATCCTGTAATCTGACATCGTCATGCTTCAAAACATCTTAACACTCATAACATATGTCCACTAAAAAAGTGTTGCCATATTCTGGCCATAAAAAGCTAACTTTTTTACCACCAGGACAGTTTATGTACATAGTGAGAAATAGTGAAGAGTGAGTGTGCTCATTACTCGAGATTTCCGAGCATGCTCGGGTGTTCTCCGATTATCTTGGGCGTGCTCGTAGATATTATGTTTGTGTCCCCGCAGCTGCATGATTTGTGGCTGTTAGACAACCTGAACACATGCAGGGATTGCCTGCTTGTTAGGGAATCCCCACATGTATTCAGGCTGTCTTGTAGCTGCAAATCATGCAGCTGCGGCGACACAAACATAATCTATGAGCACGCCCAAGATACTCGAGAACACCCGAGCATGCTCTGAAAACTCGAGTAACAAGCACACTCACTCCTCACTAGTGGGAAAGCCTTTTTTCTTTATATATGTGCGTTGGTTTGGCTAAAGACTATACAATAGCATGTAAAAGTTTAGGCACCCCTGGTCAAAATTACTGTTATTGTGAACACTTAAGTAAGTTAAAGATGAAATGTTCTCTAAAAGGCCTCAAATTTCATTGAATCCATTCTTCACACTACCCTTGAAATGTTCCCTGTGCCATTGGCTGCAACACAACCCCAAGGCATGGCTGATCCACCCCCATGTTTAATGCTTGGGCCTATGTTCTTTTCCTGAAATTGTGTGCCCCTTTTTCTCCACACATACTTTTGATGGTTTTGTCCAAAGAGTTCTGTTTTAACCTCAGCCACAGGGCTTCTTTCCAAAATGCATCAGGCTTTGTCATAGAAAATATTAAAAACTTTGAATCCATCAGCGAGAGGGACATTTACCCCTCCACCTCCTCTCAAACAGATTTCCAGTGAGGAAGTAAACAACTGACAGTCTGAGCCTCTTGGAATAGACTGTTTAATGGCCATACGGAAGTTGGAATTTATATATAGTTGTGAAGTGAATCATCCTAATTAAAATGCAGGCAGTCCCTTTTAGGAAAAAGGGCCTCTGCAGTGAAAAATGGGATGTCTACAGTGTGTGGACAAAGAGTTACAAATTGGACAAATAATTAAAGACAGGAAAAGGTCTTTTCAGAGTTAGATTGGAACAAAGGTACTTGTGTTTACACATAGATTGCAAAATGGAAGGGGCTTTGTCCACAGTGACACTGCTGCTTCCTGCTAGGCAAATTATATATATTGACCCAGACGTATGCCTCCTAAAGAATGTTAGAAATATTGGAGTCCATATAGATCTGATAGTGATGGGACATACATTTTCAGCTTCAGGACGAATCAGGGAAGAAGATACATGTTTTTTTCATAAGTATAACCCCTTCTAACAGCCACAAATAAAAAGAGAACAGACTGCTGACAACAGCCATGGTCTGTTTGGTCTCTGGATAACAATGCAATTCCGATAAAAAATATGGCGAAATGAACTTATGCGATAACTTCACTCCTGATGATCACAGAAGTTGCGAATTTCATAAAATCAAATCCTAAAGGGCTGAGGACATCCCACAACCCAACCCACATGAGGTAATCACAGGTGTGTGTAGGCAGGTGTAACTCAGGTACTGATAAAAGGTCAAGACAAATTATGATCTGTGTTCAATGCTGAGGAAGATACAATTGAGACCAGAAGTTTACATACACTATATAAAAAGAAACATATGCATGTTTTTCTCAATATCTGACAGGAAATCGCAAACACATATGAGTGTTGAGTTGGCCTTATAAGGCCTTGGGTGATTAGGTCACTGGAGATCATCGGGCAACTTGTAAAACCTGGCTTGTAGCATAACTAAGTGTGGCAGCCATAGTGGATGGGAGCAAGGACCAGCCCTGAAACTTAGAAAGGTGGAACAGTCTCTAGTGATTAAAGGGACTGCCACTAACAAACAGTTGCAACAATGGTCTCTCTTCTATTTCAACAGCAGTTTTTCCCTATTGTTTGTGGAAACAATTATCAGATACAGTGGGGGAAATAAGTATTTGATCCCTTGCTGATTTTGTAAGTTTGCCCACTGACAAAGACTTCAACAGTCTATAATTTTAAGGGCAGGTTAATTTTAACATTGAGAGATAGAATATCAAAAATAAAATCCAGAAAATCACATTGTATAAATTATATAAATGCATTTTCGTTTTGCAGTGAGAAATAAGTATATGATCCCTCTAACACACAAGGCTTAATACTTGGTGGCAAAACCCTTGTTGACAAACACAGCAGTCAGACATTTTTTGTAGTTCATGATGAGGTTTGTGCACATGTCAGGAGGAATTTTGGTCCACTCCTCTTTGCAGATCATCTCTAAATCATTTTGAGGCTGTCGCTTGGCAACTCAGAGCTTCAACTCCCTCCATAAGTTTTCTATGGGATTAAGGTGGGGGAGGGAGGTTGTCACTCAGTATTTTACAGTATATGGCTCCATCCATTCTCCCATTGATGCGGTGAAGTAGTCCTGTGCCCTTGGCAGAGAAGCATCCACCTCCATGCTTGACAATGAGGACGGTGTTCTTTGGGTCATAGGCAGCATTTCTCTTCCTCCAAACACGGCGAGTGGAGTTAATGCCAAACAGCTTAATTTTTGTCTCATCTGACCACAGCACCTTCTCCCAATCACTCACAGAATCATCCTGGTGTTCATTGGCAAACTTCAGATGGGTCTGCATGTGCCTTCTTGAGCAGGGGGACCTTGTGGGCACTGCAAGATTTTAAAACTTTATGGCGTAATGTGTTAGCAATGGTTTTCTTGGTGACTGTGGTCCGAGCTGCCTTGAGATCATTAACAAGTTCCCCCCGAGTAATTTTAGGCTCTTATCCACCTTCCTCATGATCAAGTACACCCATCGAGGTGAGATTTTGCATGGTGCCCCAGATCGATGTCGATTGACAGTCATTTTGTTTTTCTTCCATTTTCTTACTATTGCACCAACAGTTGTCTCCTTCTCACCCAGCGTCTTACTTATGGTTTTGTAGCCCATTCCAGCTTTGTGCAGGTCTTTGATCTTGTCCCTGCAGGTAATGAGTTGATTAGGAGCGTCTAACTGGTCTGTAGGAGCCAGAACTCTTAATAGTTGGTAGGGGATCAAATACTTATTTCTCACTGCAAAATGCTAATAAATTTATTTAATTTATACAATGTGATTTTCTGGATTTTATTTTTGATATTCTAAATCTCAATGTTAAAATTAACCTACCCTTAAAATTATAGACTGTTCATGTGTTTTTCAGTGGGCAAACTTACAACATCAACAAGGGATCAAATACTCTTTACATGTTTGGCCTCACTGCTGAGCAGGAAGGATTTAGCATTTAATTTGCTATGCCTCATAATTAATACATGACTCTTACCTTGTCACAGTCCTCTCACAATTCAGCAAGAAGATGCAGCTGTTCCCTTGTTTGTCTTTTGTCTGTGAATGGCATGTAAAAGTTTGGGCACCACTATTACTGGTCAAAATCACTGTGATTGTGAACAGTTAAGCAAGTTGGAGATGAAATGATCTCTAGAAGGCCTAAAGTTAAAGGTGACACATTTCCTTTGTATTTAAGGCAAAAAAGTTATTGTTTACATTTTAAAAATTACAGAATGAAAAATTAGTTGGTGCAAAAGGTTGGCAACCCTTGGAGATGTGCACTTAGATAACTTTGACCAAGGTTTCAGACCTTAATTACCCTGTTAGGGTTATGGCTTGTTCACCATCATCATTAGGAAAGGACAGGTGCCAAAAAACAGCAGCCATAGGTTCTTCTAAGCAGCTGTCTAACACTCTGAAAATTAAAATTGTGGAGGCCCACAAAGCAGGAGAAGGGTATAAGACGATAGCAAAACATTTTAAGTTGCCCTTTCCTCAATGTGATACATTGTTCTACTGTTCAGAGACACACGAACCAATATGGCCTTCATGATAGAGTCATCAGAAGAAATCATCTCCTGCATCCTCACCGTGAAATTCAGCATAAAAAGTATACAAAAGAACATCTAAACAAGCGTGTCAGATCGCAGCCAAGGTGGTCATATCTCAGATCCACCTGCTGTTATCTTTGGAGTGAATAGCTCTCTGCTGCCCCCTATCGCCGAGATCTGCTACTGCACAGGCATGGGCGGCACCATCTTGGAGGAGGAATTTTTTTTTCTCCTCCAGCAAGATGGCGCCGGCGGTGTCTGCACAATAGTAGTTATCGGATCTCTATACACAACAATAGCTGCTACTGCGCAGGCGTGGCGAGCGCCATTTTTCAAATTGATTTTATTTATTTATTTTTTACACTTGCTCAATAATATCAAGGATACTTGTAAACTGGACACTAAACATGCGATTATGCTGCAGCGCATATTCATATATATATATATATATATATATATATATATATATATTCATTATGCAAACTAGGGGGCAGCCACAAGACGGATTTAATCAATCAAGGTATCATTTTAATCAGTGTATCAGCGACGACCTGACACTGTGTGTAGGTTACTGTGCACAATCCTGCTGACAGGTTCCCTTTAATATTCACATCTGCTTTTTGATCTGTTTGCAGTTTATAAGGGCTACCAGTAGGTGTTAATATAATTCTAAAAAAATCAAAATAAGGTATTGTTTGCTAATAATTCACATTTATATAGCCGGAAGGTAGCACTTTGGAGGAGGTCAGTGATTGGCCCCTATATGGACCTTTAGTGGTTCTGTACAGCCATTTTTTGGCTTTTTTAATTGTTTTTATGCCTGTGTTATTCAGTTGTGTTTTTTCATGAGTCCTCAAGGGAAATAAAACATCATGTAAAACATAAAGACATTTAAAAAAATATATATAAATAGTTCAAAATAACCCCCCTTTCATTCCATTAAAAATCCAAAAAAGTATAAAAAAATAAACATATTTGGTATTACTGAATTTGCACCTGTGCTACGATCCTGTCATGTGAGAGGATCGGAGCGCTGAGCACTGACTCTCGGCTCACGCTGGCAGCAGGGCTGGAGCCCAGTGTTATTAGCATATGGTATCCGATTCCATACACTAGTGTGACTCCGGCCTTACTGGAATACTTTCTGCTATTCTTTTGCTGCAGACTTACCAGGTCTATGTAGACAGAAAGCTGCCAATCAGAGGTAGGGGCGGGGTAATACTACGTGGCAAACAAAACCGTGATTTTACCAAAACTACAGCAAGCAGCCCAGTAAGTGATATATTGCTGAAATCAGGGTCTCTCTCATCATCATGCTCCTCTCAGGCTAGGTGGCAAAAACTTGGTGACAAATTCCCTTTAACCCCTTAAGCCCCGAGGGTGGTTTGCACGTTAATGACCAGGCCAATTTTTACAATTCTGACCACTGTCCCTTTATGAGGTTATAACTCTGGAACGCTTCAACGGATCTTGGCGATTCTGACACTGTTTTCTCGTGACATATTGTACTTCATGTTAGTGGTAAAATTTCTTCGATATAACTTGCGTTTATTTGTGAAAAAAACGAATATTTGGCGAAAATTTTGAAAATTTCGCAATTTTCCAACTTTGAATTTTTATGCCCTTAAATCACAGACATATGTCACACAAAATACTTAATAAATAACATTTCCCACATGTCTACTTTACATCAGCACAATTTAGGAACCAAAATTTTTTTTTGTGACGGAGTTATAAGGGTTAAAAGTTGACCAGCAATTTCTCATTTTTACAACACCATTTTTTTTTAGGGACCACATCTCATTTGAAGTCATTTTGACGGGTCTATATGATAGAAAATACCCAAGTGTGACACCATTCTAAAAACTGCACCCCTCAAGGTACTCAAAACCACTTTCAAGAAGTTTATTAACCCTTCAGGTGTTTCACAGGAATTTTTGGAATGTTTAAATAAAAATGAACATTTAACTTTTTTTCACACAAAATTTATTTCAGCTCCAATTTGTTTTATTTTACCAAGGGTAACAGGAGAAAATAGACCCCAAAAGTTGTTGTACAATTTGTCCTGAGTACGCTGATACCCCATATGTGGGGGTAAACCACAGTTTGGGCGCATGGCAGAGCTTGGAAGCAAAGGAGCGCCATTTGACTTTTCAATGCAAAATTGACTGGAATTGAGATGGGACGCCATGTTGCATTTGGAGAGCCCCTGATGTGCCTAAACATTGAAACCCCTAACAAGTGACACCATTTTGGAAAGTAGACCCCCTAAGGAACTTATCTAGATGTGTGGTGAGCACTTTGACCCAACAAGTGCTTTACAGAAGTTTATAATGCAGAGCCGTAAAAATAAAAAATCATATTTTTTCACAAAAATGATCTTTTCACCCCCAATTTTTTATTTTCCCAAGGGTGAGAGAAGAAATTGGACCCCAAAAATTGTTGTGCAATTTGTCCTGAGTACGCTGATACCCCATATGTGGGTGTAAACCATTGTTTGGGCGCAGGGCAGAGCTCGGAAGGGAAGGAGCGCCATTTGACTTTTCAATGCAAAATTGACTGGAATTGAGATGGGACGCCATGTTGCATTTAGAGAGCCCTTGATGTGCCTAAACATTGAAACCCCTAACAAGTGACACCATTTTGGAAAGTAGACCCCCTAAGGAACTTATCTAGATGTGTGGTGAGCACTTTGACCCAACAAGTGCTTTACAGAAGTTTATAATGCAGAGCCGTAAAAATAAAAAATCATATTTTTTCACAAAAATGATCTTTTCACCCCCAATTTTTTATTTTCCCAAGGGTAAGAGAAGAAATTGGACCCCAAAAATTGTTGTGCAATTTGTCCTGAGTACACTGATACCCCATATGTGGGTGTAAACCATTGTTTGGGCGCAGGGCAGAGCTCAGAAGGGAAGGAGCGCCATTTGACTTTTCAATGCAAAATTGACTGGAATTGAGATGGGACGCCATGTTGCGTTTGGAGAGGTCCTAATGTGCCTAAACATTGAAACCCCCCACGAGTGACACCATTTTGGAAAGTAGACCCCTTAAGGAACTTATCTAGATGTGTGTTGAGCACTTTGACCCAACAAGTGCTTCACAGAAGTTTATAATGCAGAGCCGTAAAAATAAAAAATCATATTTTTTCACAAAAATGATATTTTCACCCCCATTTTTTTATTTCCCCAAGGGTAAGAGAAGAAATTGGACCCCAGAAGTTGTTGTGCAATTTGTCCTGAGTACGACGATACCCCATATGTGGGTGTAAACCATTGTTTGGGCGCATAGCAGAGCTCAGAAGGGAAGAAGCGCTATTTTACTTTTCAATGCAAAATTGACTGGAATTAAGATGGGATGCCATGTTGCGTTTGGAGAGCCCCTGATGTGCCTAAACATTAAACCCCCCCACAAGTGACACCATTTTGGAAAGAAGACCCCCTAAGAAACTTATCTAGATGTGTTTTGAGAGCTTTGAACCCCCAAGTGTTTCACTACAGTTTATAACGCAGAGCCGTGAAAATAAAAATTATTTTTTTTTTTCACAAAAATGATTTTTTAGCCCCCAGTTTTGTATTTTCACAAGGGTATCAGGATAAATTGGACCCCAAAAGTTGTTGTCCAATTTGTCTGGAGTACGCTGATACCCCATTTGTGGGGGGGACCACTGTTTGGGCGCATGACAGAGCTCGGAAGGGAAGGAGCGCCATTTGGAATGCAGACTTAAATGGATTGGTCTGCAGGCGTCACGTTGCATTTGCAGAGCCCCTGATGTACCCAAACAGTACAAACCCCCCACAAGTGACCCCATATTGGAAACTAGACCCCCCAAGGAACTTATCTAGATGTGTTGTGAGAACTTTGAACCCCCAAGTGTTTCACTACAGTTTATAACGCAGAGCCGTGAAAATAATTTTTTTTTTTTTTTCACAAAAATGAAATTTAGCCCCCAGTTTTGTATTTTCACAAGGGTATCAGGATAAATTGGACCCTAAAAGTTGTTGTCCAATTTGTCCTGAGTACGCTGATACCCCCTATGTGGGGGGGAACCACTGTTTGGGCGCATGACAGAGCTCGGAAGGGAAGGAGCGCCATTTGGAATGCAGACTTAAATGGATTGGTCTGCAGGCGTCACGTTGCATTTGCAGAGCCCCTGATGTACTCAAACAGTACAAACCCCCCACAAGTGACCCCATATTAGAAACTAGACCCCCCCAAGGAACTTATCTAGATGTGTTGTGAGAACTTTGAACCCCCAAGTGTTTCACTACAGTTTATAACGCAGAGCCGTGAAAATAAAAATTATTTTTTTTTTTCACAAAAATGATTTTTTAGCCCCCAGTTTTGTATTTTCACAAGGGTATCAGGATAAATTGGACCCTAAAAGTTGTTGCCCAATTTGTCCTGAGTACGCTGATACCCCCTATGTGGGGGGGAACCACTGTTTGGGCGCATGACAGAGCTCGGAAGGGAAGGAGCGCCATTTGGAATGCAGACTTAAATGGATTGGTCTGCAGGCGTCACGTTGCATTTGCAGAGCCCCTGATGTACCCAAATAGTACAAACCCCCCACAAGTGACCCCATATTGGAAACTAGACCTCCCAAGGAACTTATCTAGATGTGTTGTGAGAACTTTGAACCCCCAAGTGTTTCACTACAGTTTACAACGCAGAGCCGTGAAAATAAAACATATTTTTTTTCCCACAAAAATGATTTTTAGCCCCCCAAATTTTTATTTTCCCAAGGATAACAAGAGAACTTGGACCCCAGAAGTTGTTGTTCAATTTGTCCCTAGTACGCTGATACCCCATATGTTGGGGTAAACCCCTTTTTGGACGCACGGGAGAGCTCGGAAGGGAAGGAGCACTGTTTTACTTTTTCAACGCAGAATTGGCTGGAATTGAGATTGGACGCCATGTCGCGTTTGGAGAGCCCCTGATGTGCCTGAACAGTGGAAACTCCCCAATTCTACCTGAAACCCTACCCCTAACCTCACCCCTAACCGTTTACTGAACATTTTCTGACAGTCATAAGTGCCACGTATATAAGTGCCACGTATATAAGAGCCACGTATTTAAGAGCCACGTATTTAAGAGCCACGTATTTAAGTGCCACGTATTTAAGTGCCACGTATTTCAGTGCCACGTATTTCAGTGCCACGATATTTCAGTGCCACGTATTTCAGTGCCACGTATTTCAGTGCCACGTATTTCAGTGCCACGTATTTCAGGCACTGAAAAATACGTGGCACGTAAATACTTCAGTGCCACGATATTTCAGTGCCACGATATTTCAGTGCCACGTTTTTCAGTGCCACGTATTTCAGGCACTGAAAAATACGTGGCACTGAAATACGTGGCACTGAAATACGTGGCACTGAAATACGTGGCACTGAAAAATACGTGGCACTGAAATACGTGGCACTGAAATACGTGGCACTGAAATACGTGGCACTTAAATACGTGGCACTTAAATACGTGGCACTTAAATACGTGGCCACTGAAATATCGTGGCACTTATATACGTATATACGTATATAAACGTATATTTCAGTGCCACGTATTTCAGTGCCACGTATTTCAGGTTAGGGGTAGGGTTAGGGGTAGGGTTAGGGTTTTTTGTTTTTTTCTTGTTTTCTTGTGTTTTTCTATAAAAACGCATGCGTTTTACCGCGTTTACATGCATTTTTTCACACATGCGGTTTTTTTAAAAAACGCATGCAGATAAAAACGCAAGTGTGAAACCAGACTAAAAGACGCTTTTTATAGCAAAAAAGTTTTTGCGTCTCCACATTTTGAGACCTATAATTTTTCCACATTTTGGTCCACAGAGTCATGTGAGGTCTTGTTTTTTGCGGGACGAGTTGACATTTTTATTGGTAACATTTTCGGACACGTGACCATTTTTTATCACTTTTTATTCCGATTTTTGTGAGGCAGAATAACCAAAAACCAGCTATTCATGAATTTCTTTTGGGAGAGGCGTTTATACCGTTCCGCGTTTGGTAAAATTGATAAAGCAGTTTTATTCGTCGGGTCAGTACGATTACAGCGATACCTCATTTATATCATTTTTTTATGTTTTGACGCTTTTATACGATAAAAACTATTTTATAGAAAAAATAATTATTTTGGCATCGCTTTATTCTGAGGACTATAACTTTTTTTATTTTTTTGCTGATGATGCTGTATGGCGGCTCGTTTTTTGCGGGACAAGATGACGTTTTCAGCGGTAACATGGTTATTTATATCCGTCTTTTTGATCGCGTGTTATTCCACTTTTTGTTCGGCGGTATGGTAATAAAGCGTTGTTTTTTGCCTCGTTTTTTTTTTTTTTTTCTTACGGTGTTTACTGAAGGGGTTAACTAGTGGGCCAGTTTTATAGGTTGGGTCGTTACGGACGCGGCGATACTAAATATGTGTACTTTTATTGTTTTTGTTTGTTTTTTTTAGATAAAGAAATGTATTTATGGGAATAATATTTTTTTTTTTATTATTATTTATTTAGGAATTTTTTTTTTTTTTTTTTTTTTACACATGTGGAATTTTTTTTTTTAACTTTTTTACTTTGTCCCAGGGGGGGACATCACATATCGCAGATCTGATAGTGTGCACAGCACTCTATCAGATCGGCGATCATACTTTCATCGGAGCAGGCTGCAGCTTTCATCTGCAGCCTGCTCCGACCCGGAAGTGCTCCCTGCAGGACCCGGATACAGCCCCTCGGCCATTTTGGATCCGGGGACTGCAGGGAGGAGACGCTCGGTACAAGGTGAGTACATCGCCTTGTACCGATCGTCTCAGGGAAGCACGCAGGGAGCCCCCTCCCTGCGCGATGCTTCCCTGTACCGCCGGTACACCGCGATCATGTTTGATCGCGGTGTGCCGGGGGTTAATGTGCCGGGGGCGGTCCGTGACCGCTCCTGGCACATAGTGCCGGATGTCAGCTGCGATATGCAGCCGACACCCGGCCGCGATCGGCCGCGCTCCCCCCGTGAGCGCGGCCGATCGCGTATGACGTACTATCCCGTCACCGGGAATTAAGGCCCACCCACCTCGACGGTATAGTACGTCATACGGGATTAAGGGGTTAAACCTCTCAAAACTTGGGCAATCTTACTAGTCATATACCAAATTGATACACAGAAATTCATGAGCCCCTGCCCATGGGCCACAATTTATTCTGCCACGAGTGATTACATCGTCCTGCATACAGTCAAGAAATTTAGCAATGGTACTAAATGAATCCAAAAGACACGATGTGGCATAATATATATGGATACTTGTCAGGTTTGTTAAAAACATTATTTTCCTTTCTTCTCTTCATCAGCTCATGACATTTAACTACTTAGCGACCGGGCCAAATTTTGGAATTCTGACCAGCGATTTTGAGATTATTTTTTCATGGCACATTATAATTTTTGATGATAAATTTAGGTCAATATGCTTTGCGTATATTTATAAAAAAATATATAAAAAATTTGACAAAAATGTAAAAAATGTGCAATTTTCAAACTTTGAATGAGTATCCCTTTAATCCATAGTTATTAATGCTTTCATGTGGTATGACTAACATTTCCCTCATGTCGGCTTTACATCAGCACCAATTGTAAAATGTTATTTTATTTTGTTAGCATTTTAAGAGGTTTAAAAATGTAGCTGTAATTTTTCATTTTTTCAAGGAAATGTACAAAATGTATTTTTTTAAGACCTATCCAGGTTTGAAGTGACTTTGAGGGTCCTATATATTGGAAAACCCCCAAAAGTGATACCATTTTAAAAACAGCATCCCCCGACATTGAAAACCGCTGTCAGGTCGTTTTATTAACCCTTCAGGTGATTTTCAGGAATTAATGCAAATTGGCATTACAGAAAAGAAAATGTGTATTTTTATCATCTAACAACAGCCGGCAAACACTAAGGCCGCTATTTGGCCGTGAGTTGCCATGGCAAACATCAGGACCACACGATCATGATCTCTGGGTGCTGATGGGGTTAAAGAAGAAGCCCCCATACTCTGTTAACCATTTATATGATATAGTCATTATTGACAGCAGCATCTAAGGGGCTAAGCGGATGTGGTTGGTGTCAATGTGAGAGAGGGCCAGGGCCGTATTCGTGGCTGAGAATATCTGTTTACACGCACTCTGGTCTCCTGTCACATAAAAACAATGTCCCCTTTTTAGCGTACCTTCAGCTACATCATCTGCACCGTCAGGGTCCCATCTGAGCGGCCGAAGTTCTGCTGTTGGTGTTGTTGCAAAAATAGAGACAGAGTTCACATTCAACTTAAAACAGATAGCTTTACTGATTTCTTCTCTCAGCACAATCATGTCTTTTACAGCATCAACATTAGGTTCCACACAGCACATGTCCTTCACTTTCCTTGTGCTTTTCAATGTATCCCCGGGACATCCCGTCCCGCTCGGTATCCCAGCGTCATCCCTGTCCGGTCTGACTACCTTTAGGATTCCCTTGTCCGTTTTGCACCAGACATAAGGGCATCAGCCCAAGAAGCAAGCTGCCATATTTTCGGAGCAACCTGCGGTACTGTCCTGCTGTGACTTTTGTTGTAGCTCCTGCTCTCACTGTTGCTGTCACTGCTTCTTGCACTGCTGCTGTCACTGCTTCTTGCACTGCTGCTGTCACTGCTTCTTGCACTGCGGCTGTCACTGCTTCACTTCTGGCCCGCTGACCCTGGATGGATGGGCTTCCCTCTTGGAACATTGCGAGCCCACTATGTTGCCCGGGCTCTAAGGCCCTATGGGACTGCCTGGGCTCTCTGGCCCTCCTGGCCTGTCTCAGCTCCCAGGCTCTACACTACTACACTGACTCTAACAAGTTAATACTCCTATCTTATCCCAGCTGGCCCCTCCTATGTTAACTAGTTCCTAACTTTATGCACTTTTCTATATAGCATTCTAACATGCCCCCCTCTCGTGGCTGAACTGCATACTATGCCAAATGTGCTAATTAGAATACTCCACTTTACTTTCCCTATAACACATTACATGACCCAATATAAATATCTACATTTAGCAGCATGGAAGACATAACACATATACGAGTAAGGTATTAAATGGATAGTGTTAAGGGCATTAAACCATTTCTGCAACACAAGATATACATATAGCAACAAACAAGTGTAAAACATTAACCGTTAGTTTAGCGGGACATGTGTGGGGGAACAAGACCATTTTTATGACTCCCTTACATCAACACTGATCATGGCTAATACAGCAAGTTGTCAGCTATAGTGTGCAGCTGACAGCTGCTGGATTGTCACCTGTGTAGGGAGGCTATTCTGTGTCATATCTCAGGTCAGTAAAAAGAGGTATTGGTGGTCATTAAGGGGTACAACCTGGAAATTCACATGTAGAGGAGCCAATAAGCTATAACCTATGGACATCTTATGTTGGAGAAAATGATAAGAAGCTATATTGCACTTATTGAACTGATCATCCTTGTTAGGCTGGCCATACACATTAGAAAGCTAGACAGCTATCTCTCCTGAACATCAATACACATGCACTCACAGTTCAGAAAAGCGTGCATGTGTCATCAGTAGGAAAAGAGGAGTAAGCTGCTGACAGACATCTCTGGTGACAGATTTTCTCATCCAGCATCTGTGTCAGTGGACAGTCATTATGCCCTCATACACATTACATTTTCATCAGTCGACTCCATTTGGACTAAGCAATGTAATGGGTACGTATTTGTTTTCATATATAGCTTTTAGTTTATTAATGAAGCCATAACGATGCTATATACATAACTAACAATTTATTATTTTTTATATGATGCTATATACATCTTATGATAAATCCAAATGGTGCCTATTTGACTCCACTGACTTATAATATCGAGTCATGGTTCGGTGCATCTTTTTTTACTGACAAAAGTGACAGAAAGCTTGACAGAATGCCCACATACTGCACACGCTCCCCCTTGAAGACGTGTATTGTTGTAATGTGTATTGTGACATGTGTTATTGGTGATAGTGTTGTGTTCTACCTGACAGTAGGGAGAGCTAAGGTTAATGTTTTGAAGTAGCCCAGAGTGGGAGATTCTAAGGTGAAGGGACAGAAGACAGTTTCTTGTCAAGATGGCAGACAGGGCCTAGCTTGCAGCTACAGCAAACCTTTGGTTTGAGTACTCAAGAGAGTCGCATGAGTTGGGTGCCCCCAAAGAGAGTGGAGACTGAGGCAGTGGGTAGCATGATCCCGAGTAGAGAGAGCGAGAGAGAAGTAACCGAAGGACTGGAGTGATTTACTGCAGGCGGATCTTGGGACAGGACGTCTAGCAGTACGTCACAAAGTTTATAACTGAGGTAATGGGCCAGGATGGAACAAGGAACCTAAGATGTAGAGAGTGCCCCGGGGAAGGGGGGTTTCAAGGCATCAGAAGCAGAGAAGCTAAGTACCAGCCATAGAGGGAAAACTATTTTTCGCTCAATTGCGGGTTGGGAATAGGGTTTTCAGTAACTGGACTAGTATCGTGCTGGGGCGTGGTGAAGGAAACAGGACTAGTTGAGGCAGAAACAAGTAAATTTGAAAGAAGTATAGAGACTGTTAAAATTGTTCTGCGTTGTAAAGGAAACATTTGTGAAGTTATGCACCCGCTATCTATTGTATATATTACCCACCAAGTTACTGCTAAGTAAAAGACTGTTTTTTTTTGAGTGGTTGTCTCCCTCATCGAACTGTTCAACATCTGGCCCTGGTCAGCTGAGGTCGCCGGCACTAGGAGACCTGCAAGGGCATGGCGCCCCCTTAGATCATGTCCACACAACCAGCCAGGACCCCCTCCTTCAAGTAACATGTCGGGTATAAGAGACAACAACCTCACCCACGGCAACCGCCCCACACAACATTGTTTGTGAACCTTGCCATAGTATGTACAAAACTGCATCTGTGTTATGGGAATTATCTTGTTACTGACTTAAGACCAGCATGTACAAAATCTATTAAAACCTCAGCATCTTAATATATCAATCTGAAAAATCAGAGCAAATACTTGTGCATTTCGAACCAATTTTTTTTCTTATTTATTGGGGTTTATTCACTAAAATTGGCAATACACTACTGGTTCACCCTGTATTGATTACTTATTTCCCGATCCTCTTCTGTAAACCCTGTATCTCCTTATATAAACAATGTTGAGTGACTGCTGCAATCAGTGGCCTCTGCTGCCACCTTTAATATTTCATGATAGCAGAAGTATAGTGTTTCTTTTACATTTATAAGGGGTTACAACAGTAGACAACCTCCTTAAATCAATCATGCTACAATACTATGGTTGATTCAAAACTAAAATTCAAGAAGGTCCTGGCTGCCTTTCTTGATAAATATACTGTAATATTGCAGGTTATGGTTACTAGATTCTGTGATGGGGCGTTGATCCAGGAAACTAGTCTGATTGCTGTTGGTGGAGTCGGGAAGGATCATTTCCCCTAATATGGAGCCATTAGTGTCTGCCCCATGAGGTTTTTGCCTTCCGCTGGATCAACATGTAAGGCTTCTTTCACATTTCCGTTGTTTTGGAACCGTCACAATGCGTCGTTTTGGAAAAAACGCATCCTGCAAAGTTGCCCACAGGATGCGTTTTTGCACCATAGACTTGCATTAGTGACGCATTGCGACGTATGGCCATTGCATTGAAATACTGCGTCCGCTGCTCACGTTATGCACAAACTCACAAACGTACGTCAGTACATCGCACCGACGCTTTGTGATGGCCCCGTACCGATGTAAATGTGAAAGAAGCCTTAGGTTATAGGTTGAAATCAATGGACTTAAGTCAACCTTCAACGTTAAAACTATGAAACTAAGAAGTCACTGGTGTGGAGCAACAGCTTTGTCCATGTAAACCAGGGGTGGGGAATCTTTTTTCTGCCAAGGGCCATTTGGATATTTATACCATCCTTCGGGGGCCATACAAATTCCGCCCACAAAGTACATCCTGACTCTGGCAATGGTTTCAGGATGTAATCTTTCATTGCATGCCCTTCAATGTTCAGTAGTGATCACTGCATGTGTGTGCTAACAGAGCAAGAAGAAATTGATGAGCTGGTTGTAATCAAAATACACCTCCCTGCCCAAGAATGCGGTCCATGAGAATCTGCTCGGGGCCTGATAAAAGGTCATCGAGGGCCGTAAATGGCCCTGGGGCCTGAGGTTCTCCACCCCTGATGTAAACAAACAAGCAATGAAGGGGCAATTTTAATTTTGTTGATTGGTATGGGGCGAACTTCTGCCAATTTTTTATCCCAGGCAGCCCCTTTAACCTGTATACTGTTTTCAGTGTATTGCACAATGCAACATTTTGACTCATCTATCAAACAATCATTTGCATATTATTGTTTGTTTGCTTTGAAAATCTTTGGCTTATATACAGAAGGAAGGCAGAGCATATTCTGTAATGTCATTTACTGTAAGCCAGTGGTGATGCTATTCAAGCAAAGGTACAAAAATACCATAGTGTATTTATAGCGGAGTGTTTATTTGGTAACCCGGATCACATCTCTAGTAATTAAAGCAACATTAGCTCTTCTTATTGATACAGAAATCATTTGTATTATTTTCAGTCTTGCCATATGGTTTGCATCAAGGGATTGACTTGTGGTTAGCGGTGATATACAAAAGTCACAGAGCTTACACAGATCTGAACAAGCCCTTCAGAACGCATTAATACAGAGGGCACTTTTATCCTACTCAGCAAAAAGAAGCTGTCCCGCACATGTTATCTGTCTGGCAGCCATGGCCAAGATCTAAAGTTCTACATTTTACTAGGCTGTTCAAACCTCTCATCACCGGCTTTTGACATCTTTGTGTGGCAGATTGTAAACGGTTTGAAAAAATTAGCTCAACTCACTTTACAGAAGAGATTGCAGGGTGCAACAATAAAATGACTTTTTTGTTTCATTACAAATAAACAGATCCAAGTATATCTTTTTACCATATGAAATATTTTAATCAAGAGGCTACTCTTATCAATGGGTCCAGAGAGGTGAAAAATAAATAATTCATATATATATATACATATATTTATTTATATAAAATTGATGCTTACAACTGCTTACATTTGCTCTTCTTACATTTTACAGTTATATTGGTAACCTAAAGGCCTTAGATCATGACCATGTTCACATAAGTAAACACAAGTAAATACTGCATTTTTTCCTCTTCATTATTTTGTGCAAAAAATATGCTATGTTTAAGGCTACGTTCCCATGATGAGCTTTGATTGAGTATTTGATGCTGCGTATTTTTGAGTACAGTTCCAGCTAAGTGGATGAAATTTATAGAAATCTCCTGCCCACTGTGCTTCTTTTTAAGGTCTGTTTCACATGTCCTGATATTTCTGGTACTGGAAAAAACGTTACCGCAGATGTTAGTGTCCATGTGTGTAATACTGGCGGTGTTTGTGGTACTGATGCGGCACACGTGTGGTAACTGTGTGCCACCCGTGTGCCGCATCAGTACCACAAACACCGGCACCTGAGAAGCAGTAATACAGTTAGCGCTGTTCCCCGGCGCCGGGTGCTGAAGATGGTTTTCATAATTTTACCCTGCTCTGAAGGCGAGCAGCACGAGCAGAGGAGAAGGATGAGAGTTATATTCAAGTGAGAACAATGAGAGCAGGCGGCAGCTGATGGGACTATTACTTCCATCAGCATACACCTGCTGCTGCTAATACCAGTGAGAGCAGGTGGAGGCTGAAAAAAGTATTAATCACCCGCCGCCTGTGCTGTAAATATATAAATAAATAGATTAAAAATCTGACTCCCCTGTATTTTCTATAACCAGCCAGGCAAAATTCGCATGTGGGTGCTGCAACCCTCAGCTGTCAGCTTCAGCAAGGTTGGTTATCAAGAAGAGAGGGGTCCCCACGCTATTTTTTTAATAATTTAAATAAATAATTAAAAAATGGCGTGACGTCCCCTTCATTTTTGACAACCAGCCTTGCTAAAGCTGATAGCTGGGGGATGGTATTCTCAAGCTGTAGGAGGCCATGGATATTGACCCCTCCAGCCTAAAAATAGCAGCTCACAGCAGCCTAGAAAAGGTACATCTATTAGATGCACCAATTCTGGCTCTTTGCATGGCTCTTCCCATTGGATCCATAGCGGTGGCAAATGGGGTTCATACTTGTGGGGTTAATGTCACCTTAGTATTGTCCGGTGACATCAAGCACACGGATTAGTAATGGACAGGCATCTTCAAGACACCTATCTATTACTAATTCTATAGTTATATGATAAATAAAGACAGCAAAAATATAGTCCTTTATTTGCAATCAAAACAAAACACACTTTTCTATTTAAAAATAACAAACTCAGTGTGAGGCAGTGACAGGTGTTATATGGGAGGGTCACTATATGTTCCCTAGGATACGCATAGAAGCGTATTAAGACCACTGGAGCGCATTGCACCCACAGATATAGCTGTGATTGCAGTGCAAAATAAAAGTAAGTTTTAACCTATTTGCCCAAGGCAGATTTAAGAAAAAACGGCATGGGCTTTTATTTTTGAAGTGAACTACAGCGTGGTAGTGGGGCAGTTCGCTCCCTCGAGGCCGGGTCTTACAAGTGGCCCATGTCCACAGATTCCATTTAAAAACCCTGCAGCAAAGGGTTGGGTGTGTCAGTCTTGGTTTTCAAATTTGCAGAGCAGGTGGCTCAGCCTGTGTGAAGTAACACGGAGCCAAGCAAAGCCAAAAGCCCTGGCACCCCTCACCATAGCACGGTGGTGCAGTCGCCCAGGGCAACCGGTCTCGGATACGGACTGTCTTGATTCCCGGCTGCGATCCGGAGAATACCGTGTGCTGTTTAGTTTGTGAGTTTTGGACATCAAATTCATTTGTTTTGAACTTTCCTGGGTCATTGCCAGTCTATCACACTGCACCAACCCCGCTGCACTACATATGGTGGGGAATGCAGACAGTGTGAACTGAGGCATACCCAAAGCATGTCGGTTATTAGGCCTACAACACTGCAGCCCAAGGCTGCAGATAAGATGGAGGAGCTTTTGAAGCAGTAGATCCTCACTCAGCAATGGCAGCAGGAGCAGCAGCAATGGCAGAAGGAGCAGCAGCAGGAGCAATTGCAGTTACAGGGGCAGCAACTGGAGCAGCAGCAAGGGCAACTGTTATGCTCCGGTGACCTTGGAGCCGCATGAGAGACTTTCTCAGGAGTAGGTGGTACCTGTACTGACCGCAAACCCTAAACTAACACCGCAACTAGAAGTAGCCGTGGGATGTACCTAACACGTCCTAGACACCTCGACACAGCCGGAGGACTAAATACCCCTATAGATGTAAATGGGAACTCTATCTTGCCTCAGAGCAGAACCCCAGAGGATAGGCAGCCCCCCACAAATATTGACTGTGAGTATAAGAGGAAAAACACACGCAGGCAGAAAAATAGGATTTAGCAAAAGAGGCACTTCTAGCTAAACAGAAAAGGATAGGACAGAATTCTAAGCGGTCAGTATTAAAATCCTAAAAATATCCACAGCAGATAATACAAATATACTACATCTAACTAAAGACATAGAAGGTATATCTGCATCTCCTGAGAATCCAACATGACTGAAAAATCCAAACAAAGTCTAAGCTGGACAAAAACACAATGAATTGCACTGAATTGCAAAGCACACTGCATGTGTGCACAGAGACAAAAAAACAGACACTTATCTTAGAGAGATGCAATCCCTCCAAGTACAATGGACAACTGGCCAGGACTCATGGATCCTGCACACCTAAATACCTAATAGAGCAGAAATCAGCAGAAACACCTGCCCAGGATTACAACCCCAAGACAACTGCACTACCACCAACAACCACCGGAGGGAGCCCAAGAGCAGAATTCACAACACAGCACAATCATCATCGGCTGTTGTATCATCAGCAGCAAAAGACTAATGAGATGATTCTGAAGCAGGTTGCAGCTATGCGAGAGGCACCCTCACCAGTGACCCTGATCCGTTCTGAGGCCCGATACAAAGTTCAGTGAGGGCTGAGGAAGATGAGTCCTGAGCACAATTTGAAGGCTTTCCTCACTGTGTTCGAGCGCACAGCAGAGCGGGAGAGCTAGCGGATGACTCAGTGGGCTGAAGTGGTGGCCCCTTACTGACAGGAGATGCCCAAAAGGCCTACTTGGACCGCAGTTGAGTTGATGTCCTGAGCTATGAGAAACTGAGAGGTGAGATCCTTGCCCGACTGGGAGTTAATACATATGTGCGAGCCCAACAGATGTTTCAGTGGTCCTTTGTGGAGTCTCATCCCGCTAAGTCTCAGGTATATGACTTGCTGCAGCTGGTAAAAAAAGGCTTCAGCCTGAGACCTTAACCCCTTTTCAGATGGTAGAGAGAGTGGTGGCCGACCAGCTGGTGAGGGACACTCAGGACTTTATACGGGATATTGCTCCACTTCGGCTGTCACATTAGCCACTGCCAGCCCAGGAGCCTGGGAAATGTCCCTGACCCTTGCTTGGGCCAACCAGGACAGAGACCGTAATGAGGGGGTAACCCGAAGAGAGAGTGACAAGAGATCTGCTTCCCCTAAAATGGCCCCAAAGTCTAGTCGTGCAGCAGCTATTAAGTGTTGGAGGTGCCAAGGGCCCATACATGTGGCTGCCAACTGCCCCGTGACAGATGAACCCATGGACTGCGGGTATACTCACCGTATGTCTATGTATGCCCAGTCAGTCTGCATGGCAACTACACTGTGTCCCAAATTATTATGCTAATTAATTGTTTTGTTTTTCAAATAAACTCATGGATGGTATTGTGTCTCAGGGCTCAATGGATCACTGAAATCAATCTTAAACACATGTGATAATTAGTTTTCCAGGTGATTCTAATTAAAGGAAAACTACTTAAAAATGATGTTCCACATTATTAAGCAGGACACAGGTTTCAAGCAATATGGGAAATAAAAAGGATCTCTCTGCTGCTGAAAAGTGTTAAATAGTGCAATGCCTTGGACAAGGTATGAAAACATTAGATATTTCACGAAACTTAAGAGTGATCATCATACTGTAAAGAGATTTGTGACTGAAGCAGAGCAGACAGAGTTCATGCAGATAAAGGCATAATGAGGAAGTTTTCTGCCAGACAAATTCATTAGATTAAGAGAGCAGCTGCCAAAATACCATTACAAACCAGCAAACAGTTATCTGAAGCTGCTGGTGCCTCTTGAGTCCCTCGAACCTCAAGGTGCAGGATCCTTCAAAGGCTTGCTGTGGTGCATAAACCTACTATTCGGCCACCCTTAAACAGTATTCACAAGCAGAAATGGTTGCAGTGGGCCCAGACATACATGAAGACTATGAAGACTAATTTTCAAACAGTCTTGTTTACTGATGAGTGTCGAGCAACCCTGGATGGTCCAGATGGATTGAGTAGTGGATGGTTGTTGGATGGCCACCATGTCCCAACAAGGCTGAGACGTCAGCAAGGAGGTGGAGAAGTCATGTTTTGGGCTGGAATCATGGGGAAACAGCTGGTAGGTTCCTGAAGGTGTGAAAATGACCTCTGCAAAGGTATATAGAGTTTCTGAATGACAACTTTCTTCCATGGTATAAAAAGCAGAAACGTGCCTTCAGGAGCGAAATGATGCACCATGACAATGCACCATCTCATGCTGCAAAGAATACCTCTGAGTCATTGGCTGCTATGGGCATAAAAGGAGATAAACTCATGGTGTGGCCACCATCTTCCCCTGACCTCAACCCTATAGAGAACCTTTGGAGTATCATGAAGCAAAAGATCTATGAGGGTTGGAGGCAGTTCACATAAAAACAGCAGCTCTGGAAGGCTATTCTGATTTCATGCAAAGAAATACAAGCAGAAACTCTCCAAAAACTCACAAGTTCAATGGATGCAAGAATTGTGAAGGTGATATCAAAGAAGGGTTCCTATGTTAACACGTAACTTGGCCTGTTAGGATGTTTTGGAGTTAAATAGCTTTTTTATTCAGTGAATGTGACCTCCTAATGCTGCAAATTCCACAAATGAGCATTTTCAGTTCTTTAAAACATATCAAATGTTTAGAAATTCTACTGTGCCTTTGGAGATTATTCTGTTATCATTGGGAGGTTTATTCAATAAGATTCAATGTATACTCTAATGGGTGCTGACTTTTATTAGACTGACTGTCATTTGCACCGACCATTTAGGAAAATCCGAGAAAAATGTCATTTGCATAATAATTTGGAACATGGTGTATAGGCACTGCCAGCAGCAAGCCCCAACTGTGCCAGGTACTTGTCAACGAGTAACGAACGGAGGCTCTCTTGGACTCGGGGAGTTTAATGACTCTGGTGCATGGGTCCCTTGTTGCCGGGGACAACCCCAATGGACGGAAAGTGTGGGTGGTGTGTATACATGGTGAAATCGCGGAGGTTAATTTTTCCACACCATGTGGAGAAATAAAACATGTGGTGGGAGTGGTGAAGACCCTTCCATATGGGACTGTGTTCGGAAGCAACTTGCCCCTATTCTGGTCCCTGTGGCAGACTAGGGTTAACCCTCCCAAGGTAAATGTTATTCTGGGAGCGGAACCTGAAGATCCTGACTCAGGGATACCTGCTGTAGGGGTCGCAACCTAGGGACAGAGTGTAACCTCAATAGGTTCCCCTTAGAGGTATTGGCAGGAGAGGTCAAGAAGACCCCCCGATTTCCGAGCTGGAAGTGTCCCCTGGTAAGTTTGGCACAGCTCAGCTCCAGGATCCCACTCTGGCCAGGGCACGTGAAAGGGTGATAGAAATAGATGGGGTGACTCAGCAACCGGGTGCTGAGGCAATTTTTCCATGCATGGCTATCTCCCAGGATTTGTTATTCAGAGTGGATAAAATCCGGGATGAAGTGGTGGAACAACTGGTAGTGCCCCAATCCTACCATCGGGCAGTGCTCGAAATGGCTCACACCCACATGCTGGAAAGGCACTTGGGGGCCAAAAAGATGCAGGAGTGCATACTGCAGCTTTTTTTGGCCTGGGATTTATGCTGAGGTCTATTGTGAGTTTGTCCCGAGTGTCAGCTAACCTCACCCACTGCGCATTTCCGGAGTCCATTGGTGCCTCTACCTATCATAGAGGTACCATATGAGCGGATAGCAATGGATCTGGTAGGGCCTATGGTGAAATCCACCTGTGGCCTTCAACATATTTTGGTCATAGTGGACTACACCACACGGTATCCAGAGACGATACCTCTCCGCCACGCCTCGGCAAAACTAATAGCCCCCGAGCTGTTTGCCATGTTTTGTCGCCTTGGGCTACCAAAGAAGATCCTCACAGATCAGGGGACTCCTTTTATGTCCAAGGTGACTAAGGAGCTATGTAAGCTCCGGATCAAACAGCTACGCACATCGGTGTACCCCCCAACAAACCGACGGGTTAGTAGAGAGGTTTAATAAGACACTTAAGTCCATGCTTAAAAAGGTAGTCTCCAAGGATGGAAGAGACTGGGGCATGTTATTGCCCTATCTAATGTTTGGTATGCACGAGGTACCACAGGCATCCAAGCGTTTCTCACTGTTTGAGTTATTGTATGGCACACATCCGAGGTGGTTGCTCGACGTAGCTAAGGAAACATGGGAACAGGAGCCAACTCCGCATCGGGGTGTGATCGAGCACGTGGCAAGCATGCAGGACCGGATTGTGGCAATCAGGCCCATAGTAAAGGAGCATCTGATGGATGCCCAGGCCGCGCAGAGCCATACGTATAATTAAAAAGCCATGGTCAGGACCTTTAAAGAAGGGGATCGGGTGTTGGTACTAGTGCCCAACACAGAGAGTAAACTCATGGCAAAGTGGCAAAGGCCATATGAGATACGGGGGAAGGTGGGAGAAGTAAATTACAGAGTATACTAGCCCGGAAAGAGGAAACCGAACAACTGAACCATGTAAACCTGCTAAAAGCCTGGAAGTACCGGGAATGTTTGGTCTTGGAGGCAACTCCGGTCGTATCAACGTTGAACCCTCTGTCACCGGCCAAGTGCACGGCCAGGGGTCAGGTTAAAATAAATGATGCTCTCATAAACATTAAGGTTTTGTAATCACTTCAGAAAATTAAATGAGGGTCCAAGTTTGACCTCTATGCGATGTCGCGGGTAGGCAAGCTAATTGATAGACTGGGGGAGGCCCAGTACTTCACCACGCTTGATCTCACCAAAGATTACTGGCAGGTCCCACTGACAGAATCGGCGAATAAAAGACTTCCTTTAAAACACCAGAGGGTCTCTAGCACTATGTCATCTTGCCTTTTGGTTTACATGGGGCTCCGGCCACATTCCAGAGGCTGATGGACATAGTGTTAGAGCCTCATCAAAAGTACGCGTCACGGGGTTAACAGCGAAACCACTTAGGATACATGTATATAAACTTGATTCCAGCTCACCCAGTTGCTCTATGCTCATCCACCTGTGGCTCAGACATCGGCCTTGCCATGGCCTCACATCAGGGAAAATAGAAAAAATTGCAGTCCGGCTCAACAGGACTGGATTCTCCTTTTCTTTTTCTTTTTCAAAAGAAAATATAGTGCATACAAAAGAAAAATTTACATGATCGACATGACCCAGTCGACGCGTTTTTACTACACTAGGCAGTCTTACTCCTGACTACCTAGTAAGACTGCCTAGTGCAGTCGAAACGCGTTGACTGGGTCATGTCGACCATGTAAATTTTTCTTTTGTATGCACTATATTTTCTTTTGAAAAAAGAAAAGGAAAATCCAGTCCTGTTGAGCCGGACTCCAATTTTTCTATTTTACTTAGGATACGTGATTGGCCGTGGGGTCATCAAACCCCAAATAAATAAGATTGAGGCCATCCAAAACTGTCCCAAGCCGCTAAGTACAAAACAGGTGAGGGCATTAATCAGCATCATTGGGTACTACCGTAGGTTTATACCCAATTTTGCTGGGAGATCAGCACCCCTAACCGACCTGTTAAAGGGTAAGAAGTAATTTATGGTTCGATGAAATCCTCAAGCGGAGGAAGCCTTCCATTCCCTGAAGTTGGCGTTGTGTGGACAGCTGGTCCTCTTCAGCCCCAACTTCAAAGAAACATTTATCGTGCGGACAGATGCCTCAGAGATAGGTCTAGGAGCAGTACGGGGATGAACACCCAATCACATACTTGAGCAGGAAACTGACCCCGGGGGAGAAAAATTATAGAGTAGTGGAGAAGGAGCACTTGGTGATTAAGTGGGCCTTGGAGTCCGTACGCTACTATTTGCTTGGGCATCAGTTTTGTTTGATAACGGACCATTCGCCCCTCATCTGGATGAGCAATGCAAAAGAGAGGAATGCTCAAGCCACCAGATGGTTCCTGTCCCTACAAAAATGTAGTTTCCCAGTGGAACATTGGGCAGGGAAGTTGCAAGGAAATGCAGATGCCCTGTATGGTGACAAATGTTCAACCCCACAAGTTTGAACAGGGGGGGTATGTGAGGCAGTGACAGGTTTTATATGCGAGGGTCACTTTGTGTCACTCAGGATGTGCATAGAAGCATATTAAGACCTCTGGAGTGCATTGCAGTCACAGATATAGCTGTGATTGCAGTGCAAAATAAAAGTAAGTTTAGTCTTGGGCAAGCTATTTGCCCAAGGCAGATTTAAGAAAACCAAGCATGGGCTTTTATTTTTGGAGCGAACTATAGGATGTTAGTGGGACAGTTTGCTCCCTCAAGGCCGGCTCTTACAAGTGGCCCATGGCCACAGATTCCACTTAAAATCCCTGCAGCAAAGGGTTGGGTGTGTCAGTCTTGGTTTTAAAACTTGCAGAGCAGGTGGCTCTGCAAAGTTCAGTCTGTGTGAAGTAACATGGAGCCAAGCAAAGCCAAAAGGCCTGGCACCCCTCTGCATAGCATGGTGGTGCAGTTGTCCACGGCAACCGGTCTCGGATACAGACTGTCTTGATTCCCGGCTGCGATCTGGAGGATATCGTGTGCTGTTTACTTTGTGAGTTTTGGACATTAAACACGCTTGTTTTGACCTTTCCTGGGTCACTGCCTGTCGGTCACACTGCACCAACCCCGCTGCACTACAACAGTTATACTCACCTAACGCCTAATTCCACTGAATCACTCGTCTCCTGTAATAAAACAAAAATAAAAAACAACCTTATCCCTCACCTGTCCGTTATTCTGTCCCACACCATAATCCATGTCTGGGGATTAATAGTTTTCAACCTGGATGGTGCAAAGATGAGACCGTACAGGCTGAGAACCACTGGTGACTGAGCTGCAGTGAGCGCAGCATCATTGACCAGTGGTGACATCATCGATGTTACTGTGGGTCACTGAGGCTGCGTTCCCCGTCAGGCTGAACTGCGGTGACCTCAGCACATGGGAAAAAGTCACTGAGTTCACCGAAGTTCAGCTCAATGAGTTCACTGCGGCTGTTGAACTGTGCAGTTTTTTTGGTTGCATTTTTTTCTCTATAGCCTTTTATGGAGAGTCTGAAAATAATGAATGTAAAAAAAAACCTGCATGCAATTAATAAAATAAACACAGCTGCATTTTTAGGTGCCGATACCAAAAAGAGGTAGCATTTATGCTACATGTAAACACAGCCTTAGGTCATGTTCACCCCTTTAGTATTTGCTCAGTAATTTACATCAGTATTTCAACAACCAAGGTATAATTGTAATCAGTATTACAGCGCCAACCTGACACTGTCTGTAGATTACTGTGCACAATCCTGCTGACAAGTTCCCTTTAAGTAAATGGGTACCCAAAAAGAAAATCTGAACCTATACATGTCAACTGTGTAGCATCCGATTTTTTTGGATACATTGTATATGATCAAACACAGTTAATAATGGCATTTTACAATTTTGACTTAAAAAAGCAGATGCCACAAAGATGTCACATGGACGTAAAAAAACGGATAGACGGATGCATCACCCATGTATGACAGGATGAATGAAAATCAAAACGTTTTCTAGATGAAACTGTTGATTTTTCAGACAGTTGTATGACTGCCTCCTAAATCAGTGAGAATTCACAGGAGTATTATTCATTTCCCTTCATCCATATATTTTCCTTGGTTTGATTTTTTGGTTGTTTTTAATTTGAAAACTGCATTATATTTCGATCTCCAGGGAACTGCTGGTTTCCTGCACAAACAGATTTACTATTGTCTTGAATGTCATCTTTTTCCTGTAGTAAATCAGTTTCCAGATTTTAATCAGCAGGGTAATATAATTTAAAAAAGTGGTTAGATTGATTTTGGTCTAGATAACCTCAAACGTTCCCACGATGAGCTTTTGGTGCATTTTTGACACTGTATTTTGCAGTATCAAAAACGCAGCGCACTACAATTTCATCAAAGTGGATGGGATTTATAGAAATCTCATGCCCATTGTGCTTCTTTTTAATGCAGCATAAACTGACCTGCGGTGTGTGTTTCAAATCTGCAATATGCCAATTTCTCTTGCGGATTGAGTTTTCTGTGTGGATTTTCTTCATAAACTTGAATTAGATGTGGAAAATCCACATGAAAAAAATGCACATGAATGTTTAGGCTACGTTCACACTTGCGTACCGGGACTTTGCGAACGGCTGCGTACTTCCTCCCTGAAGCTTCGCCCCCTTCCGCACTTCTTCCGTTTAGGTCCGCCCACTTCTGCATGTGTCCTGCATACCTATCTTTAACATTGGGTACGCAGGACATGCAGATGTATGTGTATGTGTCATTTTGACGCATCCGCTGACCGCACGGAGACACAAGTTGCGTTTCTGTGCGGTTGGTGAGCACATCAAAATGACGCATCCGCATACATCTGCATATCTTGGAACCCAATGTTAAAGATAGGGACGCAGGATGCATGCAGAAGTAGGCAGACCTAAACGGAAAAAGTGCGGAAGTGGGCGGAGCTTCAGGGAGGAAGTGCACAGCTGTCCGCAAAGCCCCGGTATACAAGTGTGAATGTAGCCTTAGTGTGTTTCCATGGCAGAAGCGCATCAAAAACACATGAAATCCACACCTATGTTTTGTTAAACCCATATACCAGAAAGTATCAAAACCAAAGTAGCTTTATTTAAAGCATGACACCAAAAAGAGATAAAAAATGCTTGTTAAAAAACGCACACAAAAATGCAATGAAAAACCACAAGCAGCTGAATTTAACCCAATAGCATCCAATGACGAGCATAGCCCATCATGGCAGGGTTTCAGTTCCCGCACCAGGATGGGCTATGCCCCGTCATGCATTTAAACTATCACTGTGTGTTTATACGCAGTGATAGTTCAGTGCTGACAGCTGTCTGAGAAAGCTGAGATGCATGGGAAGAGGTGCAGGGGCCCATGCCATCGGTCCCGCACCCAGATCGCTGTGATTGGTCAGTCAATCTGACTGACCGATCACAGCATGATCGCACAGGAGATGGTGAAATATCAGCACTTCCTGCCCGATCAGTGCAGCAGCTCAGCTCTGCCAGTGGCTGAGCGTCTGCACTAACAGCCAGGAGCGGTGTCCCCACTCAGATCTGTCATCTGTTAATGGAATTATAGGGGCTTTCATGTTAGGCCAGTTTCACATGTCAGTGCCTCTAGTTCGTGTAGTGACAGTTTTCTCACGTACCAGAAACACTGACACACGTAGACCCATTCAAATGAATGGGTTTAGGCAGACCATGTGTCCATGTGCAAAACACGCAGACATGTCCGTTTTTATCCGGACATACGGCCCGCCAAACGTCCCGCACACATGCACATGGAGAACAGTGTACACTGTCCGCACGGACAGCCGTGGGGAAGCAGTGCTACTGTAAGCCACTGTTCCCCTGCATGTGGTGCTGAAGCTGGCTTTCATCCATTGTCCCCTGCTCTGGCGCCAGCAGCGCGAGCAGGAGACAATGAATGAAAGAAAAAATGAGGTGGAGTCCCCCTATATTTTACAACCATCCTGGCAAAACTCACAGGTGCGGGCTGCTATTTACAGGCTTGTAAGTGGCCATGGATATGGACCCCAGCCTAAAAAAAGCAGCCTGCAGCTGCCCATAAAAGGCGCATCTATTAGATGCGCCAATTCTGGAGCTTTGCCTGGTTCTTCCCATTGCCCTGTAGCGGTGGCATATGGGGTAATGAGGGGTTAATGTCACCTTCCTATTGTAAGGTGACATTAAGGCGGCTTAGTAATGGAGAGGTGTCAAAAAGATACCTCTCCATTACTAATCCTACAGTTGTTAAAGGGTTAATAAAACACACACAGTAAGAGAAAAGTCTTTTAATGAAATAAAACAATATACACAGTTTTTCCATCTTTATTCTTCTGCCACTCCAAGCGAAGCCATCTATCTCCTGTAATAAATCATAAAATAAAAAAACAACAACATACCCATACCTGACTGCCGTACAGTCAAGTCCTATGCAGTAATCCTTATCTAGGGGAATTTATAGTTTACAACCGGGAGCGGTGCTAATGCGACTGCTCCCGGCTGTAAACGACTGGTGAATGAATGAAACGCTGGGAATAGAGCTTTGGTGAATAGCAGGGAGAAGGGATGACAGCTGACTTCAGTACCACATGCAGGGGGCAGCGCTTACTGTAGCTGTGCTTCCTGGCGGCCGTCCGTGTGGCACTGATGTGGCACACGTGCGGCACACGGATGTGTCACATGGACACACGGACACCGATATCTCTGCTACCGTGTTTACCGGTACCGGAAATATCAGGACGTGTGAAACCGGCCTTACTGGAAGTACAAAAGCTCTGGAAAAGTGAAATGGCTCATTGTCCACCAAAAGAAATTCAGCGAATTCTGCGCTTCCAAATCCAAATGCCCCCCTCCCTTCTGAGCCCCAGTGTGCATAAACCACCTTTAGTGTTCACACTTGGCAGGGGTATAATTTCCAAAATGGGATCACTTGAGGGGGGTTCTGCTCTCTCTTAGGGGGCTCGGTTGTTTTTTGGAAGTGCATTGAACAGCAAAGTGGATTGCTGCTGAGGGGAAAAAGAAAAAACGGAACAGCGGTAAGTGTGTGACTTGTGATTCAGTGACTTTGGATTCAGGGAATTTCCAAGGGAGGAATTACTCAATTGATGTCTGTATTTTATTAATACTTTGCATTTATTTTTTTTATTTAACTTTTCTGTCTGGTGCAATCCCCATTAGGAAACATGCTCCACTATTGTTAATGCCATCCAGTGCACATCTTGCACATGTATGCAATCCTTGAGCAGCCGGTCGAGGGTGCATACTGCTGTGCGAGATGTGAGCACGTTGTGCATTTGGAAGCCCAGATTCTGAATCTAAATGTGCAGCTGGCAACACTGAGATCCATTGACAATATGGAAAGGAGTCTTCTGCTCACTGAGCAGACACTCAATGGGATAGATGAGGAGGGGATGTGTCATGGATCCCAATGGCTGGGGATCGCACTGGACAAGCCAAATAACATAAATAACGGACGAGCTCTAGGGTGATGGAACCTGGGCTGACCGCTGCCCTACTCCTGACAAACACAACTAGAAATAGCCAGGGAGCGTGCCTACGTTGATTCTAGACGCCACGCGCCAGCCTAAGAGCTAACTAGCACTGCAGAGGAAATAAAGACCTAGCTTGCCTCCAGAGGAATGAACCCCAAAAGGTATAGTTGCCCCCCACATGTATTGACGGTGAAATGAGAGGAAGGCACGCACATAGAGATGAAAATAGATTTAGCAAAATGAGGCCCGCTATAACTAGAAAGCAGAATGATACAAAAGGGGTCTGAGCGGTCAGCAAAAAACCCTAATCAAAAACCATCCTGAGATTACAAGAACCCATGTGCCAACTCATGGCACATGGGGAGAACCTCAGCCCACTAGAGCTACCAGCTAGCATAGAGTCATAATTAGCAAGCTGGACAAAAAACCAAACAACTGAAAAACAGAACTTAGCTTATCCTGAGAGATCTGGGAGCAGGTAGTCAGGAACCAAACTGAGCACATCTGAGTACATTGATAGCCGGCAAGGGAATGACAGGAAAGCCAGGTTAAATAGGAAACACCCAGCCTCTGATGGACAGGTGGAAACCAGAGACCGCAACCCACCAAAGTCACCCAGTACCAGCCGTAACCACCAGAGGGAGCCCAAAAACAGAATCCACAACAGTACCCCCCCCCTTGAGGAGTGGTCACCGAACCCTCACGAGAACCCCCAGGGCGATCAGGATGAGCTCTATGGAAGGCGCGGACCAAATCAGTCGCATGAACATCAGAGGCGACCACCCAGGAATTATCCTCCTGACCATAACCCTTCCACTTAACCAAATACTGGAGTTTACGTCTGGAAACACGAGAATCCAAGATCTTCTCAACAACATACTCCAATTCTCCCTCCACCAGCACCGGAGCAGGAGGCTCAACCGAAGGAACAACGGGCACCTCATACCTCCGCAATAACGACCGATGGAACACATTATGAATAGCAAACGATGCTGGGAGATCCAAACGAAAAGACACAGGGTTAAGAATCTCCAAGATCTTATAAGGACCGATGAACCGAGGCTTGAACTTAGGAGAAGAGACCTTCATAGGGACAAAACGAGAAGACAACCACACCAAGTCCCCAACAAGAAGTCGGGGACCCACGCGGCGACGGCGATTAGCAAACTGCTGAGTCTTCTCCTGAGACAACTTCAAATTGTCCACCACCTGATTCCAAATCTGATGTAGCCTGTCCACCACCACGTCCACTCCAGGACAATCTGAAGGCTCCACCTGACCAGAGGAAAAACGAGGATGAAACCCCGAATTACAAAAGAAAGGAGAGACCAAAGTAGCAGAACTAGCCCGATTATTAAGGGCAAATTCGGCCAGTGGCAAAAAGGCAACCCAGTCATCTTGATCAGCAGAAACAAAACACCTTAAATAAGTTTCCAAGGTCTGATTAGTTCGCTCCGTCTGGCCATTCGTCTGAGGATGGAATGCAGACGAGAAAGACAAATCAATGCCCATCTTAGCACAAAACGTCCGCCAAAATCTAGACACAAACTGGGATCCCCTGTCGGAAACGATATTCTCCGGAATCCCATGCAAACGAACCACGTTCTGAAAAAACAAAGGGACCAACTCAGAGGAGGAAGGCAACTTAGGCAAGGGTACCAAATGAACCATCTTAGAAAAGCGGTCACACACAACCCAGATAACGGACATTTTCTGTGAGACAGGGAGATCTGAAATAAAATCCATGGAAATGTGCGTCCAAGGCCTCTTCGGGATAGGCAAGGATAACAACAACCCACTGGCCCGAGAACAGCAAGGCTTAGCCCGAGCACACACTTCACAAGACTGCACAAAGGTGCGCACATCCCTTGACAAGGAAGGCCACCAAAAAGACGTGGCCACCAAGTCTCTAGTACCAAATATTCCAGGATGACCAGCCAACACAGAAGAATGGACCTCGGAGATGACTTTACTGGTCCAATCATCCGGAACAAACAGTCTTTCTGGTGGACAACGATCAGGTTTATCCGCCTGAAACTCCTGCAATGCACGTCGCAAGTCTGGGGAGACGGCGGACAATATTACCCCATCCCTAAGGATACCAGTAGGCCCAGAGTCTCCAGGAGAGTCAGGCACAAAACTCCTGGAAAGAGCATCTGCCTTCACATTCTTTGAACCTGGCAGGTATGAAACCACAAAATTGAAACGAGAAAAAAACAACGACCAACGAGCCTGTCTAGGATTCAGACGCCTGGCAGACTCAAGGTAAATCAGATTTTTGTGATCAGTCAAGACCACCACACGATGTCTAGCACCCTCAAGCCAATGACGCCACTCCTCAAATGCCCACTTCATGGCCAAAAGCTCCCGATTACCCACATCATAATTGCGCTCGGCGGGCGAGAATTTTCTAGAAAAGAACGCACATGGCTTCATCACCGAGCCATTGGAACTTCTCTGTGACAAAACCGCCCCCGCTCCAATCTCGGAAGCATCAACCTCAACCTGAAAAGGAAGTGAAACATCTGGTTGACATAACACAGGAGCAGAAGAAAACCGGCGCTTAAGTTCCTGAAAGGCCTCCACAGCCGTAGGAGACCAATTAGCAACATCAGCACCCTTTTTAGTCAAATCAGTCAAAGGTTTAACAACACTGGAAAAATTAGTAATGAACCGACGATAAAAATTAGCAAAACCCAAAAACTTCTGAAGACTCTTAACAGATGTAGGTTGTGTCCAGTCACAAATCGCCTGAACCTTGACGGGATCCATCTCAATAGTAGAAGGAGAAAAAATGTACCCCAAAAAAGAAATCTTCTGGACTCCGAAGAGACATTTTGAGCCCTTCACAAACAGAGAATTGGCCCGCAGGACTTGAAACACCTTCCTGACCTGTAGAACATGAGACTCCCAGTCATCAGAAAACACCAAAATATCATCCAAATACACAATCATAAACTTATCCAGATATTCACGGAAAATATTGTGCATAAAGGACTGAAAGACTGAAGGAGCATTAGAAAGTCCAAAAGGCATTACCAAATACTCAAAATGGCCCTCAGGCGTATTAAATGCGGTTTTCCACTCATCACCCTGTTTTATCCGCACAAGATTATACGCACCGCGAAGATCTATCTTAGTGAACCACCCAGCCCCCTTAATGCGAGCAAACAAATCAGTCAATAATGGCAATGGATACTGATATTTGACTGTAATCTTATTCAGAAGGCGATAATCTATACAAGGCCTCAGGGAACCATCTTTTTTTTGCCACGAAAAAAAAACCTGCTCCCAGAGGGGACGAAGATGGACGAATATGTCCCTTTTCCAAGGACTCCTTAATATAATTCCGCATAGCAGTATGCTCTGGCACTGACAGATTAAATAAACGACCCTTAGGGAACTTACTGCCAGGAATTAATTCTATAGCACAGTCACAATCCCTATGAGGAGGGAGCGAATTGAGCTTAGGCTCCTCAAAAACATCCCGATAGTCAGACAAAAACGCAGGGACCTCAGAAGGAGTAGATGAAGCTATTGAAATCAGAGGTGCATCATCATGAACCCCCTGACATCCCCAGCTTAACACAGACATTGTTTTCCAATCCAGGACAGGATTATGAGTTTGTAACCATGGCAGACCAAGCACTAGGACATCATGTAAATTATACAGTACAAGGAAGCGAATCACCTCCTGATGAACGGGAGTCATGCGCATGGTCACTTGTGTCCAGTACTGCAGTTTATTCATAGCCAATGGTGTAGAGTCAATTCCCTTCAAAGGAATAGGAACTTCCAGAGGCTCCAGACTAAAACCGCAGCGTTTGGCAAATGACCAATCCATAAGACTCAGGGCAGCGCCCGAATCCACATAGGCATCGACGGAAATGGAAGACAGTGAACAAATCAGAGTTACAGACAAAATGAACTTAGACTGCAGAGTACTAATGGCAAAAGATTTATCAACCTTTTTTGTGCATTTAGAGCATGCTGATATAACATGAGCTGAATCACCACAATAAAAACACAATCCATTTTTCCGCCTATAATTTTGCCGTTCACTTCTGGACTGAATTCTATCACATTGCATAGTCTCAGGTGCCTGTTCAGAAGACACCGCCAACTGGTGCACAGGTTTGCGCTCCCGTAAACGCCGATCAATCTGAATGGCCATAGTCATAGACTCATTCAGACCTGTAGGCGCAGGGAACCCCACCATAATATCCTTAATGGCCTCAGAAAGACCATCTCTGAAGTTTGCAGCCAGGGCGCACTCATTCCACTGAGTAAGCACCGACCATTTCCGAAATTTTTGACAATATACTTCCGCTTCATCATGCCCCTGAGAGAGGGCCAATAAAGCCTTTTCAGCCTGAATCTCCAGGTTAGGTTCCTCATAGAGCAATCCCAGTGCCAGAAAAAACGCATCCACACTGAGCAATGCAGGATCCCCTGGAGCCAATGCAAATGCCCAATTCTGAGGGTCGCCCCGCAGGAAAGATATTACAATCTTAACCTGCTGAGCAGGGTCTCCAGAGGAGCGAGATTTCAAAGAAAGAAACAATTTGCAATTGTTCCTGAAATTCAGGAAGGTAGATCTATCTCCAGAAAAAAACTCTGGAATAGGAATTCTAGGTTCAGACATGGGAGTGTGAACAACAAAATCCTGTATGTTTTGAACTTTTGCAGCAAGATTACTCAGGCTGGAAGCCAAACTCTGGACATCCATGTTAAACAGCTAAGGTCAGAGCCATTCAAGGGTTAAGAGGAGGTAAGAAGCAGCTAGACAGCAATTAAGGGCTAGGCAGCAAAACTCTGAGGGGGAAAAAAAAAAAAAAAAATTCCCTTAAACACTTCTTTTTCTCCTGCTTCAGCCCAAACAATTAACACTTTGTGGGCCGGCTATACTGTCATGGATCCCAATGGCTGGGGATCGCACTGGACAAGCCAAATAACATAAATAACGGACGAGCTCTAGGGTGATGGAACCTGGGCTGACCGCTGCCCTACTCCTGACAAACACAACTAGAAATAGCCAGGGAGCATGCCTACGTTGATTCTAGACGCCACGCGCCAGCCTAAGAGCTAACTAGCACTGCAGAGGAAATAAAGACCTAGCTTGCCTCCAGAGGAATGAACCCCAAAAGGTATAGTTGCCCCCCACATGTATTGACGGTGAAATGAGAGGAAGGCACGCACATAGAGATGAAAATAGATTTAGCAAAATGAGGCCCGCTATAACTAGAAAGCAGAATGATACAAAAGGGGTCTGAGCGGTCAGCAAAAAACCCTAATCAAAAACCATCCTGAGATTACAAGAACCCATGTGCCAACTCATGGCACATGGGGAGAACCTCAGCCCACTAGAGCTACCAGCTAGCATAGAGTCATAATTAGCAAGCTGGACAAAAAACCAAACAACTGAAAAACAGAACTTAGCTTATCCTGAGAGATCTGGGAGCAGGTAGTCAGGAACCAAACTGAGCACATCTGAGTACATTGATAGCCGGCAAGGGAATGACAGGAAAGCCAGGTTAAATAGGAAACACCCAGCCTCTGATGGACAGGTGGAAACCAGAGACCGCAACCCACCAAAGTCACCCAGTACCAGCCGTAACCACCAGAGGGAGCCCAAAAACAGAATCCACAACAGGGATGGTAGGATGGAGTTACAGGACATTGGAGCAGCAAGCTGGGTGACAGTTAGAAGGCGGGGTAGAGGGAAGAGTGCCAGGGAGGCTAGTTCTGATCTGGCACACCCCAATAAGTTTGCTAAGTTGGCAGATGAGGGGGGTGCCAGTATAGGGGTAGCACTGCTGCAGCCAGGCATGTCCTCTGAAAGCCGGAGGAGTGACTGCTACAGTAAGGAGGGAAATAGGAGAGCAGGGCAGGCCAGACAGGTGCTGGTAGTGGGGGACTCAATTATTAGGGGAACAGATAGGGCAATCTGTCACAAAGACAGGGATAGTCGAACGGTGTGCTGTCTACCTGGCACTCGAGTCCGACACATCGCTGATCGGGTTGACAGATTACTGGGAAGGGGCTGGTGAGGACCCAGCGGTCATGGTGCACATTGGCACAAATGACAAAGTGAGAGGTAGGTAAAAGGTGCTTAAAAATGATTTCAAGGAATTAGGCTGCAAGCTGAAAGCAAGGACCTGTAACATGGTATTTTCCGAAATACTGCCTGTACCACGTGCCACGCCAGATAGGCAACCGGAGATTAGGGAGGTTAATAAGTGGCTCAAGAATTGGTGTAGGAAGGAGGGGATTGAGTTCCTGCAGAACTGGGCCGACTTCTCAGTTGGCTACAGGTTCAACTCTAGGGACGGGCTGCACCTCAATGGGGAAGGTGCAGCTGTGCTGGGGGAGAAAATGGCTAGAAGGTTGGAGGAGTATTTAAACTAGGGATTGGGGGGAGGATATTCATTTTATAGGAGGGAGGAAGATAGTGTAGATAGAAACCTGGGCACAAATAAGGAAGTTGGGGGTGGCGGTGGCATGGGGGGGGGTTAGAACAATTGATAATTTAAGAAAGAATAGAGGTACAGAGAGATACATAAAGTGTATGTATACTAATGCCAGAAGCCTCGCCAACAAAATGGCCGAATTGGAATTAATGTTGTTGGAGCATAATTATGACATGGTGGGGATATCTGAAACATGGCTGGATGAGAGACATGACTGGGCTGTTAACTTGCAGGGCTATAGTCTGTTCAGAAATTACCAAACGGATAAGCGAGGGGGGAGGTGTGTGTCTATATGTAAAATCATCCTTAAAACCCATCCTGTATGATAACATAGGTGAATCTAATGAAAATGTAGAGTCCCTGTGGATGGAGATAAGGGGAGGGGGAAAAAATAATAAATTACTGATAGGGGTTTGTTATAAGTCTCCAAAAATAATGGAAGCAACGTAGAATATCCTCATAAAGCAAATAGATGAAGCTGCGACTCAAGGAGAAGTAATTATTATGGGGGACTTCAACTACCCTGAAATAGATTGGGGACCAGAAACCTGCAGTTCCAGCAAAGTTAATCGGTTTTCCACAACTATGAGAAACAATTACCTTTCACAACTGGTTCAGGACCCAACCAGAAGTGGGCACTGCTAGACCTAATATTAACCAACAGGCCAGACCGCATATCAAATATAAGGGTTGGGGGTCACTTGGGGAAAAGTGATGACAAAATAATAAGTTTTCATGTATCCTTTAATAAGATGTGTAGTAGAGGGGTTACAAGGACACTAGACTTCAGGAGGGCAAATTTCCAACGGATGAGAGAGGATCTTGGTGCAATTAACTGGGACGATATCCTGAGACATAAAAATACACAAAGAAAATGGGAGACGTTTATTAGCATCCTGGATAGGACTTGTGCACAGTATTTACCGTATGGGAATAAACATACTAGAAATATGAGGAAACCAATATGGCTAAATAGAGCTGTAAGGGGAGCAATAAGTGACAAAAAGAAAGCATTTACAGAATTAAAGGAAGTAGGTAGTGATGAGGCATTAAATAACCACAGAAAATTAAATAAATTCTGTAAAAAGCAAATCAAGGCAGCAAAAATTGAGACAGAGAGACTCATTGCCAGAGAGAGTAAAAATAATCCCAAAGTATTCTTTAACTACGTAAATAGTAAGAAATAAAAAAATGATAGTGTTGGCCCCCTTAAAAATAGTCTGGGTGAAATGGTGGATGAGGAAAAAGCCAATATGCTAAATGACTTTTTTTCATCAGTATTTACACAAGAAAATTCCATGGCAGACAATATGATCAGTGATAACAAAAATTCCCCATTAAATGTCACCTGCTTAACCCAGCAGGAAGTACGGTGGCATCTAAAAATCACTAAATTTGACAAATCTCCGGGCCCGGATGGGATACACCCCCGCGTACTGCAGGAATTAAGTACAGTCATTGATAGACCATTATTTTTAAACTTTAAAGACTCCATAATAACAGGGAATGTACCACAGGACTAGCGTATAGCAAATGTGGTGCCAATATTCAAAAAGGGGACAAAAACTGAACTCGGAAATTATAGGCCAGTTAGCTTAACCTCTACTGTGGGTAAAATCCTGGAGGGTATTCTAAGGGATGCTATGCTGGAGTATCTGAAGAGGAATAACCTCATGACCCAATATCAGCATGGGTTTACTAGGGACCGTTCCTGTCAGACTAATCTGATCAATTTCTATGAAGAGGTAAGTTCCGAACTGAACCAAGGGAATCCAGTGGACGTAGTGTATATGGACTTTTTAAAAGGTTGATACATAAAATGAGAACAATGGGGATAGGGGAAAATATATGTAAGTGGTTTAAGAGCTGGCTCAGGGATAGGAAACAAAGGGTGGTTATGTCACGGGGAGACTAGGTGAGCGAGAGCTAATAACCCGGGCCCCTGCAATTTCCCTCAGAATAGGGAAATCCTGACTGACCCTCTACCTGGAGTTTACACTGATGGTGTGCATGTCCAGGCCTCGAACCTCACCCTGTCTCCTGTTTCAACCCTAGGCTGAAACCTCCGCCCACCACCCAGTGTTGGTAATACACCAATACCCACAGTTAGCACAGACAAGGATAAAGGAAAATATACACCACGCCGCAGTCACTCAGGAATACACTATAAATGTGCAGGGCAAAATAAATACAAATATAGGAAGGAGTAAATAAGACAAAGGAAAATACACCACCAGCAACGAATCTCCAACAACCAGCTCTCCACTCCAGCCCGAGATAACAACCCACAAGACAGAAGCTATAATCGGCGACGCCCAGTGATCAGGAGAACTATTTAAAGGCAATGGGCATGGCCCAGCTTCCAATCCGAGGATCAGGTAAATTAACCCCGGAACAGCTAGATAAAATCTAGCCGACGCCAATGAGCAAATAGTGGTCAAAAGCGGAATTACCGCTGTCTGTCGAACGACCTGGTCTGAACAGCGTCTGACATGACAGTACCCCGCCTTCTACGAGGGACCCCAGGGCCCTCACGGCTTATAGGACCCGGCTTGTCTGGATGGCGACGATGAAAAAACCTGACCAGCCGATCCGCATGAATATCCGAGGCTGGTACCCAGGACCTCTCCTCAGGCCCATAACCACACCAGTGTACCAAGTACTGTAAAGTGTGACGCACTACACGAGAGTCAACCACCTTGGAGACTTCAAACTCCAAATTACCATCCACCAAGACTGGAGGTGGCATAGGCGCCGCGTCCACAGAACCCACCACCTTCTTTAGAAGAGACCTGTGGAACACGTTGTGTATCTTATACACCGTAGGGAGCTCCAATCGTTACGCTACTGGGTTAATGACGGCGGTGACCCTAAATGGACCAATAAACCGTGGACCCAATTTAAGGGACGGTATTTTGAGTCTTATGTTTTTTGTGGATAACCACACCCAGTCATCCACACTCAGGTCCGGACCTGGCACACGCCTACTGTCAGCCACACTTTTGTACCTAGCACCCACACTCAACAGGCGCTGTTTAACTCTCCTCCAGACTGATGACAATTGTGCTCCTAACTGGTCTTCCTCCGGAACGCCGGAAGAGCCCCTCTGACTCAAGGTACAAAATTGAGGATGTAGCCCGTAAACACAAAAAAACGGAGACTCCCCAGACGACTCCTGGCGGTGATTATTGATGGCAAACTCAGCCAAAGGAAGAAAGGTAGACCACTCCTCCTGGTTATCAGAGACAAAGCAGCGTAGGTACTGTTCCAAATTTTGGTTCATACGCTCAGTCTGACCATTTGACTGAGGATGGAACGCCGAAGAATGAGACAACTTGATCCCCAGTCGTGAGCAAAATGCTTTCCAAAATTTTACTACACACTGAGACCCCCTATCAGACAACACTGAGACCCCCTATCAGACACGATGTCAGACGGAACCCCATGAAGTCTGACCACCTCCCGCACAAATACCTGAGCCAGAGTCTTAGCGTTAGGCAACGAAGGTAAAAACACAAAGTGCGACATTTTAGAAAACTGATCAACAATCACCAAGATGACCGTGTTCCCAGCTGATGAGGGCAAATCAGTGATGAAATCCATGGAGATTTCCGTCCATGGCTTACTAGGTACTTCAAGAGGAAGTAGTGTGCCAACAGGACGGGAGCGGGGCGTCTTAGCCCTACCGCACGTGGTACAAGCTGACACGTATGAGACCACGTCCTGTCGGATCTTGGGCCACCAAAACCGACGTGACACCAACTCCAAGCTACCTCTAACCCCTGGGTGGCCAGCCAGGACAGCATCATGATGCTCCGCCAAAACCTTTAAGCGGAGATGAAGCAGTACAAAAGATTTGTTGATGGGAAGCTCAGATGGTATCTCCTCCTGAGCCTCGTCAATCTCAGCCTCAACCTCGGTAGTGAGAGCCGAAACCACAACACCCTTTTGGAGGATGGGTACTGGATCTTCCCGAGGTTCACCCCCCGGAAAACACCTGGACAGAGCATCCGCCTTAGTGTTTTTAGACCCCGGTCTGTAAGTGACAACAAAATTGAACTGCGTGAAAAACAATGCCCAGCGAGCCTGCCTGGGGGACAGACGCTTGGCTGACTCCACATACAGCAGATTCTTATGATCGGCAATAACAGTAACCTGATGTACCGACCCCTCCAAGAAGTGTCGCCATTCCTCAAAGGCCAACTTGATTGCCAACAACTCCGTGTTGCCGATATCGTAGTTACGTTCGGCGGACGACAGTTTCTTGGAGAAATAGGCGCACGGACGCAAACCACTCAAAGATGAGCCTTGAGATAGTACCGCCCCCACACCAACCTCAGACACATCGATTCCACAACAAAGGGTTTTGATACGTCTGGCTGCACAAGAATGGGGGGCTGAAACAAAACTGTTCTTAAGAAATTCAAATGTGCGCACAGCAGACTCAGGCCAAACGGAGAAATTGGTACCCTTTTTAGTCATGTCAGTTAGCGGTTTAGCAATGATGGAAAAATCCTTGATAAATTTCCTATAGTAGTTAGAAAACCAAGGAACCACTGAAATGCTTTCAGGTTATCAGGACGTTCCCAATGCAACACCGCTTGCACCTTAGTGGCGTCCATTTTAAAACCAGAAGCAGACACAATATAACCCAAGAAAGGCAACTCTTGAACAGAAAATACACATTTCTCAAGTTTAGCATACAGCTTATTCTCTCTGAGAAGCTGTAACACCTGCCTGACATGATTTAAATGAGCATCACGGTCGCAAGAATATATGAGGATGTCATCTAGGTACACGATAACGAATTTCCCCAAAACATGTGAGAACACATCATTGATGAAATGTTGGAACACTGCAGGTGCGTTAGTCAACCCAAAAGGCATCACCAAATTTTCAAAATGACCCTTAGGGGTATTAAAAGCCGTCTTGCACTCATCACCTTGATGGACTCTTATGAGGTTGTACGCCCCCCTGAGGTCAAGCTTGGTAAACCACTTAGCACCCGCCACCTGGTTGAACAAATCTGGTATCAGTGGCATCGGGTATGGATCACGAACCGTAATCTGGTTCAACTCCCTGAAATCCAAACACGGGCGTAATCCGCCATCTTTCTTCTTCACGAAGAAGAACCGTGCTGCCACCGGCGAGGATGACGGCCTGATGTGCCCTTTGCTCAAGCTTTCAGCAATGTAATCTTTTAATGCTTGTCTCTCCGGACCGGAGATGTTAAACATCCTTGCTTTAGGTCATTTGGCCCCTGGTTTAAACCTGATAGTACAGTCATAGGGACGATGTTGCGGCAACTCTGAGCAACCCTTCTCAGAGAACACATCCACAAAATCCAGAAGTGACACCGGAACGCTTGAAGTCACCGCAGCCACACATGTGGCCAGGCAATTCTCCTGGCAGAACTCACTCCACTGAATTATATCCTGAGTTTTCCAGTCAATTACCGGGTTGTGCATAGACAACCAAGGAAAACCCAAAACCACCTGAGCAGGAAGATTCCTGAGCACCTTACATGTAACCCGCTCGGAATGTAGAACTCCAATGTGGAGTTTCACCTCAGCCACAAATTCAGTAATCTCCCCCTGAGAGAGAGGAGCAGCATTGATGGTGACCACGCGGATAGGATGCGACAGTTTTTCAATCCTAAAACCTGCTGTGCGCGCAAACTCCTCATCAATGAGATTTGTGGCTGAACCACTATCCACAAAAACAGTAATTGGCCACTCACTGCCAGCGATTATAACCTTAGCAGGGAGCATGCATTGAGAAACCACCATGGAGGATATACATCAGCTCAGATTGGTCTCCTCCACACCCTCTGAGCTTAGAAGTTTTCCGCCGTTGCGTTTTTCTTAGACAGCAGAGGACAGATGTTAATAAAATGACCAGTTTTACCACAGTAAAAACAGGCTCCCTGCTTCCTGAGCTCAGGGGCTCGACGCTTCACATGTGACCCCCCTGCGATTTGCATAGACTCCGGGGGCTCACCTGCAGCAACCTCACGTGAACCTAAACCTTCTCCCACAGGCGGCGTCTCATGATCCCCCTGACGCAAACGGCGATCAATGTGGACAACCAGACTCATAGCGGAATCTAGAGAAGTAGGAGTCTCGTACATCAGAAGGGCTTTTTTAACCCTTCAAGAAATCCCATGTATAAACTGACTCCGCAATGCTGGATCATTCCATTGTGTATCGATCGCCCAGCGACGAAATTCAGAACAGTAATCCTCTGCAACTCGCTCCCCCTGGCGAATAGTGCATATCTTAGATTCTGCTAGAGCCATTCTGTCAGGTTCATCGTAGATTTTTCCAAGAGAGGAAAAAAAACTCTCCACAGAGTCAAATGCAGCAGAATCAGATGGCAAAGAAAACGCCCATGCTTGGGGATCCCCGCTTAACAATGACAACACCAGGCCCACACGCTGAGCCTCATTACCCGAGGAGATCGGGCGCATGCGGAAATATAGTTTGCAAGCTTCTCGAAAAGAAACAAATTTACTGCGTTCCCCAGCAAATTTTTCAGGCAAAGGAAATTTAGGCTCAGCAACTCTTCCTGTCGCTCCAGCTTGCACATTAGATACTGCTAGTCCCTGTTGCTGCACTGCCCCCCTCAACTCAGTGACCTGTAGGAACAGCGCCCACAACTGGCGGGTTATGGAAGTCATGGGATCCATGACAAAACAAAAAAAAAGAAACCCCTTTTTTTTTTTTTTTTTTGGGCCGATTATAATGTCACGGGGAGACTAGGTGAGCGAGAGCTAATACCCCGGGCCACTGCAATATCCCTCAGACTAGGGAAATCCTGACTGACCCTCTACCTGGAGTTTACAGTGATGGTGTGCATGACCAGGCCTCGAACCTCACCCTGTGTCCTGTTTCAACCCTAGGCTGAAACCTCCGCCCACCACCCAGTGTTGGTAATACACCAATACCCACAGTTAGCACAGACAAGGATAAAGGAAAATATACACAACGCCGCAGTCACTCAGGAATACATTATAAATGTGCAGGGCAAAATAAATACAAATATAGGAAGGAGTAAATAAGACAAAGGAAAATACACCACCAGCAACGAATCTCCAACAACCAGCTCTCCACTCCAGACCGAGATAACAACGCACAAGACAGAAGCTATAATCGGTGACGCCCAATGATCAGGAGAACTATTTAAAGGCAATGGGCATGGCCCAGCTTCCAATCCGAGGATCAGGTAAATTAACCCCGGAACAGCTAGATAAAATCTAGCCGACGCCAATGAGCAAACAGTGGTCAAAAGCGGAATTACCGCTGTCTGTCGAACGACCTGGTCTGAACAGCGTCCGACATGACAGGTTATTAATGGAGCACACTCATACTGGGTCGCGGTTAGCAGTGGGGTACCACAGGGGTCAGTATTGGACCCTCTTCTTTTTAACATATTTATTTATTAATGAGCTTGTAGGGGCATACAGAGCAGAATTTCAATATTTGCAGATGACACTAAACTCTGCAGGGTAATCACTACAGAGGAGGACAATTTTATATTACAAGATGATTTATGTAAACTAGAAGCTTGGGCTGATAAATGGCAAATGAGCTTTAATGGGGATAAATGTAAGGTCATGCTCTTGGGTAGAAATAATAAGATGTATAACTATGTGCTTAATTCTAAAACTCTGGGCAAACCGTCAATGAAAAAGACCTGGGAGTATGGGTTGATGACAAACTCACATTTAGTGGCCAGCGTCAGGCAGCTGCTACAAAGGTAAATAAAATAATGGGATGCATTAAAAGAGGCATAGATGCTCATGAGGAGAACATAATTTTACCTCTATACAAGTCACTAGTTCGACCACACTTAGAATACTGTGTATAGTCCTGGTCTCCGGTGTATAAGAAAGACATAGCTGAACTAGAGCGGGTGCAGAGAAGAGCAACCAAGGTTATTAGAGGACTGGGGGGTCTGCAATACCAAGATAGATTATTACACTTGGGGCAATTTAGTTTGGAAAATTGAAGGCTAAGGGGTGATCTTATTTTAATGTATAAATATATGAGGGGACAGTACAAAGACCTTTCTGATGATCTTTTTAATCATAGACCTGAGACAGGGACAAGGGGGCATCCTCTACGTCTGGAAGAAAGAAGGTTTAAGCATAATAACAGATGCGTATTCTTTACTGTGAGAGCAGTGAGACTATGGAACTCTCTGCCGTATGATGTTGTAATGAGTGATTCATTACTTAAATTTAAGAGGGGACTAGATGCCTTTCTTGAAAAGTATAATGTTACAGGTTATATGTACTAGATTCCTTGATAGGGCGTTGATCCAGGGAACTAGTCTGATTGCCGTATGTGGAGTCGGGAAGGAATTTTTTTCCCCAATGTGGAGCTTACTCTTTGGGTTTTTTTTGCCTTCCTCTGGATCAACAAGTTAGGGCATGTTAGGTTAGGCTATGGGTTGAACTAGATGGACTTAAAGTCTTTCTTCAACCTTAATAACTATGTTACTATGTTACTATGTATATGGAGTAATATTCTAAGAAAATCTGCGCTCCAGGAGGCAAGTAGCGCTCCATCCCTACTGAGACTCTCCGTATGGCTAAGCAGTACTGTACAGCCATATATGGTGTATTTCTATATTCTACAGAAATTGTGGGACAAATTCTGGTGCCAGTTTTACCTACTTGAGTGTCTCAGCGTCTCCTATGTTATGTATATACAGCAGAAAATAAATGAAACCTGGCACTCAACTTAAGTGAATCTCCTTTTATTATGGCAAAGAAGAATTTACCTTCTTAAATTCTCCTTTGCCATAATAAAAGGAGATTCACATCTGTTAGCCAGCATAAGTACATGTGGAGGTTCTCTGGTTGCTAGGGAATTCCCACATGTAATCAAGCTGGCTAAGAGATGTAAATCATTCGGCTGTGGTGAGGAAAACTAAATCTCCGAGCAATAAAAAATACTCGGAGGTCACCCGAGCGTGCTCGGGAAATCTCAAGTAACGAGTATATTCGCTTATCACTAGTCACTGTCCAAGTGATTGCAGGACTCTGAAAATGGCCCTACTCCATGAATGAATTCTGCAGCTACTGCAACCTTTCTGGAAGTATACATCATTGTGCACTTCAGTTGTCAGGCCCCTAGTGTGTGCAGCAGATCGTAGGCAGCAGGTAAAAACATGGGGATAAAATCTTTTTTTGTCTTATGTGTTTTTCTTGTCTACTGTCTTTGATCACCTCTTTCCTTTCAGCATTCATTTACCGTCCACCTTTCTGCAATCCCGTGTGTGATGCCTTCTTCTGTTTCTCCCTTTTCCATTTTTTCATTTTCATGCTGATTACAATATCACTAGCATGTCTGTCACTGCCATTTTAATTTTTACTAGTGCATAACTTTAAGCTGTCACCTGTAGGAGACAATTACAGCACCAGGAACATGTGCTAAGGACTTTAAAAATATATGGCAACTGAGCTACAGTGAGCATGTTTAGGAAGGTGCTACAGTAAGAGACAACCTAGGAAGAAGAAAAGGGAGCATCTACAGTAAGTGATACACACAGGGCCGGACTGGCCATCAGGCAGTTCTGGCAAATGCCAGAAGGGCCGGTGGCAGTACTGGGCCGCTCGAGTGTGCCGCTGTCGGCACACTCCCCCCGCTTTCGGCGCACTCCCGGCCCCGCATTCAATTATACCGGCGTCATAGACGCCAGTACAGTTGAATGCAATGATGGAGGAGAGAGCGTCTGCTGACGCTTCCTCTCCCTTAATTCCCTGCTCTGCCTGCCGCTGACACTGCGGGTGCGCGATGACGTCATATCATCGCGCACCTGCTGTGTGACCGGGCGGGCAGACTGCGACTGCTGAGACCGGAGCCAGATCAGCGCGGGGCACGAGGAAAGGTGAGTAGAGTGTTTTTTGTTTTTTTTTTATCAATGAGTGATGACTGGATTGTGGAGCTATTGGGGGAGGGGCTGTGCTGCATTCCATTCTATGGGCCTGTGCTGCATTATATTCCATGGGACTGTGCTGCATTCCATTCTATGGGCCTGTGCTGCATTATATTCTATGGGCCTGTGCTGCATTGTATTCTATGGGCCTGTGCTGCATTCCATTCTATGGGCCTGTGCTGCATTATATTCTATGGGCCTGTGCTGCATTCCATTCTATGGGCCTGTGCTGCATTATATTCTATGGACCTGTGCTGCATTCCATTCTATGGGCCTGTGCTGCATTGTATTCTATGGGCATGTGCTGCATTCCATTCTATGGGGCTGTGCTGCATTCCATTCTATGGGCCTGTGCTGCATTATATTCTATGGGCCTGTGCTGCATTATATTCTATGGGCCTGTGCTGCATTATATTCTATGGGGCTGTGCTGCATTCCATTCTATGGGCCTGTGCTGCATTATATTGTATGGGGGCTGTGCTGCATTACATTCTATGGGGCTGTGCTGCATTACATTCTATGGGGCAGTGCTGCATTACATTCTATGGGGGCTGTGCAGCATTACATTCTATGGGGCTGTGCTGTATTACATTCTATGGGGCTGTGCTGTATTACATTCTATGGGGACTGGCTGTATTACATTCTATGGGGGCTGTGCTGTATTACATTCTATGGGGACTGGCTGCATTACATTCTATGGGGGCTGTGCTGCATTATATTCTATGGGGCTGTGCTGTATTACATTCTATGGGGACTGGCTGTATTACATTCTATGGGGCTGTGCTGTTAATACATTCTATGGGGACTGGCTGCATTACATTCTATGGGGGCTGTGCTGCATTATATTCTATGGGGGCTGGCTGTATTACATTCTATGGGGGCTGTGCTGCATTACATTCTATGGGGGCTGTGCTGCATTACATTCTATGGGTGCTGTGCTGTATTACATTCTATGGGGACTGGCTGTATTACATTCTATGGGGGCTGTGCTGTATTACATTCTATGGGGACTGGCTGCATTACATTCTATGGGGGCTGTGCTGTATTACATTCTATGGTGGCTGGCTGCATTACATTCTATGGGGGCTGTGCTGCATTATATTCTATGGGGGCTGTGCTGTATTACATTCTATGGAGACTGGCTGTATTACATTCTATGGGGGCTGGCTGCATTACATTCTATGGGGCTGTGCTGTATTACATTCTATGGGGCTGTGCTGTATTACATTCTATGGGGACTGGCTGTATTACATTCTATGGGGGCTGTGCTGTATTACATTCTATGGGGACTGGCTGCATTACATTCTATGGGGGCTGTGCTGCATTATATTCTATGGGGGCTGTGCTGTATTACATTCTATGGGGACTGGCTGTATTACATTCTATGGGGGCTGTGCTGTATTACATTCTATGGTGGCTGGCTGCATTACATTCTATGGGGGCTGTGCTGCATTACATTCCATGGGGGCTGTGCTGCATTACATTCTATGGGGGCTGTGCAGCATTACATTCTATGGGGCTGTGCTGTATTATAGTCTATGGGGGCAGGCTGTATTACATTCTATGGGGGCTGTGCTGTATTACATTCTATGGGGGCTGAGCTGTAATGCTGGATACAGCTGTAATTATATGTTATATAGTCGTGTTACACTCCCCTCACTTCTTGTAGTCTACAAGTGTACAAAGATATTATACAGTCACCATGTGACAAATGGGCCTGTGTGACTTCAAATGCCAGGGCTGAATTTTAGTCTCAGTCCGGCCCTGGATACACAGAGCCATATTTGCCACTATGCACTGGAGTTCCAGTGCCTAAGGAGGCAGTTAGTGGAAGGAGACTGTAGCTAGCAGGGAAGAAAACATATTTAACTTTTTTCCATCCCCTGCACTGTCTCCAGCTGGACTGGCATCTTCAATTGGAGGTGTTTGGGACTATCAGCAGACTGCTGGCAGAAGAGATACGTAGTCTGAACACCAGCAATGCTCCTCCTTTCTCTCGTCTGCACTACGATGAACCAAGAGATGGATACTCTGATTTGTGGAGCAATGGACTGGCTACCTGCTGCATGCACAGCACTCCTATGATGAAGTCTGACCTGTCCACAGCCAACTCAGTTTCCAATAAGCCTGTTGTACAGTGTAAATGCTTACACTTCTCCAAGTTCTTTATATTGGCACTGAATCCTTGTGAAGGTGTGGCAGCTGAAGACTTTGCGCACCAGGACAGGGTCAGCTTCAGATTATTTCACATGGAAAACTCAATGGCTTGTGGAGACAACAATATCAAAAGGAAGAGGTCCACATGTTGATAATGGCAGTGGTCTGTGGCTGTCTGACACTCTGTTGGGTCAGGCGTAAGAAGCTCCTAGCACAATTAGGGCCAGGAGCATTGAAGCTAGTAGTTCAGAAGAAACAACGTTGCAGAGTGCTGCTATTGTTTTCATGACCGCGTATGGCCAATATGGCTTTGTCTTACCTGCCACCTCCGCTACGCACTAACCCGTGTAGTGAAAAACACCACCCCCTCTAGAATAAAAACACTACACATTAAATTACTTTTGGATAGTTTTGGCCACAGCAGCCAGTTTATTAACAAAATAAAAACATAAAACATTTCCTTTAAATATTAAATATGCAATTTTATGCAAAAATTATGAGGGAAGGGTTCTTGGAGCTCCCGAGAGATCTGGCTTAAATAGTTGGCAAAACCAAAAGAACTTTAACCACCACTTTACCCTCAGCTGTACACCACCAGCTCGAGGGCACCATAAATCCTGTTCCGGGAAGACTAACCACTAGTGATGAGCGAATATACTCGTTACTCGAGATTTCTCGAGCACGCTTGGGTGTCCTCTGAGTATTGTATAAGTGCTCGGAAATTTAGTTTTTAGTGCAGCAGCTGAATGATTTACATCTGTTAGCCAGCATAAGTACATGTGGGGATTCCCTAGCAACCAGGTAACCCCCACATGTACTTATGCTGGCTAACAGATGTAAATCATTCAGATGCGGCAATAAAAACTAAATTTCCGAGCACTAAAAAATACTCGAGGACACCCAAGCGTGCTCAAGAAATCTCGAGTAACGAGTATTTTCGCTCATCACTACTAACCACCAACCAGCTCCCAGGGTAAAGACCCTGTCCAGAGCCCATGACCAAATGCCAGATCAACCGAAACAATTTTAACTGTCTGGAATTTTACTTACAATTCCTTCCCCACTGAATCAGCGTCAACTCCAAGAACCTCACCCCCGCCAACCACAAACAGCCCTGACCACCTCAGGCTCGTGATTGCCCCAACACTGCCAAGGCTCTCTCAATCCCTTCTTGTATCGCAAGTGCCCACAAATCAATTCCGATCTAATTTAAATGAACCCCATCCTCTCTCCAAAAGTTACCAACCTCCGATTCCAATTCAAAGTGCCTCACACTTATGCCCCCGTTCCTGGAAACAAAATTAGCCACGGCCCTATTCAACTTAACCCTAGCCCTATTAATGCCTTTAAAAGACCGCGTGGGCCTCCATTTTTTCCAGGGAACAATATCTGACCAAACAGTCAAAACTCCTGGAAACAACGTCCACAACCGGAGGAAGTTGAAACGAATGTCCCTGATCAACTCCCTCACCAGTTTGGAGCCCAAATCATTCCCCCCAAATGTACCACCAAAATGTCTGGGGCTCTATCCAAACGGGAAGCTCGGGAAAAATATGACAGAGCCCTGCTCCAAAACATCCCTCGAAACCCTAACCACCTAATAACCACATGATCCCTGCTAAAGCCTAATTGCCTACGGTCCGACCTCACATCCACCCGAAGCTCCCCCCAATACACAAATGAGTGTTAAAAAAATCCAGGCCAAATAGCGATCCCGACCTGAATTACAAAACAACAGGAACCGTTAATGCCCGCCCCTCTACAGCGCCCCAATGCAGTTAGTGATGCACATATGTTAAATAGCGGCTCGAGCTCCACCAACCAATCCACTTGATCGCGTTCGCAGCCAGGCCAAGATTATCAGCCTCTGAAGTGGCCCCGATCCTGAAAGAATGCGACCCGTACCAATCTAGCGGAAGACCCAACTCTGCCAACCCCTTGTTGAGAATCGCAATAAACTGAAAACGAGATAAAAATGTTCCTTCCATATGGCACAACAATGGGCCTACTCGACCCGACCACAAACCCCGATACACTTCCAAGCACCTTTCCGAGCACATTGAAGACCCAACAACTCTACCCAGAACCACCCGTCTGCCTGTGCCCTCCTGATCTGTTTTAGAACGCCGAATCCAAAAAGCAATGCCCCCAACCCAGAATTCCAAGTCCTGAGCTAAAAGGCCACCAGCCCTGTCCCTGCTGCGGGACACTAATTCACCTATTCGCAGGGCTCCAAAAAACGCCAAAGAAAAAGCTAACCTAAACAATGCTGCTTCAAAATTAGAGCAACAAATACTCTCCAAAACTCCCCCTAAGCGCTCAAGCACACTAAACGATATAGGCCTCCGCCTGTCAAAACGCCGATTGCCTTTTCGCAAACCCTTTAACGCCTGCTTTACCATGAAATTCTTTGTTACATCAACCGAGCCCTTCAACTTAAAACCAAAAGCAAGACAAGCCATAAATGTATTAACTTTAGAAATAGACCATCCAATATCTGCCGCCTTGCCAACCAAGTATAACACCGCTAATGTCCTATCTTCCTCCAAACCCAACTCTCCCCACTGTAGCACCCAACTCTGCCATATGTTCAACGATGATTCGTATGATGCCCAGGTCTGGCTTGTAACTGATGCTCGAATCAAACATCCTGCTCTTCCGTTAGAATCTGCCACAAGTGTGAAGGGCATATCACTCCTGAGGCCTCCGCGATTGGTGCCAGCTCCCGGAAATGCTCCCACTGTAAACGAGATAAAGCAGCCGCTATAGAGTTTTTCACACCTGGCACATGCACCGCAGAAATCCAAGCATTTAATTCCAGACACCAAAAAACTAGTTCCCTCACCAACTTAAGCCCTTCACCCCGAAACCTGTTTTCAATTTCCTGACCAGGCCATTTTTTTCAATTCTGACCACTGTCACTTTATGAGGTCATAACTCTGAAACACTTCCATGGATCCTGGTGATTCTGAGACTGTTTTCTCGAGACATATTGTACTTTATGATAGTGGTAAAATTTATTTGATATGACTTGCGTTTATTTGTGAAAAAAACAGAAATGTGGCAAGAATTGTGAAAATGTTGCAATTTTTAAACTTTTAGTTTTTATGCCCTTAAATTAGAAAGTCATATCATACAAAATAGTTAATGAATAACATTACCCACATGCCTGCTTTACATTAGCACAATTTTGGAAACATAATTTTTTTTTGTTAGGAAGTTATAGGGGTTAAAAGTTGACCATTGATTTCTCATTTTTACAACAAAATTTGCAAAACCATTTTTTTAGGGACCACCTCACACTTGAAGTGACTTTGAGGGGCCTATATTACAGAAAATGCCCAAAAGTGACACCATTCAAAAAACTGCACCCCTCAAGGTACTCAAAACCACATTCAAGATGGTTATTAACCCTTCAGGTGCTTCACAGGAATTTTTGGAATGTTTAAAAAAATTGAACATTTAACTTTTTTTCACAAAATTTTTAATTTAGATCCAATTTGTTTTATTTTACCAAGGGTAACAGGACAAATTGGACCCCAAAAGTTGTTGTGCAATTTGTCCTGAGTATGCTGATACCCCATATGTGGGGGTAAACCACTGTTTCGGCGCATGGCAGAGCTCAGAAGGGAAGGAGCGCCGTTTGACTTTTCAATACAAAATTGGCTGGAATTGAGATCGGACACCATGTCGTGTTTGGAGAGCCCCTGATGTGCCTAAACAGTGTAAACCCCCCACAAGTGACACCATTTTGGAAAGTAGACCCCCTAAGGAACTAATCTAGATATGTGGTGAGCACTTTGAACCCCCAAGTTCTTCACAGATATTTATAATGTAGAGCTGTAAAAAAATAATATTTTTTCACAAAAATTATCTTTTCGCCCCAAATTTTTTATTTTTCCAAGGGTAACAGGACAAATTGGACCCCAAAAGTTGTTGTTCAATTTGTCCTGAGTACGCTGATACCACATTTATGGGGGTAAACTACTTTTTGGGTGCATGGCAGAGCTCGGAAGGGAAGGAGCGCCGTTTGACTTTTCAATGCAAAATTGGCTGGAATTGAGATCGGACACCATGTCGTGTTTGGAGAGCCCCTGATGTGCCTAAACAGTGTAAACCCCCCACAAGTGACACCATTTTGGAAAGTAGACCCCCTAAGGAACTAATCTAGATATGTGGTGAGCACTTTGAACCCCCAAGTGCTTCACAGATATTTATAATGTAGAGCTGTAAAAAAATAATATTTTTTTCACAAAAATTATATTTTCGCCCCAAATTTTTTATTTTGCCAAGGGTAACTGGACAAATTGGACCCCAAAAGTTGTTGTTCAATTTGTCCTGAGTACGCTGATGCCCCATATATTGGGGTAAACCACTGTTTGGGCGCATGGCAGAGCTCGGAAGGGAAGGAGCGGCGTTTGACTTTTCAATGCAAAATTGGCTGGAATTGAGATCGGAACCCATGTCGCGTTTGGAGAGCCCCTGATGTGCATAAACAGTGTAAATCCCCCACAAGCGACCCCATTTTGGAAAGAAGACCCCCTAAGGAACTTATCTAGATGTGTGGTGAGCACTTTGAACCCCCAATTGTTTCACTAAAGTTAGGAATGTAGAGCCGTGAAAATTAAAAAATCATTTTTTTCCCCACAAAATGATTTTTTTAGCCCGCAATTTTTTATTTTCCCAAGGGTAACAGGAGAAATTGGACCCCAAAAGTTGTCCAATTTGTCCTGGGTACATTGACACCCCATATGTGGGGGGGAACCACCGTTTGGGTGCATGGCAGAGCTCGGAAGGGAAGGAGCGCTGTTTTGGAATGCAGACTTTGATGGAATGGTCTGAGGGAATCACGTTGTGTTTGCAGAGCCCCTGATGTACCTAAGCAGTGGAAACTCCCACACGTGACTGTTGTGAATTTGGTTTTTGGGCTCCCCCGGTGGTCACTGGTGGTACTGGACTTGTGTGCTTCACTTTCTCTGTTCACCTGTTTCCATCAGGATATGGGAGTATCCTATTTAGCCTTGCTGCTCAGTTATTCTAGTGCCGGCCATCAATGTAACCAGAGCTTTTCTGTTGCATGTTCCTGCTTCTAGACTACTATCAGCTAAGTTGGACTCTTAGTCCTAAGTTTGTTTTGCATTTTTGTTCCAGTTCACAGTTATGTTATTTTTCTGTAGCTGGAAGCTCTTGTGGGCCGAAATTGCCACTCCGGTGTCATGAGTTGACACATGAGTCTTAAAGTAATTTCGGGATGGTATTTTAATAGGGTTTTCAGCTGACCGTGAAGTTCCCTATTGTATCTTCTTGCTATCTAGTAAGCGGTCCTCGCTTTGCTGAACCTACCTTCATACTACGTATGTCTTTTCCTCTGAACTCACCGTCAATATATGTGGGGGGCTTCTGTCTCCTTTTTGGGGGAATTTCCCTAGAGGTAAGCCAGGTCTGTCTTTTCCTCTATTAGGGTTAGTTAGTCCTCCGGCTGGCGCTGGGCGTCTAGGGATAAAACGTAGGTACGTCACCCGGCCACTGTTAGTTGTGTGATAGGTTTAGCTCATGGTCAGCTCGAGATTCCATCACCCAAGAGCTGTTCTGTTATTTATGTTCTCTGACTTTCCCTTGCCATTGGGAACCATGACACGTGACCCCATATTGGAAACTTGACCCCCCAAGGAACTTATCTAGATGTGTTGTGAGAACTTTGAACCCCCCAAGTGTGTCGCTAAAGTTTATAACGCCGTGAAAATAAAAAATATATAATTTTCCACGAAAATGAAATTTTAGCCCCCAAATTTTATTTTCACAAGGGTAACAGGAGAAATTGGACTGCAAAAGTTGTTGTCCAATTTGTCCTGAGTACGGTGTTACCCCATATGTGGGGGAGAACCACTGTTTGAGTGCACGGCAGAGCTTGGAAGGGAAGGAGCACCATTTTACTTTTTCAACGCAGAATTGGCTGGAATTGAGATCGGACGCCATGTCGCGTTTGGAGAGCCCCTGATGTGCCGAAACAGTGGAAACCCCCAATTCTAACTCCAACCCTAACCCCAACGCACCCCTAAGCCTAATTCCAACCATAACCCTAACCACACCCCTAACCCAAGCACACCCCTAACCCTAATCCCAACCCTAACCATAACCCTGACCACACCCCTAACCCCAACACACCCCTAACCATAATACCAACCCTAATCTCAACCCTAATCATAACCTTAACCACATCCCTAACCCTGACACACCCCTTACCCTAATCCCAACCCTAACCCCAACCGTAAAGATAATCCAAACCCTAACTTTAGCCCAACCCTAACCCTAACTTTAGCTCCAACCCTAACTTTAGCCCCAACCCTAACAATAACTTTAGCCCCAACCCTAACCTTAACTTTAGCCCCAACTCTAACCCTAACGTTAGCCCCAACCCTAACCCTAACCCTAACGAGAAAATTAAAATAAATACATTTTTTTTTATTTTATTATTTTTCCCTAACTAAGGGGGTGATGAAGGGGGGTTTGATTTACTATTTATAGCTGTTTTTTATAGCGGGTTTTTGTTTGGCAGCTCTCACACACTAAGAGACGCTTTTTATTGCAAAAAATAGTTTCCTGCATCACCACATTTTGAGAGCTATAATTTATCCATATTTTGGCCCACAGAGTCATGTGAGGTCTTGTTTTTTGTGGGACGAGTTGATGTTTTTATTGGTACCATTTTTGGGCACATGACATTTTTTGATTGCTTTTTATTCTGATTTTTTGGGAGGCAGAATGAACAAAAACAGCAATTCCTGAATTTCTTTTAGGAGGGGCGTTTATACTGTTCCACGTCTGGTAAAATTGATAAAGCAGCTTTATTCTTCGGGTTAGTACGATTACAGCGATACCTCATTTATATCATTTTTTTATGTTTTGGCGCTTTTACACAATAAAAACTATTTTATATAAAAAATAATTGTTTTTTGCATCGCTTTATTCTGAGAGCTATAACTTTTTTATTTTTCTGCTAATGACACTGTATGGGGGCTTTTTTTTTGCGGGACAAGATGACGTTTTCAGCGGTACCATGTTTATTTATATCCGTCTTTTTTATCACATTTTATTGCACTTTTTGTTTGGCAGTATGATGATAAAGCATTGTTTTTTGCCTCATTTTTTATTTTTATTTTTTGCAGTGTTCACTGAAGGGGTTAACTAGTGGGATAATTTTATAGAGCAGGTTGTTACGGACACAGCGGTACCAAAAATGTGTACTTTTATTGTTTTTTTTTTAATTTACATGAATAAATGGATTTATTGGAAAATATTTATTTATTTTTTTCTTTATTTGGGGATTTTTTTTTTTACTTTCTAATATTGTCCTAGGGTGGGACATCACTATATTTCATCAGATTGCTGATCTGACACTTTGCATAGCAGGCGCCGGCAAGCCACCTCAGTGAAGGACCCGCGGCCATTTTGGATCTGGGGACTCCTTCCAGAATACCGGAAACAACGCGATCGCATCGCGTTGTTCCGGTAGGAGAGCGCAGGGAGCCCCCGTCCCTGCGCGATGCCCCTCTATGTCCACTGCCCTCCACAATAGGCCCCATTACCAACGCTGCCTGCTGCGTCCGTGTAAATTTCGCAGTCAACGTTAGTCACTATCTGCTGTTGTATCAAAGATCGACCATTGTACTTTACCAAAAAATGATACCATACCGCCAAATCCTTCTTGTGCTCCTTATTCAACTGAACAAAATGTTGCGCCAACCGCACCCCTGCAGTCGTACCGGACAACCTGCAGCAAAAATGCGGCCCATGGGCATGATCCTGCATGCGAAATTCAGACGGCCAAGCAATGACTGCAACTCCTTCAAGGTCACCTTTTTAAGCCTACTAATATGATGCACCTCCTGCCGTAGTAACAACAATTTATCCTCTGGCAACCGACACTCCATTTTCTCCAAATCAATCAGTATTCCCAGAAAGCTTAAAACAGTGCTAGAGCATTCAGTTTTTTCCTTTGCCAACGGCACTCCAAAATGCTCCGCCACCCATTCCATCACGGCCAATGCATTCCTACATAAACTAGAATCTGGTGGACCTATAAACAATAGTGATTAGCGAATTTACTCGTTACTCGAGATTTCCCGAGCATGCTCGGGTGTCCTCCGAGTATTTGTAAGTGCTCAGAGATTTAGTTTTCCTTGCAGCAGCTGAAGGATTTACATCTGTTAGCCAGCTTGATTACATGTGGGGATTCCCTAGCAACCAGGCAACTCCCACATGTACTTATGCTGGCTAGTAGCTGTAAATCATGCAGCTGTGGCGATGAAAACTAAATCTCCGAGCACTTACAAATACTCAGAGGACACCCGAGCGTGCTCGGGAAATCTTGAGTAACGAGTATATTCGCTCATCCCTAACAAGAAATCGTCCAAATAATGAATGACGGACGGAACCCCTGCAACATTCCTAATCACCCATTCTAAAAAGGTACAGAACGTCTCAAACAATGAACAAGAAATTGCACAACCCATTGGTAAACACGTATCCAAATAGTAGCCACCCTTCCAGAAACATCCCAGCAAGGGAATACTAACCGGGTGGACTGGGAGTAATCTGAAAGCCGATTCAATATTTGTTTTAGTCAACAAATCTCCCGTGCCTTAACTGCGAACCCATTGCACCGCAGTGTCAAATGAGGTATATACAACAGAACACAACTCCTGAGAAATGCCATCGTTAACCGACAACCCCTTCGGGTATGATAAATGTTGTATTAACCTAAATTTATTTGGTTTCTTCTTAGGGACCACCCCCAACGGGGAGACGATCATCCCTTTAACTGGCAAAAACAAAAATGGACCTGCCATTCTACCCAATTCCACTTCCTTTTTCAATTTTATGCTGACTACCTCCGCATGCAAATCAACCGACCTCAAGTTCTTAACCGTAAAAGGGACCGTGTGCGTAGGGGGGATTCTAAAGCCTTTAGCAAAACCATTCCAAATGACCCCAGCCTTCTCCTGATGCAGGTACCTACTTAGATAGGGGGCCATCTTTTGAAGCCTCACCGGCATCTCCCCATTGACCGGCACCCACCGCTGGCTTACCCCTTGCTTTTTTGAAACATTTGGAAGCTCCATGTGAACTTCCATTGCAGTGTGAGCATACGTGTTTAAACTTGCAGGTATTGCCATATTTTCACTGGACCTCATTGAATTGCCAGCATGTTCCTGATTTGTCTTTTGCTCCTTGCGTCCCCTGACTATCGCTTCCGTGGCCTGCCTGCTGGTTGCTGCTACCTCCGCTCCCATGAAAGGAATGCCGATACTGGACTGGAGCCATCACTTTCAACCAAAGCCCAATATCTTTCTGTTCCCATCTAATCTCAGGCCTAACCGCCTTCCTCTGCCTAAATTGCTCATCATAGCGCAACCAAGCCTGCCCCCATAGGTATGGTGAGCCTCACCAATCGCATCAAGATAACAAAATAAACTGGAACAGTTCTCAGGAGACTTTTCGCCTATCACGCTCGCCAAGATCGCAAACGCTTGCAACCAATTGATGAATGTCTGAGGAATCAGCCGCTACCTTCTCTTTTCTTCCTCCTCCTTCTTGCTGTCTTTCCTCTTTCCCTTATCCAGATTAAACTTCTCCAAGGGAAGGAGGGAAAAAATCTCCACATATTCGTCCCGCCAAATCTTCTCCTTTACCTCCTTCTTTAAATGCACCATCAAGGGCCCCTCAAAACACACGTACACCTCTCCCTTTGCTCTATCATCTCGCTTTACTGAATCCCCTTTATCCTTTTCCGTTTGAACCGACACGGATACACCAGATGACGGTAACTGCTCTCCCCCTACAGGCCTCAGCGGTTCACCCGCCAACTGTGACCCGAACCCCAACCCAGGGAGCCATGCCCCTACCGGTGACGCCCCGGATCAGCTCGCTGCCCCTCCCTCTAATCTACTCAAAATTTGCAACACACTGACCAAGACATCTTGCAGGCCTGGCACTGCCATCTCGCTAAAACCCCCAAACCCCCTCGCTACCCCCCTAATGCCTGAATCCCCCCGACCTCACCTGATGTAGCCCCTGCGGGCAACAGACCATACATAGAGTCATACTTACCGAGCTGCGTGGGTGCTGTGTCCCCACCAGCTGGACATCCCGAATCCTGACGTCCTCTGTCTCCATTCTGATCGCTGTAGAACTCAGAATCTTCTGCTCCACTTCGCTGCTCTAAGCCCACACCCCTGGCCTCCTCGTCACCAGGGGGGACCGAAGCACCTGCAGCGCATCGCACCAATGAGCTCAGCCTCGATCTGGACCTTGATAGTTCTCTGGACCCACCAGCCCGGTCTGACGTCCATCCCCAGGATCTGCCAGGCAGCGCAACATCACTGCCTGCCGCCCTCCTCTGCCTTCAGCTGCTGTCTGGGCTCGGCTGCAGAGCGGTCCCCTGCTGCACCCTGCCCGCTGGAATCCTCTCCTGGGCGCTCCATCTAGCCGACCCTCCTCCAGGGGGACCAGCTGTGAGGTCCTTGCCAGGGCTGTGTCTGTCACCCCCAGTCTCTGCCTGCCCACCGGTTCAGGATCAAGTCCACACCGGGAGTCCTCACCCCTCCCAGCTGCACCGCGGGCACTCGATGCTGCCTGTCCTGCCATGACAGGCTGCACTTCCGGTGCGGCCCTCGCTCTTGGGCCGCGTCACTGTTCTGCACCCGCTGGCTGGCTGGGAGGATTCCTGCCGGAGGGGGCACAGCGGGGGAATGCCACACCGCTGCACCCGGCATCCGCAGGATCCCCGGAGGGGCTCCGGAGCCTGCACCTGCTGTGCGTCATCACCTCCGGTGATAGTCTCTCCGGGGGACTCGTCCTCCTGCTCCCGCTGGCTCTCTCCCGGGTGCCCGTGTCCTCCAGCAGAGAGGAAAACCGCTCCTTCAGCCATCCTCCTCTTATGGACCAAGCGACGTCCCGCAGGCGCTCCACAAGGGATTCCACAGACTCCATCAGGGGCTCCGGAGCCTACGCCTGCTGCGCGTCATCACCTCCGGTGATAGTCTCTCTGGGGGCCTCGTCCTCCTGCTCCCGCTGGCTCTCTCCCAGATCCCCGTGTCCCACAACATAGAGGAAAGCTACTCCTCCAGCCATCCTCCTCTTCTGGACCGAGCGACATCCCGCAGGCGCTCCACAAGGGATTCCACAGACTCCATCAGGTAAGCTCTCTCGCTGGGGGGTCTCTTTGCACCAGCTTCCTGAATCAACTGGTGGTTTTTCCCGCACTTCTGCCCTGCACCCAATGCCTGCCCCCCAATGTCCCTCTCCTAATCCCCCCTTTCCACCTATCAAATGCCTCTGCCCCCTGAATTTGAAAAATGTCCCATGTCCAAAGCGCAGTCAGGGGGGCTTACATTGAGCTGCGCTTATTCCTGCCTCTATCTGGAGATGATTCTCAGGCTCTGCTTGTACAGTGCGTGCTGGGTGTGTGTCATAGGGTGGCAGGGGAACGCGGACATATATCTGGACCATAGACTTGGGGTCAGGAAGATGTTGAGGAGGAAGAGAGTACTTGTGTAACTCCCTTATGAAATTTTAGATTGATTTCTGTGCAGTGTCAATACTTAATTATTATGCAGAACTGAACCTAACTCCACTATGTCAAAATCATACTAAGGGTATGTGCACATGGTGAGTAAAATATTTGCATCTCTTGGCAGGAAAAACACAGCTGGAAAAATGCGAGTTTTTTACCTGCGCTTTGATTGATTTGAGTGAAGTCAATGGTGAAAAACGCTGGCAAAAGCACACAGAGAATTGATATTCTGCACATTATTTTCTGCACCAAATCTGCAAATTAAAAATACTTAACGTGTGCATGGCACTTCAGGTTTCTCACTCACTTTGCTGGTATCAGGTTTTGTCACAAATCTGGGCTGAAAAAATGCAACAAAAATGCACCACATCTACAAAATGTGCACAAAGCCTAAGGTTGCTATGAAACGTTGCACTGGTGGTGTGTTTCTTTCCTGAAGTTTTCCAAAATGTCTAGTTTTTGCCACAGTATTGACAGCATTTTGGATTTAGGCTACGTTCACATTTGCGTTTAAATCCGCAGCGTTTAAAACACATTCACAAGTGGTTGAAAAAACGCATGTCAAAGTGCACAAACGCGGCGTCTTTTAGACGCATGCGGTAGCGCGTGCAGTTAAAAAAACGCAGCGTTTGTACGTGTTTACATACGTTTTTTTCCTGCGTTTGCGCTTTAATATCCGCATGCGTTTTGTATTCCTATATTTATCATTAGGGACGCATGCGTTTTTGTTTGTTCGCGTTTTGCCGCGTTTGACGACGCAGTGTCTACAAATTTTTTTTCCTGTGGAACGCATGCGTTCACGAAACGCATCTGCTTATGAACGCATGCGTTCATATAGACAGCAATGCGTTTTTTTGCCGCAAACCTTGCACAATCGACCACATGCGTTTCCAGGCGGCAAATTGACGCCTCTAAAAATTACTACATGTTGCATTTCCGCGCCAAGCCGCAAACGACGTTTTTAATGTTAAAGATAGGAATACAAAACGCATGCGGATATATGCGGTAGAAACGCTGCGGACACAACCGCAAATGTGAAACCAGCCTTAGTACAATTTTGCTGCTATTTTTAATATCGTGGCAAAATCAATGCAGGCTTGTAAAAAAAAATAA